>NC_067152.1:22735483-23075483 GCF_903995435.1 Acomys russatus
AATTTATTGTGGCTGGGGTTGCATGCTCTAATGTGATTTTTGACGTTTGACAGTAGCCTACCTCCACACTTTTGGTTGGGACCATTTTAACAAATTGTAAGGTGTATCTTTACACCTACAATCACGCCATGATTTTTTTTTTTAAACATCTTTTCAACAAGCATGTCACTGGATACAGTGTTATGTGCCAGGAGCTACACAGTCATTAAATACAAGTATTCAAAAGTGTCCTAGCCAAGTCTTTCTGTGGCTTTCATCCTTCGCCATCTTGCCCAATATTTGACTATGTTTACTATTATTTAAAAGGAGTAGGCCATTTCGTTTAAGAAGAACCACCGAGATTATTTGGCACACTGTATAATAGACTTTTTGTCCAGTTACTGGGTGTCAAAACATAGGCACTATGAAGTTCCCAAAACAGCCCTGAAGAACTCTGGTGGCCACCATTTTTCCCGACCCTCTGATAAGTATCATGGGTCCTGCTGTATAGCTTCTTGAGATGCGCTGTCAATCAAATGCATGCCCTCGCCTTGCAGAAGGTGGCCTCTGGGGCCTTTCTGCCTCCTGTGGCCACTACAACCCAGACCCTCCTTTGAACTCCTCCTGGCCACTCCCAGTTCTCCACTGTCTATGGTGAGCAGGGATTTCAACAGGCCTTCCACAGAGGACAGAGTGAACAGGGAAGGAGTCAGTTCTATTGCAGACTACAGCTTCTAGTCACTACTGCAGAAATGCCAATTTGGATGGCCATCCAGTTCTAAATTATTATTAATTATTACTATGTATTACCATCACCACTATTATTATTATCATCATCATCATCATCATCATTATTATCATTATTATTATTATTGTATATGTGTGAGAAGGTGTGGTAGTCAGACCTTGGCTAGTGTGTGGAGGTTAGAGACAACTTTGTGGAACTGATTCTTCCCTGCTACCTTTATGTGTGGCTTCCGGACATTGAACTTGGGTTGTTGGGCTTGCACAGAAAGGGATTTTAGCCACTGGGCTATTTCACCAGGCCTGTAATCAGTTTTTAATGAATATTTTTTTGTGTGTACCTGTGCATATATGACCCGTAGAGGTCAGAAGAGGCGGTGCTTGACCCCCCGAAACTGGAGCTGCAGATGGTGGTGAGCTGTCATGGGGGGTTTTGGGAACTGACCCTAGTCCTCCGCAAGAATATGTGTTCTTAACTGCTAAGCCGTCTCTCACACGCCTGGTCTTTTTGTTTTTGTTTTCAAGATAAAAATTAGATTTATTTAGTGTGTGTACATGTGCAAGGAGCAAATATAGAGGTCAGAAGACAACTTGTGAATCACAGATATTGCACTCCGACGGTCAAGCTTAGCAATAAGCACTTTTACTCACTGAACCATCTTGCCAGTCAGTCCCTTGATCAAGTTTTGATAAGCTTTCCAAAGTATATATTTTGGCCAAAAATATTACATTTGGCCAGGCTCTGTGGCTCGTGCCTTTAATCCCCAGCACTTGGGATGCAGAGGCAGACAGATCTCTGTGTTTGAGGCTAGCCTGGTCTAAAGTTGGAGTTCCAGGACAGCTAGGGCTACACAGAGAAACTCTGTCTCCAAAACCAACCAACCAATCAACCAACCAACCAGCCAAAAACCAAAACAACAGCTTTCCCAAGACAGAAAAGAAGAAAAATCCCTCCATATTTGACTAAACATTATTATTATTATTGTTGTTGTTGTTGTTAATTTTTTGAGACAGGGTCTCACAAGACAGCTCTGGCTGTCCTGGAGCTCACCATGTAGACCAGGCTGGCCTTGACCTAACAAGATCTGCCTGCCTCTTCCTTTCAAGTGCTAGGATTAAAGACATGCTTCATTATGTCTGCTCATTTTCTTATTTAATTTTATTTGTATGTATGTTTTGCCCTCTTCCATGTCTGTGCACCATGTGTGTGCCTACTGCCCCCTAGAAGCCAGATGAGGACGTTAGATCTCTGGAACTGAAGTTATTAAAGGTTGTGAGCTGGCTTATGGGTGCTGGGAATTGTAACAAGGTTCTCAGGAAGAGCAGCCAGTGCTCTTAACCAATGAGCCATCTCTTCAGCCCCTACTATTTTCCTTTATTATTACCAATGTTAATTTTCACATTACTATGAATTGAACCCAGGGCCTCAGGCCTACCAAGCAAGTGCTCTATGTCTACACTATATTCTCAGCAATGGATAACCCTAATCAGACAGAAAAATATTGAAATTCTTCACCACAAGCTAAGCTTTCCTTCCAGAACTACCTAAATTGCTATTTGATCATGTGCTCACTCGTCATTCACTCCAGACATGAGTTCAGCCTGCATCCTACTAAACTCTCTAACTCCACCTCTCAAAAGGACAGCTTTCAAAGGCACATACCGTGAGACAAGAAACACCACCCTCTCCAGAAAACTTCCATTAAATACTTGGAAAATCAAGACTTTCTTTTCTAATATGTAAATTTAAACCTCCCTGCTGCAGTTTTTTTTTTAATCATGTGAGTTCTTTGTTAAGTACTATGCTTGAATTTGAAAGCAAAACCTAAAATAATATGAAACAAAAATTGCTTTAGCTTAGAAGAAAACCCGGCTGCCTAACTAGGGCCAACCCTCTCCATTTTCAATGAAATTTGCATATGATACACAATGCATATTGTGTAATATATGGCGATGCGTTACATAAAAGGATGGCACATATGCTCTTCTCCCATCTCCTATTTCCATATTTTAATATGCTAGTCATATTAAAAAGCAGAAGACTGACTTGTACGATTTCAGAGTGAGCATATAATGCTATTATCATGCATCTGCAGAATTCTCTATGGTTGGTGCTTTCTTGTTTGCTTTACTCCTACTAACACTGCAGCAGAAAAAGTCATATTAAACCCATTCTTCTTCTTTGAGGCTGAGACTTAGAGAAGTCAAGGAACGTGTCCAGAGCCCTAATATTAAAAAATGGCCAAGCAAGGACTGAAGCCCAAGTACTCCAGATGAGTCTAGGACTCACACTATGGCGTTGTAATACCCACTGCCTGAAGTCTCAACCAGATCCATGACACTTGAACTAGCATAGGTACTAAGGGATGACAGTGGGTCCACACTGTGTCCCTTCTGTGGCAGCAAGATGCTATTTCCTGTACTGGGAAAATGATAACCTTACATATTCTTCTTACTCTGAAGTACTGGCTATTGATTTTGAGTTTCTGCCGGTATTTGGGCTGGGATGAGCACACAGATGTGCCTGAGGTCCTGTTACACTGATTTTTGCCAATTCCACCTGCTTCCCATCCCATGCAGCTTCTTTAACCAAAAGGACCAGAATCTAAAATGTATGTTTTAAAAATATTCTTCTTCAGGTTAGACTATCTCCCTTGTCTGTATTCTTAGCACTCGGACCAGAGACCCCGAAGAGTTTTAGCCCAGGCATATTACAACGCACATGTTAAGGCCAGCACTAGTCAGGCAGAGGCTGGATCATCAGGAGTTCAACGCCATCCTCATTTACGGAGCAAGCACAAAGCCAGCCTGAGCTACAGAAGAGCCTGTCTTAAAAACAAAACATAACCACAAGACAATTTTAGATCTAAATATGCCTATGCTCTCTATATGTGTCTAAGCACATTATATACAGTAGGAAATCAACTTTATTTCATTTTGGGGTGTTGGATTCACTCAGACCCTCAGGAGAATTTCAGTAAACTAGTTAGAAAATTTTAGTCTCAGCACTTGGGAGGCAGAGGCAGGGGATCTGTGAGTTCGAGGCCAGCCTGGTCTACAGAGTAAGTTCTAGGACAGCCAGGGCTACACAGAAAAACCCTGTCTTGAAAAACGAAAACCAACAAAAACCCCTAAAAATAAATAAATAAACAAACAACCCCCAAACCCAAATGAACAAACAAACAAATGAAAACAAAAACAAAAAAGAAAAGAAAGCTCTAGAATTGGGAGCCAGGGAGATGAACGGCTAGGTTTCCAGTCTTTTCTGCCAGAACTTCAAGAGCCAGCAGGAATTTTGGTGAGGGCTTTGTTTGTTTGTTTGTTTCTTTCTTTGTTTGAGATAAGCGTTTACAATGTATGCAGCCTTGGCTGGCTAGGAACTTGCTATTAGACCAGGCTGGCCTTGAACTCACAGAGATCCATCTGCCTCTGTCTCCAAGTGCTAGGTGTAAAGGCCTGCACCACCATGCTTGGCAGTTTTGGAAAGGTTTTATGTACTTGCTAACCAGACAGAAGAGTGGCAAGGTTGAACTAGACAGCCTAGCAAACACATCTAGAGACTTGAGGTACAGCCTGGGCCTCAATCCAGATACCAAACAGTGTCTGCATTGACTGTGACTTGAAGGACCTTTGACCCAGCCTTTTTTCTTTTCTTCCTGTCATTAATAGCTGCCCATAGGTGACACCGAGTTCAACTGTTAGAGGGGAAATGCACCCCACAACCCCCAGACAGTTGCATGCGGTTTATTAAACACCTCTGGGGTCTGCTTCTTCCTTTAGATGCCAAATTGGTTCCTAAATCAGGTCAAGGACTTAGGTGAGAAATTTCTTCCAGTGGAGCAGTGGCGGCACATACCTTTAATCCCAGCACTCGGGAGGCAGAGGCAGGTGTGAGTTCGAGGCCAGCCTGGTCTACAGAGTGAGTCCAGGACAGTCAAGGATACACAGAGAAACCCTATCCCGGAAGAAAAAAGAAAGAAAGAAAGAAAGAAAGAAAGAAAGAAAGAAAAAAGAAATTTCTTCCTGAGATGAGGGAAGGATAGGTCGTGAAGTAGGAAGTAGGTCAGTCTCCTCATGAAGGGGCCTAGCTCAGATTGGGGTCTAGGAAATGATGCCCAATCTCTACCTTTAAGGGCCCCATCCTCTTCTTCCATGCAGCACGTCTTAAAACAAGAGGAAAAGTGTGAGAGAAAGTATAATGTCCTCATCCTCCCTACCCCCCAAGTGTGAATGAAGTAGGAAGAAACTTGTTTCCTCCCACCTCACTCTCACTTCCTGACGTTCAGTCAGTCCTTTGCATCTCCGGTCTCCTTTGTCCCCTGCACACAACCCTTTGGCAAGTGAGCACTGCACACTCATCTTCTGAAGAAGCTGCTAACTGTCTGGATCTAAAAAAAAAAAACAGCGTGTAATATGAAGAGGGAACAGGATGAGGTGTCAGAAAAGTGTTTTGAGCTCTTTCTACCAGAGGGCTAAGCAGGGCTTACAGCTGCTAGAGGAGAGCAAGGCAGTGGTTCTGATAACGCGAAATAGAAAGAGGCGAGGAGACTAGAGAGCCAGACAGGGACGGCAGAAGCAGGGGTTGGGGGTTGGGGGCTGGGGGCTGGGGGCTGGGGGTTGGGGGCTGGGGGTTGGGGGAGCCAGCAAGGTGGACAGACGTAGAGGAGTAGAGGCGGAGACAACTTGGGGTGGGAGCGGGCCGGGGTCCTTAAAGAGGGAGGAATTCAGGCCAGGCCTTTTTAGGATAAGGAAACCTGGGAGGTTTCAAGGGTTGCCCCAGACCTGTTCCACCTGCTTTGCCTTCCTTCCCTGAGCGCCACTGTTTACTGAGATCCCTCCCTGAACTCTTGCCCTCCTGGACTTGCCCTAGCTCAGACCCCCAGGCCTGTGGTCAGGGCAGACACCCTGACAAGTTACAAATGAGAGTGGGTGTTGGATTCTTGTCCTCCCGAGTCTGGAGGAGGAGGCATCAATGGGCTCTACCCAAGAGCGTCTCTTCTAATCCCGAGAGAGTTAGCGAGGCACTTCCTGTTTTCCCTCCCCGCAACCTTAACTCAAAAAGAAAGAAAGAAAGAAAAGAGAGAGAGAGAGAGAGAGAGAGAGAGAGAGAGAGAGAGAGAAAAGGTGAACTCCACTTCTAAGTCTTAAGTTAGAAGCTCTGCATTATTTCTCCCATTCTCTGAGTAAACTAAACCCCGCCTATTTATTCTAGAACATTCATGGAAATTTTGAATAATCATAAAGACTTAACTAGCATACACATTTGATGGTTGGGATTAAAAAAAAAAAAAAACCTTTTAGAGAGACTAAAGATAAGAGAGAGAGAGAGAGAGAGAGAGAGAGAGAGAGAGAGAGAGAGGAGAAAACCAGAGATGCGGAGTCTTTGCTAGTTTTAAGCACATTTGAAAAGAGAATAAAAGTCTCCTTCTCCCTTCCTCCTCTGTAAATATCACCTGGATCTTCTCATTGCTGCTCTCTGGAGAGATATAGAGAGTTATTTAAGTCTGAGTGAGCGAGCCAGCTACAGCTATGGATGGCTAGAGAGAGGATAAATACATCTAGAGAGATGAGTTGATGGATAGGTAGGGAGCAAATATAAATATGGAGAGAGATGGACGAACAGAGAGATGAATTGTGTCAGGGAGAATATAAAGAGAGGCTGAGGGAGAGGAATGGATGTGTGAACGAGGAGAGAGTGTTTATGCAGAGAGATGGAGAGGGGAACGGGGCGGCACTCATCTTCCCTTCCCCGTTGTTTCTGCAACCCTCGCTGGTTCCCTTGAAATGCCATTTTCCCTCCCCTTGATTTCTAATGAATCCTTCTGGAGTTTAGACCCTGGCTCACACCCTGAGCTGTTTTTACAGTCTCCCTCCCTTCCTAGTCATTCTTTTGCCCCAAGATAGCATACCTCACCAGGCTGTCCTAGCACATCATCCTAAGACAAACTGGGGAGAAAAGACACATGGGATGGTGATTCAGGGCAAAGTAAGGAGTCTGGCTCTCCCACCTCTACCTCTACAGCCTTGGGGTGGGTGGGGGTAGCCTTCTTTGAGCGGAGAAAAGAGTGCGGGGCAGCTGGGTTGAATTTATCTTAATCTAATAATTCAGGAACCTATTGAAGGCCTTGGGGGGGCTGGGAGGGGAGTAAAGTCTTGAATATTCTTCCAACTTGTCCCCCCCCCCCCCACCACCTCTCCCTCTGGTCCCTTCTTTCCGAAAAGTCTTTGAAGAAAGATGTTTTTGACGCTTCCTTGTCGTTCTCAGATGGATGGGCTCAGGGTGATTGAAGTGTCTTTGTCATGCTAATGCTTGGGGGGTGATGGATGGGCGCCGGGGCTGCCAAACTCTGGCCCGCTTAGCCCATTGGCCTGGGAGAGATCACATGTGCCCCCCCACCCCCACTCTCTATCCCCTTCCTAGGGGAGCGCTGGCCGGCCAAGCTGGCCCAGGCCATGGACTCAAGCCTAGGCTCTGTGACATACTGCCGAAAGGTTGTAGGGCAAGAGGGTGTCTCCCCCAAACGGCCCGACCCTCCTTCGGCCTCTACATGGACTATAATAGGATGAATTCTTTTTTAGAGTACCCACTTTGTAACCGGGGACCCAGCGCCTACAGCGCCCCAACCTCCTTTTCCCACAGCTCAGCTCCGGCGGCGGCGGCCGTTGACAGCTACGGAGGGGAGAGCCGCTATGGTGGAGGGCTGCCCAACTCAGCGCTCCAACAAAACTCGGGGTATCCTGTCCAGCAGCCGCCTTCATCCCTGGGGGTGTCCTTTCCCACCTCTGCTCCCTCGGGGTACGCCCCAACAGCCTGCAACCCGAGCTTTGGGCCTTCTCAGTATTATTCTGTGGGTCAGTCGGAAGGGGATGGAGGCTATTTTCATCCATCGAGCTACGGAGCCCAGCTAGGGGGGTTGCCCGACAGCTACGGAGCGGGTGGAGTCGGCCCAGGGCCATATCTTCCGCCGCAGGCCCCTTACGGAACTGAGCAGACGACAAACTTTGCACCAGCCTACGATCTCCTTTCTGAGGACAAGGAATCATCTTGCTCGTCAGAACCCGGCACTCTCACTCCCCGGACCTTCGACTGGATGAAGGTCAAGAGAAATCCACCTAAGACAGGTAGGACTCAGAGTGGTCATTTCCTCGCCTTGGCTCAAGCATGCGTGGAGGGGCCTGAGCCAGAGCTTGGTTCATCCCTTCAGCTGCTTTGGTATTGGCAGGTAAGTCCTTCCCGGGCTCAGGTCAGCAAAGATTTTCCCACTGGGTAAATTCGGGGCGTCTCCCTAAAGAGGTCTCCGCAACCTACTTTCTTGTCTGTGCTCCCAGTTTGGAGACAGAGCTTCATGTTTCTCTCCGAAAGTGAGTTGGTTCTAGATTTGGAAATAACGAACGGAGGGCGTGTGTGGTGCTACCTAGAGACTTACTTTGGGTAGTGATGGATGAGGGCACAGGGTGGACTAGGAGGAGTGGAGGGGGAGGGAGAAAGAGGTGAGGGGACTGACGTGGCTTTTCTCTCCGCCCCGCCCCTAGCGAAGGTGTCGGAGCTGGGACTGGGTGCTCCCGGTGGCCTCCGCACAAACTTCACCACGCGCCAGCTGACCGAGCTGGAGAAGGAATTTCATTTCAACAAATACCTGAGCCGTGCCCGGAGGGTGGAGATCGCGGCCACCTTGGAGCTCAACGAAACACAGGTGAAGATATGGTTCCAGAACCGGCGCATGAAGCAGAAAAAACGCGAGCGAGAGGGGGGCAGGGTGCCTGCAGCCCCTCCAGGTGGCCCCAAGGAAGCGTCAGGGGACGCCTCAGACCAGTCCACCTGCACGTCCCCGGAAGCCTCGCCCGGCTCCATCACCTCTTGAGTTGAACTTCCAAAGTGATCCGGCTTCCAGCGCTGAACCCCCGACCTCTCCTACACTCTCCCAAACTTCACAGCCCTAGTGATGCTCCTCAAGGCCGAGGAACCAGTTTAGAGCTGCCTAGGAAGCTGGGCAGGAGTGGGGAAAACATTTTCCCCCTCTCAAGTCTAGGGTTGGAGGAATGACTGACTGATAGCCAGGGATCCTACAAGTCTTGAAACCTGGGGGAGCACCCACCCCATCAAAGGCCTTTTGTCTTTGATCTAGAGATTGGCTCAATGTCAACACGTGGGGAGGGGGTAGAAGCAGTCAGCCCATCCTCCTGGCTTTTCCTTTCCCTTCCAACGAGTTCTGTGCCTTTGAGCTTGGAGAATTCTCCTTGAGTGCTCTCACCTCCAACTCTCCTCCTTTCTAGGCCTGGGATAAAGAGAGTCCTCGGGCTTTTCCCATGGAGGACAGGTTTGAGTGCAGGCTCATCACCACGGATCCTTACTCTTAATCCTGGATCCAGTCAGCCCACCAGAAGCCCTTACGATAGCACCGACTGCCTTGTGACACACCAAAAACAAAAACAAAAACAAAAAACAAAAAACAAACAAACAAAAGAACACCTCATCCCAAGTAAACCCACAAACCCTTTCCTGGCACGTTTCTATTGCACTAATTCAGCCTTCAGGAGCTTCCCACGAGGCAGCTCCATCACTAAGCCACCAAAGTGTTCTGGAACTTGGCACTACAGAGATTGCTGGAGCATCATCCGCAAGGACTGCCTCAAGGAAGCCTCAACTAGGAAGGGGTGGGCACTCCCCCTTCCCTCCCCCTATTTATTGCCTCCCGGGGACTCTCCTCTCCGTTACACCACCCTACCCTTGGGGCAGCCTGGGGAGGTCCAGGACTGAGTTCCCAGCAGCTTCAAACACTTCTCTGAACCTTGGAGGCCTTTTGAGTTTCTGGAAAAACCAAGCTCCAAGCCAGCCAGGTTCTCTTATGTGTCTGCAACTACCTCGTTTCAATAAAGTCCGTTTCCTTCTTTCTTTTGGCTTCTGCTTCTCCATCTTGGGGTGGAGGAGGTGCTGTGAACTCCGCCAGCCCATTAACTGCTTGGGCCAGGAAAGGCTGAGATGATGAGAAAGGACAGGGTTCCAGCCAAGGCAGAAGTGGGTCCCAGATACCTAGTAGTCCACTGGTCTTTTTTTTTTTTTTTTTTTTTTAAATAGAGAATCCAGAAACACATGATGGAAAGATGGTGAAACCAGATAGTTCTGAAATGGTTTTGAGAAAGGGGCAGGAAAAGAAGAAACAGATATGTTTGAGATGCCTGAAAGAGGGTGAAATTTCAGGATGGAGGGGGGGGACAGCACAGGGGAATCTACCTGTTTCCTTTGTTTCTGTCTCTACCCCTCCCAACTCCTCTCTAGGACTTGAACTGGACCCTGGAAACTGTAAAGAGATCAGGCTTGGTGGTGGTGGTGGTGGTGGTGGTGGTGGTGGGGAGAGCCAGAGAGTCAGAAGATAGGTCATTAGCAAATTTTTCAACAGCATATACATGAAGACCCAACCCCAGCCCTCCCACACTGGATTGACTGAGTCAACTGCAATCCACCAGCCTGTCATCCGACTGGGGCTCAAGCAAGGTTCTGGGGAACAGGAAGGAGGTGGCCTTGGGAGGGGTGTGGGGGGAGTGGGGATAAGTATGTCCCTGGAGGTAGATGGGGGAGGTGCTGGTGATTGGGTGGCCAGTGGGGTCCTGGGGGTGGACAGAGGCAACCGAGGTAAGCCAGGGTCCTGAGCTGACCTTTTTACCTCTAAGCGCCTCTGGGCTTTCCAAACAAGCCTGCGGTGCGCCCAGAGGGGGCAACTATTGTCTCCTCTGAGGTGCCAATGGCAAAGCTTTAGTAAGCAGAGGCAGGTCCCCCCCCCCCCTCCTCTGGAAGCTCCGCGGAGGTGGCAAACTGCCATCGCTCTAGGCTCCAGAGTTTCATGGAAATGACATGGGGCTCCAGGCTCTGGGCCTGGTCTATTGATTCTGGTGACCCGAAGATTGCCTAAGCTTTAGGGCCAGGACCATACCCCTGGGGTGCAGCGATGAGGGAGACAGGTCTTATCTGAACACCCCACCCCACTTCATTTAATTCATGACCTTTGAAAAGAAGACAGGCAGCCAAAAGGACCAGACTGCTTGTAAGCAATGCTAAGCATTTGTTTCCTCATGAAATTGGTGCCATTAGGCGAAGAGGCAACGTTATCAATAATTGCACAGCTCAGCTGGAGAGGAAGACAAACATTCAAGAGGAAGGCCTGCTTTCCCAGAGGTTGCTTTCTTGCCCTGTCTTAAAAGGGGGGAAAATCTATTAGCTGCTTTTCTCCATTTAATTGAAATTGCCATCAAGCTTGGCTTCCCCCAAAGGGGTCACCTTGACAGGAGAGGACAGAGCAAGTGTCTTTGAAACAAATTTCCCCTTGCTTGAAGTCATTTAATACCAACTGGTTAGAACCTCTTGCTTGGGGGTGTTTATGGAGCCTCCAACTGTCAGGCCCTATAGACAAGTGAGCAGAAAGAGGGAGGGGCAGTGGTTAGGGCAAGGCTGGCATACAAGGATGGTGGAGTTGAAACAGTCCCTGGGGGGAAGTGTGATCAAAGGGCCTGGAGAAAAGCAGAAGGCTGAAGTCTTTGATTTTTGGTCTTAGCAGAAGGAACCATCAGATTCCTCTAGGGAAAGTGTGTGTGTGTGTGTGTGTGTGTAATCAGTTGTTCATTAATAAGAGACAGGCTCAAAATAACCCTCGATGGGTGAGAGCCTTCCACCTTGCTAGATACAAAGACTCAGACTCAATTCACTCTCCTGCTTGAATCCCACTTCCAATCCGAAGCCCTGGAATAGGTCTACAGGAAGGTGTTTGGAGCGAACAACAAAACAAAACAAAACAAAACAAAACATTATGGTGTAGTCTTTTCTTACAGTTGTCAAAAAGAGGGCCTAGTGTTTGCTCCAATTGACCCAAATCAGCAGTTTGTACTGTCAAGCTCTCCAAAATAGATACCCAAATACCCCACTCACAGACACCTCCACACTTCCCACAGAGGAGTTTCCCGCCCTGTGTGCACAAATTCAAAGCCATCTACTCCAACGTCTTCACTTACAGGATTTTTTTTTTTTAAATCCAGTTTTACAAATGAGTCCCTCTCCTATAATCTTGGGGTGTTTTGTTTTGTTTTGTTTTCTCATTTTTTTTTGTTTGTTTTTTTCTTCAAGGCAGGCTTTCTCTGTGTAGCCTTGGCTGTCCTAGACTCGCTTTGTAGATCAGGCTGGCCTCGAACTCACAGTGATCCGCGGAGGGAAAATTCTTAGGGCTGGTGGAAAGTCTGTTACTGTTTCTGAGGAGCCTAACCCTTTGGATCTCCAGCCTCCCGTCTTGTGGACAGTGAAGTGGGGTTCCACCCCGCTCTACGCCATCTGTTCTCAGTCCAAGTGTGAAGTTTTCCCCTTTTTACTTGCCCCTTTTCCCTCAACATTTGCTCTCTCAATGTGAGGCCCTTTGATCTCGTGGGTAAGGAAGAAAGATTTTGAAAACCCCCAACCTCTCTTTCACTTGTAACCCCAGGATTTCTTTACTATGGACATTTCTTGTGACAGTACCCTGGGGTGGCTGGTGGGAGTCAGGGCAGAGTGGAGGGAATAGATGATGAAGCTCAGAATGGTCTAGAACAGAGGATCATGGGAAAATATCCAGGTTACTGATGGCAAAGCCTAAGCCCTGCTCCTTGCTTGCTTTGTGATCTTGGCCAAGGGGTCTATTTCTTTGTATCCAGTTTCATTGTCTGCAAAGTGGGGATAAGGTGGGCATCAATCTCACAGGGCTGATGTTGCAATTAGATCAGGTAACACATGTAAAATGTTTCATAAATAAATGTGAGTTAGAACAACTATTACTCTATAAAGGGATGTAGTTGCTTCCCTGCCACAGTCCTGGTCTACTGCAGGGAGTATCTTGGGCGTGCCACCAGCAACACCTGGCAGGTGTATAGGTGTATAGAGTTCCCTTATTAGTGGCCCAGGGCACCTTGGGTCATCTAGCTGAGATTTCTACTCCTTTTTTTTTTTCTTCTCCCTTTTCATTTTATCATCCTAACTACCCATTAAGGAGGTATCTCAGCCTCTCCCTGCTGCCCACTTGCCCCCTACATTATAGAAAGATGGACAGCAAGTCTTTAACTGTCCTTTGTTTTGTTTTTGGAGATGGATGCTTTCAATTCTTGGTTAGAGTGGTGGACGACAAACATCCCGAACTACAACTTATTTTTCAGTTTGGTCCCCATTCAACTGGCTGGGTGAGCTTATGACAGTCTGTTTCCTTGGCCTTACAGTCCTTCAGATATAATGTAGAAGGTGTGGAAGCCCATATAATGTATAGTACAGTACAGTACAGTATAGCATAGTATAGGAGAAGTACTCAGAATGCTGTCAGGCACATAGTTAAGTATGCAGAGAAATTTCTTATTTTATTGACCACAGGAATATATTTCCTATTACTCTCTTACACCAAGTTATTTACAGCCTTGGCATAATAGAAGCATCCTCTAGCCTTCATCCCTTACAATGAACCAGCAGGCCCATTTGGCACTCAAGCTATAGGACTTGTTAAGAAATAGAATAATTATGAATGAAAGGATACAGAGGAGCCCCACGGAATGCTGTTTTATCATAAAGGTGAAGGAAGCTTCCCAAGGAGGGATATTCTTTTTTTTAAAGATTTATTTATTATTTATACAGTATTGAGCACAACAGAAGAGGGCACCGGATCTCATTACAGATGGTTATGAGCCACCATGTGGTTGCTGGGAATTGAACTCAGGACCTTTGGAAGATCAGCCAGTGCTCTTAACCTCTGAGCCATCTCTCCAGCCCAGGAGGGATATTTTAAAAAAAGATTTATTTATTTATTTATTTATTTATTTATTTATTTATTTATTATGTATACAATGTTCTGCCTGTGTGTACACAGGGCATCAGATCACATTATAGATAGTTGTGAGCCACCACGTGGTTGCTGGGAATTGAACTCAGGACCTCTGGAAGAGTAGTCAATGCTCTTAACCTCTGAGCCATCTCTCCAGCCCCAGGAGAGATATTCTTGACAGGACCACTTCACCACATAACTACAGGTACACATTCTCACTGTAGTCCCTGAGGCTGGGGCTCCCTGTAGTTGTATCAACTTTTCCCCTGGTGACTTAACTCTGGCTCCAAGGAATTCTTTGGACTACCTACCTTATATGACTTAACTCATGTCTCAGATGGCTGGATAACCCGTGTTATCTGACCAGTATGTCTGGGATGCAACAGGACTTGGAGATGGAGAGCCTTTAAATCTTAGAAAACTAGAAAGGCTCAACAAACAGCCTTAGCTCAAAGGCTGACCTCCTGGCCTTCATTTATTGTCATTGTCTTGGCTGAAAAAGAAATGGATCAGAAGAAAAAATTTCAGTGGAGGTCAGGAGATAGGAGTTTACTTTACAGAGGGCCTCTTTTGTAACCTTGAAAAGGCCACCACATTTCTCTGAGCCAACTTTTCTAGTATTTAATACAAATGGACAGACATATTCCTTTGCCCCTTAACCCAGTCTTTTCTGTGAGGATAGAAGAGATGAATGTAAGAAAATGTGGAAGCTTGGGGGTGGAGGGATAATTTGGGAAGGAAGGCATTCTGTTGAATCTATTCTACTGGCTTAGTTAGAGCTAATTGAAGCCACTTCTCCATTTCCTTCATGCTCTCATGATCCCTTGCATGGGTCCAGATTGTTCCACATCCTGCAGCCTCTTCTGCCTGGAGGAGAGTTGAGGAGGGAGGCAGCAAAGTATGCACTCTCTGCTCCCCAGAGGCCAGATGCTCCTTCAGTTTACTCTGCCTTGACAGCTCCATTTCAACCCCCACCTTGGAGATGCCACAGCTCAATATTTACTCAGCCAGAGAAGCTGCTCAGAAGACTGGCCTCTCTGGCCTGCCCTTGCTGTCTGCTGTCTCTCCTCCTGCTGCCCCCACCCCCTTCTTTTCCTGGTTCATGGAGAGTTCAGCTCTGAAATGGCTTGCACCCTCCCCCCCCCCCACAACTCCCCAGCGCTGGAAAACTGTCAGTCCAGGAGATTGCTGAAGCCAGAAGGGCAGGAGGGGCAGGTAGGGGGGGAGGAAGGGCTATGGTCCTGGGGTCATGCTTTGGTCTCTCTTGCTGGACCAGCAGCATGGGTCTCCAGGAGAGCAGGATAGACTGAAAAAATGACAGCCTTTTGGAGGAGAGAGGTTATAGACCTGGGCTGAGACGGAGCTGCGTGGCTGGGTAGAGGAGATGGTCTACATCTTCAAAGGACTGACTGTGTCTTTTGCTATCACTATTATAAGCCGCGCCATCTAGTAGAGAAACTTAGCAAACCATGACAGCCCAGACTCTTCCAAATACACTATAAAAGCTAATGCGAAGAAAGAAATGACCTGTGCCTCATAGCATACATGAAAACTGATTTCTTATCTCCCAGTACTCTCTAGAATATAAGATCCATAAAGGCAAACATTTCTGTGTGGATTTGGTCTGAGAGTCTGTACACAGGCTCTGACACACACACACACACACACACACACACACACACACACACACACACGTGCGCGCGAGGCAAACTCTACCCAACTGAGCCAGGTTTTCAGCCCTGTCGCTTGGGGTAGCCTCCAACTCTCAACCTTTTTCTGCTTCAGCCACCTGGGTGTTGGGATTGCGGGCGTGATGTGCCAGATAAGAAGGGATTTTTGTCCCAACTCTAGTCCCCAGAACAGTATCTGTGACAGATGCTCAGTAAGTGTTTGTGGAATAGACAAACACTAAAGCAAAATCCTCCCTCTAGCAGACAGACATCCCCAAATGCTTCTTGAAATAATGTTTGCTTCAGACATTTGGCAGGTCTAACGGCACTGCCGCTACCACCACAGGTACAGGAGACTTAAGTAGGCTTAGTGATCCGGGCAGGCGTGGTGGCGCACGCCTTTAGTCCCAGCACTCGGGAGGCAGAGGCAGGTGGATCGCTCTGAGTTTGAGGTCAGCGTGGTCTACAAAGCTAGTCCAGGACAGCCAAGGCTACACAAAGAGACACTGTCTCGAAAAAAAAAAAAAGAAAAGAAAAGAAAGAAGGAAAAAGAAAGCAGGCTTAGAAAGAGACTTTGACTTGGGAGGTCTTTCATGCATCTTACTCTTTGTTTAGGATTTCCTTGGCTTTAGCAAGCGGGAGAGGAAAGTTGGAGAGACCTGACTTTGGAAATGTAAAGGCTCCGAGGGCCCACCGGATGTTTGAACGGATAGACAAAGGAAAGAAAGGCAGCCTAGCAGGGAGACCCAAGAAAGATGCTCCTGTCCCAGACAAGCTCTCCACTCCTTCCCCTATTCCACCATCCTCTGCACTAGAGGCTTCATTTTCTCCTTTCTAAAGATGGGTGGGTTTTCTTTTCCCATTCCAGTGTCATTAAAGAGAACCATTGCGTTGGATATCAGAAAAGAGGCATTTCCTAGAAGCATTAAGCTCAACATCTAATGGAATTCGGGGGAACAGATAGCCGGCGCCAGGCCTGGTGTGGGAGGGCAGTATCCACGGCTGGGAACTTCTGGGAACTGAGGGCTTCCTCTTGCCTCTTGCATCTACACGCGAGGATCCTGATGCCACAGGAACCGGGTGTTAGAAGCTGAAGTTAGAAGAAAGGAAAAACCATGAAGAAAGAAGGTCGCTTGCCCAACTCTTGCTCCATAACACGTGTTCTCCAAGGCACGGGCTGAGTACTTTTTGTCAAGAGCTTTCTGATTGCCCATTTTGAAATCGGAGGCCTGAAGCCTGTGCCAGGGGCTGTTGGTTTTCTGAGATGAGGAATCTGAAGAGGCAAAGTCTGCCCAAGGTGCTGTGGGGAGGAAAAGATTTCTAGGTCTGTGTTCCTGGAAACACAGGCTGGCAGAGTCTTTGTGAGCCTCTTTTTCTCTCCATCATTTCTTTTTTATTATTTTATTTTATTTTTATTTTTATTCATTTATTTATTTTTCTCTCCATCATTTCTTGGTACTCTTATTTACCCTCAGTCTTTGTCATGACCAACGTTTCGATCTCTCCGTTGGAGCGTGGCAACAGAGACCTTCTTCAGGTAGCAAAGGGTGACTAGAAAAAGTTAGAAAAAGTCAGAGGAAGACTGGATGGCCACGGGGCCCGGGGGTGGGGCTTAGGGGGCAGAGGGGGTGGAAAGTTGGGGAGTGGGTAGTGGAGGCGGGGCCCCATGATGGGTGGGTCAATGTAAGCCAGGATCTAACACAGGGTCTCTATTCAGGACATTTAAATACAGGGATTTGGATGCTTTGGAAATGGAAAAGGGCCGAGTGACTTTGAAAGGGACTTGTGTCCGTAGGATCCCACCTACTGAGGGAACACTTCAAAACTAATTGAAAACCTATTGAAATCCACACCTTGACATATTCCCTCTGGAGGGTCAGCCTTCCTCAACAAGCCTCAGTTACCTATCTGAAAACAAACTGACCTTGGACACAGCCTTGCAGATATGCCTTCCACAAAATCAAAGGAAACAGGTTAGTAAGCCCGTATCATGTCTGCTGACCTGTGTCTCCTACCCTTCGGAGGGTATTTTTACTTATGTGATCTAAAATAAAACTTCAGACAAGTATGGGTAGAAACTATAGTTCTAGGTATGGTAGTGAAAAAGAGGTCTTTTGTTAAAAGAATCCCTTAACCTAATTTATTTATTTGTTTATTTGTAATATTTTCAAATGGAAGTGAGAGGGAATGGAATCAAGACATCTACCCTTGCTCATCTGCCTGTGACTCCACACTTGGGGAAAAAACAACAATTAAGAGAAAGGAAAGTGAAAGCGAGGAACCCCAAACAAACTGTTTGCTTATCTGTTATTCCCAGAACACTAAAGCTCTAGAAAGCTGCCATTTCCTTGATTTTGCTTTTGAGTGTTTTGGATCTGTCGCCTAACAGAGTCCTCTTGCTCAAGTAGGTAAAACAAAAACAAAAGCAAAAGCAAAAACACAAAACTAGCTTGATTGCTTGTCTTTATCTCTTGAATTTAACCCTAAAGAAGAAAGGTGCTAACGTAAAAATAAAAGGAAAGTGCACACATTCAGCACTGTCTACTACTAGACCTAACTTTGAGTTTTTCAATACCCTAACCAGGGTCAAAGACTTTAAGGAATCTCGGCCTAGAGAGATGGCCTAGCAGTTAAAAGAGCATCCAGTTGCTGTTCCAGAGGCCTTGGGTTCAGTTTCCAGCACCCACATGGCAGCTCCCAACCATTATAAGTCCAGTTCAGGGGGATTCCAAACTGTGTTCTGGCTCTGCGGGCACCTGGCAGGCCCATGGTGCATAGATACGCATGGAGGTAAGGCACCCATACACATAAAATAAAAATAAACCTGTAAAAAAAAAAAAAGGTTAAGGGTTTCTAATGTGGAACTGGGGATAAAACTCAGTCTGCGGAGAGCTTCTGTGGCACTCATGAGGCCCTGGGTTTAACGCCCCAACACTACACACACACAAGGAGTAATGGCACCTGCCTAGAACCCCAGCCACTCAGGAGGCAGAGGCAGGAAGATTGCTAGTTCAAGGCCTTTCTCTTCTATCTGAAAACCAACCTAAAATATAAGGGCGAAAATGCGTGGCATGGCGGCACTCACCTTTAATTCCCAGCACTTGAAAGGCAGAGGTTAGGAGAATCTTTGTGAGCTCAAGGCTCTTCTGATCTACATCGTCAGTTCTAGGACAGCCGGAGCTACATAGTGAGACTTTGTCCCCAAAACAAGGGTGGGGAGGGTTGAATATGCATTAACTCAATCTACTAAACTCAATCTTTGAGTACATTACAACATTTTCCCTTTATAAAAGCACCATTTTACTATTTCTTTTGGGGATGGGAGATTACGGGGGAAAAAAACCTCAGAGTAAAATCTCCCTTTACCTTTTACGAATTCTACTCTCCCTTGAGCAATTTTCTGGGGGTGGGGGTGGGGGGAAGCAGAGTCCTCCATTTAAATTTCACTTAATGAGGCCAAGCATCTGGCTGAGTGTGTCCTCTGCACTGTGCAGGCCTAGAGCTGCTCTCATTTCCAAATTCCTCTCTTAGGAATCAAGCGGGTACCTGGTTCTCTCTCTTTAATCCTTTACATTCACTTGTCAGCTTTATTTTGGGTGACAAGAGTAAATGTTTTCCCCGTCACTGAGAAGTAACTCAGCTTCTTGTCTCGGGTCACAGGGAAGTCCCGAAGAACGTTCCTTTAACTGAATTAGTATTCTGGACTCAGGTGACCTTCCTGCGTTTACCAAGGATCTAGACTCAGTTCCGCTGGAGTCTCTTCCTTCTCCTCATCCATCCTGGAGTGCTGAGTGCTTTGTTGAATTGTGATGCCTACTTTGTTGTTGGTAGTGAAGTCAGGGGACAGAAAAGCTCTCAGAGCCTATGGTGTCTGAATATGAATATCTTTTTTTCTTTTTTTTTAAGGTTTTTTGAGACAGGGCCTCTCTGTGTTAGCCTTGACTGTCCTGGACTCGCTTTGTAGACCAGGCTGGCCTTGAACTCACAGCGATCCATCTGCCTCTGCCTCCTGAGTGCTGAGATTAAAGGTGTGCGCCACCACGCCTGGCTGAATATCTTTTTTTTTAAACAATAGATGTGCCTGGTAAGAAAGGATATTTCCCTAAGCACGCTCTCTCTCTCTCTCTCTCTCTCTCTCTCTCTCTCTCTCTCTCTCTCTCTCTCTCTCTCTCTTTTAGAGGCACCCACACCTCACACATCCCCTGCCTCCACTTCCTCGAGGAGTCTGTAAGAAGCAGAAGTGTGGTGAAGTACTTTAAAATCTGCTTCTAGCAACAGGAAAAAAAAAAATTTTTTTTTTCATGATCTTTGGCAGGCATTGGGGAACTTTTCCTGCACTAGATAAAGATGCTGACCCCAGACTGTCATTGCTTTTGGCTATCTCCTTTCATCCTTTCATCTCCTCTTGTGAATCCTAGGCTGGTTTTGAACTTGCTATCTTAGTTGAGAAGACCTTGACCCACATCCTCTCTCTGGCTCATGAGAGAGTGTCATCACATGTGAGTTCTGACTTTAACAAAAGGTATCTTGATGATCACCTGGGAGAGAGGAAGAGGGAGAGGGAGGGGGACAGAGAGGGGGAGGGGAAAGGGAGAGGGAGGAGGAGGGGGAGGGCGAGCCGGAGACGGAGACAGAGACACAGAGACAGAAGTTCTTTGTGTGGTGCCTCCTGGGGTCTTGTACTCATTGACCTAACTTCTTTGAGGCCCTTCTGGAGCTGATGAAATAATTGGTATATCTTTTCCCACAAGTCATTGCTCCAATGTTTGAAAACATTTTCTCTGTGGGTCCCCAGAGTTTTATTTTTAAAAAGGTTTAAAAACTAATTTATCATTTTATGTGTATGATGATTTCTGTCTGCATGTGTATCTGTGCACTTCATGCATGCCTGGTGCCCACAGAGGCCAAAAGAGGGCATTGGATCCTTCAGAACTGGAGTTCCATACTGCAGAGAGCTGCTTTGTGGCTACTGAGAGTCGGGCTCGCGTCCTTCTGAAGAGCAGCCAGTACTCTTAACCACTGAGTCGTCTCTCTACCCCCACCCCAAAGCTTGTTTTTTTTTTTGAGTCAGGGTCTCTTTATGTAGTCTCTGCTGGCCCGGGAACTCACTACATAGAGCAGGCTGGCCTGGAACTTACAGAGAGCCACCTGCCTCAGTCTCCTGAGTGCTGGGACTAAAGGTGTGTGCCGCCTCGCCAACTTCCAGAGCCTTCTTTCTCAAGAGAAACATACTTTCATTTGTTCATCCATCCCGAGACCTAACTCTCAGGCCCTTCCCCAGCTTGCCCTCCCTTCCTTAGTTAATATCTCCCACTCAGTGACATGCCTAGAAATGAATATAAAATATAGTGTGATAAACACAGTTGAAAGTAGAGTGGGGCTATGTACACACACACACACACACACACACACACACACACACACACACACACACACAACCCACTCAAAGACTCTATATCTACGTCTGTATCTATCTTCTTTGATCTGAGCCCTGTATTTCTATTGACAGAGGCAGGATAGCCTAGGCAGGGAATGGCTAAGGGGGCAGGCTGGTTGATGAGCAATAGGAGGAACTCTCCCGCAAATCATTTCTGTCGACTTGACCTCTAGGGTTGCATCAGTCAGTGATACCGTGCTGAATGCACACAGATCGCCGGGACGGGACGAGAGCCACCACATCAGCAGCTGCTTGCCGAGCAGTCTGCATAAAGGGCGAGGAGGCAAAGGTGGGCAGGTGCTGAGAAAACAGTGCCTCGGGCTGAGAAGAAGTGGGCCTTGTTATCTCCGGGGATAGCCGCGCAGGTGCCCCAGCTGGGGCAGGCCTTCGTGTTATAACTCCGCTTTATCACTGCTGCCCAGGTAATTCCACTCTTCTTCTGACACTTCGCCCTGACCTCCCTTTTTGGTGGTAGCTGTTATTACTTTTGTTATCGTTGTTGACACTACTGACATTTATGGAGCACTTGGCCGTTAGCTCTTATTCCTCGCCCACGTGTCTGGGAGGTTGGCGTGGTCATGATTCTCACTCTACACATGAAGAGCCCGAGGCATGGAGGAAATAAGTAATGCGCCCAAGATCACACCGTCTGCAAAGCAACATATCACTTTCTTTGGCTGCCTCTGGCCCTCGCGCGTTTACATAAACTCACACACGTGCAGTACACAATGCGTTCAGGATGGCGGTTTCTGTTCCCGCCTCGCCCTGGTCTCAACTACGTCCACACCACACCAGATCACTGCCGTGTGTCTCAGGGTCATAGGTCACTGTGTCTCCTCCTCCTCTTTTTTCCTTTCCAAGTAAACTTCCCAAATAGCCAAGAGTTGCAGAGTCACCAAGGGACTAGCCCTTTCTAGATTGCCTGTAGAGGCCAAGAATATCTGTAAATTGGATTGAAGTCACGTGTTGTTGGTTCATAGCTTTTGTGAAAACTATTGTTCGTTCACAGTTTGGGGATTTTTTTTTTTTTTTTTTTCCTTTCCTGTAGAGATCTTGCCAGTCTCCAGGTTAGGAAGGATGTAAGGCACTTTGAACATGATTAATCTTGAAGAGGAGGGTCTTGTATTTGCATGTTACAGTGAGCTAGAAGAAATGGTAAGGTTTAAAGTGGCTCAGTAATGTAGATGGCCAATGTCTGTGTGAGATATGCCCTGGGTTTAATCCTGGGGGGGGGGGCGGGATGTGTGTGAGTGTGAAGTAGAATTGGGCGTGGTGGCACACACCTTTCATCCCAGCACTTGGGAGGCAGAGGCAGGTGGATCGCTGTGAGTTCGAGGCCAGCCTGGTCTACAAAGTGAGTCCAGGACAGCCAAGGCTACACAGAGAAACCCTGTCTCGGGGGAAAAAAAAAAAAAAAAACCAAAACAAACAAACAAAAAAAGATATCAGAATGATTTTTTGCTTGTGTGGTTTTGTTTGTTTGTTTGTTTTTGAGGCAGGATCTTATGTGACTCAGAATGGCCTTAAACTCTATGTAGCCAAGGATGACCTTGAACTCCTGACCTTCCTGCCTCTACTTCCCTAGTGCTGGGATTGCAGGTGTCTTGTCCCCACACCTGGTTTACTGTGGTGCGAGGGATGAAAATTAGGACCTTGTGGCATGTGACGGAAGAAGGAAGCAGACTGTCTCCTGACTTACAGCTTCAGCTTGTTTAAAATTCCTTAACTACTTAAGATCCAGGCCACCTGCCCATTTCATCCTTTAACAAGTGTGTATTGTCTCAGCTTCTCTTTCCAACTTCTCCCTTATGGGCAAGGGCATGATGTGATTTCCCAGGTAGCGCCAGTCATGATACAGGCATGGACACAAAGTAGAGGTCTTCATTCCCGGATCAGAGCCCAGAGCTCTGACCAGTTGCCTGCTTTCAAAGGAATCAGCCTTGCCTTTTTATCTCATCTCTGTCCCTGCTTCCTCCAGTTGCTGGAGATCCAGGTCTTGGTAGGTAAACAGGTCGGAGCTTTGAAGACTCTGGGCACAAGGAGATCAAAAGCCCAAATCTCTAACTTCCACCCGGGGTCGGGAGAGGCAGGCAGCAGGCAGATGGAAGGCAGAGACCGGGGAACCACAGCAGCTTCCTGCCTCATAACTTAGCCCAGGTCCTGAGGCCAACTACAGTGGCCCTGACAGCAAAAATTAACATGTGGTAGGGGGAGAGGGAGAGACGCGGAGCCAGATAAGGGCAGTAGATCACTTGGGCTCTGGCATCTGTTCTACTACTTTATGCAAATGTTGCTTTAGCCCCAAAGACGCCACATTCTGGGCCCAGCTTGCTGTTTGTTTAAAAATACGCCAACTTTGCAATCCGTCTGGAAAGCTCTGAAGGGGCTCTTGATAAGGGCATCTTGGCAGAGCCCAGCAGCCGGGCAGTAAATCCAGAACATGCAGAAACATCTAAAAAAAAAAAAAGCACCCTTCTTTGATCAGATGTTGTAAAGAATTTTTGCTGTCTGTAGATAAGTAGCTGGCCACAGGGAGTGCCTGGGCAGGTCCCTCAGAGAAAGCCCGTTTATTTTCTCTTTGCCATCACTTCCTGCAGTCTAGATGCGCTAGGACGGAGAAAGCAGGGGCACCCCCTGGTCGTGAACCTTTGCAGTCCACAGAGGCAACAGGACCTCTCCGCACCCCATGCTCTGAGTAAGCAGAGCGCAAGCTCTTTCCTTTCCTTCCCTTTTTTTTCTTTCTTTTTTCGAGACAAGATCTCTCTGTGTAGCCTTGGCTGTCCTGGACTAGCTTTGTAGACCAGGCCGGCCTTGAACTCACAGCGATCTGCCTGCCTCTGCCTCCCGAGGGCTGGGATTAAAGGCGTGGGCCATCATGCCTCGCTCTCTTTATTGAGGTTTTATTTTTTTTAAGAAACAGAAGGCACGGAGGCTCAGTGCGTGCCGAGGTAAAAGGCTATCAGCGAATAAACAACCTGAATGAGAGAGATGTATTTGAGAAAGAGCAGATGACATTTTCAACATAGCTGGAGAGTCCGGCCTTCAGCCCTGCTCTGTGGCTCTCTATCGGGGCTTTTGCCGGCTCCGGTAAGAAGCATCAAGCAGATTAGATAGGTAATAGTAAAGCAAGAGCCGGGCGTCTCACCAAACCTTTATTTTTTTCATACATTGGAGCCTGCCTGCAGACAGGCTAAGGGACTCCAAGTCTTCCGGAGTTCACTTACTTTGCCAATAGTCACTTGGCCCCCTGACCAAGGAGAGTATCAATTTGTGCAGAGAATCAGTTAAAAAAAAAATCATTAAACAACACTGAGAATGTTACAGGGGCAGGGGCGGGATTGAGAGTGACTTTCCATAAGGCCAAATTAAAACTTCATAAATCTCCTCTGCTCCCAGGCTCCACCAGCTCTGACTGTGGAGGCTAAGGAAAGAGAAGCCGGCTAACTGGAAGGAGATTAGGGAGGAAGCCCAAAGAGGCTGGTAAGCATGCGAATATGCCTATTCCTGAGACTCTTTGCAGTTTGGGTCACCCACACTCCCTCCTTCTAATAATCTACTTAGCAGCCTGGCTCCTTTACCTGTGCACACACCTTCTCTGAACAACCCACCTAGCCACCTCAGACCCTATCTGCGCTGGGCTACAGACACTCCAATCTGAATGGTGGAATATGTTTCTCTTCCCTTTGACAATTCTTTTTTTTTTTTTTTTTTTTTTAAAGATTTATTTATTGTATATGAGTGCTTTATCTGCAGAAGAGGGCATCAGATCACATTATAGATGGTTGTGAACCATCATGTGGTTGCTGGGAATTGAACTCAGGACCTCTGGAAGTGCAGGCGGTGCTCTTAACCACTGAGCCATCTCTCCAGCCCTTGACAATTCTTTTAGTTAATTAATTAGTTAATTAATTATATGTACATTTGGTGTTTGGCCTACATGTATGTCTGTGTTGAGGGTGTCGGATCCCCTGGAACAGGAGTTACAGACAGTCGTGAGCTGCCATGTGGGTGCTGGGAATTGAACCTGGGTCCTCTCGAAGGGCAGCCAGTGCTCTTAACCACTGTGTCATCTCTCCAGCCTGCCTTCGACCAATCTTAAACTTAGATTTTGTTCAGTCATATATTCCTTATATCCAGGAAGGAGACCAAAAAGGCAGATCCAGTTTGAACCGGTTTTGGATGCAAACTTTTAGGGAGACTTTTCTGTTTACCGTCTTTTAAAATGATTTTCTTTTTCTTTTCACTCTTTTTTTTGTTTTGTTTTGTTTTTCTGAGGCAGGGTTTCTCTGTGTAACCTTGACTGTCCTGGACTTGCTTTGTAGACCAGGCTGGCCTCGAACTCACAGCGATCCACCTGCCCCTGCCTCCCAAGTGCTGGGATTAAAGGCGTGCGCTACACACCCGGCTCTTTTCACTATTTTATGTGTATGTGTTCTACCTGCATATATGTTTGCACCACATGTGTGCTCTGTTCCCACAGAGGGTAGAAGAAGATGACTGATTTCCTTAGACTGAAGTTACAGATGGTTGGGAGCTACCATGCTGGGAATCAAGCCTGAGTCCTCTGGAAGAGCAAACAGCGCTCTTGGCCCCTAAGCAGACAGTGAGCCAGCCATTGCTTGGCTGCTGAGCCATTGCTCCAGCTCCCATTTGCCACTCTGGGCCTATGTATAACTGGACATGCATGTTAAAATTAGATGCATTATGGGAAGGGATGTGCACAGTAGAAAAGAGATTATATGACTTACTCTGTCAATCAAAACAGGGTAGTACCCAAACTACACTCTTGTTAGCCAGCTCCTCTTTCCTCTAGACCCCCATACAGTGGGGGCCCCTGAGTATTTCACTCGTGAACACAAGAGATGCCCACATCTGATACGCTTAGGTCTCATAATGGAACAGCCAAACCTTTTAAAGGTACAGTGGGAGCAGGTTGGATAGATTTAAAGTGGTGAAGAAATCTGAAAACTGCCTGGACATGGTGGCACAAGTCTTTAATCTTATCACTCCAGAGGCAGAGGCAGGTGGATCTCTGTGTTTGAGGCTGGCCTGGTCTACACAGTTTCAGGACAGCTGGCCTGTATGGAGAGGTACTGTTTCAACCTCCATCCCATGCCCCTTCCCCAAATCTGAAAACTGTAATCAGGAAGAGATCAATGTGTCTGCAAGTTCTCTTAAAATGCAAGGATGGTAGTGGCACCTGCTTTTAATCCCTTGGGAGGCAGAAGCAGGTAGATCTTTGTGAGTTCGAGGCCAGCCTGGTCTACAAAGTGAGTCCACGACAGCCAGGGCTACACAGAAGAAACCCTGTCTCAAAAAAACCAACCAACCAACCAACCAACAAAAAAACCAAAAAAAGCAAGGATGTCTGAAGTGAAAAAACAAGACAAAAGAAAAACACCTGTAAATACTTAGTGCTTTGAGGAGATGGGCAGCTTAAAGATGAGGCTATGGAATCTGAGCCAGGCTCTGAAAATGTGAAGAAGAGCAGCTGTGGCTGCCCCTCTCTCCACTCTCTTCTTCCCCCTCCAACTCTGGCCTCTCTCTGCGCCTCTGACTCCTCTTCCCTCTCTCTTTGCCTTAGGCTTTTGAGTTTCCTTGTGATCCACTCTTACCGGTTACCTGCCCCTCTGAAGCCTAGCATTCTACATTTGACTTTTAATAAGCTGTTCCTCTTGCCTGAATGACTTCCTATCTGGTCCACATCTACAAAGGTCTTTATTTACCTTCTGAGTTGCAGTTCAAATGCTCCTTCCTCCAGGAGCCTTCCCCCCTCATCCCCAGAGAAAACATAGCCACATTCTCCTTCGCCACAGGGCTCTTTCCTCCCGAGCAGGCAAGTTATCACGCTGCTTTTTTATCACTTATTTATCCATCTATTTATTTCGGTATCTTTAGCACCTAGGAAAATATATATCCTGTAAATATTTATGAAGTATTGAAAAGATAAATGAATGAATATGAGAGTAAAGATTGGGCTAACCCAACACTTGGTGAAGATAGCGTGATATTAATAGCTGACAGACACAGCACTCTATTCAATTTTTGGTTTTTCTCACCTTCTTTATATAAAATAAAGATCTCCAAGATTTAAATAACAGGGCTAAGTATATTAAGGGAGACATTTGTCTCACTAGCTTTAATCTATAGCATCCCAGCCACATATTTTAACAGCATCTTAGAGCTAAAGGACCATAAAGATCATCTGGCCCAGTATTCTATCCATGATTTAGACAATGTATCCATCCAGGGGCTGTCCAGCCTCTGACTGTAACCCACTCATCACCAGAGACAGGAGGCCCAGGACTTCCTGACACAGTCGAGTTTCTCTTTAAGCCACTCTGAGTCTTCTTCCGTATTTAACGCGCAATTTATTTTGCTGAAATATTTAGCCTTTGCTCCCAGCGCTGTGCAACTATCATAAAGTAGTCGTGATGGCTTCCTCCACTCCAGTTTTTCCTACTCCAAGGAGATATCCATGTGCATCCCTTGTGTATCATGTGCCATAGCTATGAGGACCACCCAGGACCCAGAGCATTATCCTTTGGGAACATCCGGAAAATAATCCAGGAATCACTATGGTATTTTCCTTATTCTAATCCTACCAGCTCCTTGTTGAATACTTACTGCATGCTGACTTTTTATTTCCTTGTGTCAGAGTCATGTGTATCTCAGGCTGGTCTCCGACTCACTATGTAGCAGAGGATGGTCTTGAACTTCTAATCTTTCAGTCTTTACCTCCAGAGGGCCAAGGTTACTTGGTGCTTCTTCTGCGCCTAGTTTAGGTAGTGCTGGGGTTCAAACCCAGGCCTCTGTGCACCCTAGGCAAACACTCTACCAATTGAGCTGTATCTCCAGCCCCTGGCTATTTAAAATGTGTGTGTATATATATATTCTCATTTATTTTTCTTATAACCCTCTGAGGCAAGGTATATATTTTCTATTCTATGCATGTATTTTTTTAAAAGCATGTGATGGTTTATACTTAGGTCCAACCTGGGTACATTTTATTGTGAAACTTTTTCTTTCTGTCTTTTTGTTTCTTTTTCTTTTCTTTTCTTTTTTTCTTTCTTTTTTTTTTTTTTTTTTTTTTTTTGTTTGTTTGTTTCTTTTTTTGTTTTGTTTGTTTTTTGAGACAGGGTTTCTCTGTGTAGCCTTGGCTGTCCTGGACTTGCTTTGTAGACCAGGCTGGCCTTGAATTCAGAGATCTGCCTCTGCCTTTCTGAGCGTTGGGATTACAGGTGTGCGGGTACTGAGCCCAGCTATTGTGAAACTTTTTAAATGATGTAGAAACATTTGAAGCCCAGCACAATGACCATTGCATGTTTATTGTCCCAATTCAGTGGTTGCTTTTTGCCAGTTTGGCTTTATGTGGCAATTTAAGTATTTAATTTTCCATTCAAGCATTTCAAAATAGCTTATCCTTTGTGCTTACATTTTAAAAGATTTATTTACTTATCTTACGTATGTGAGTGCTCTGTCTTCATGCACACCAGAAGAGGGACTCAGATTCCATTACAGGTGGTTGTGAGCCACCATGTGGTTGCTGGGAATTGAACTCAGGACCTCTGGAAGAGCAGCCAGTGCTGTTAGTTGCTAAGATATCTCCCCTCGTGCTTAAATTTTTAAAAACACCTTTCCACTGAAATTTTGAAAAAATTTGTATTGTATATGTGTGTGTATTTTGCTTGCATGTCTGTCTATCTACCACTTATGTGCTTGGTGTCCGTGGCAACCAGAAGAAGTCTTTGGATGTCCTGGGACTGCACTTACTGAGACTGTGAGCTGCCATGTCAGCGCTGGGAACTGAGACCAGGTCCTCTGCAAGGGCAGCCGGTAGGTGCTCTTAACCACTGAGCCATCTCTCCAGCCTCAGCGTTGCATATTTTTTCACCCCTGCATTGGTTTGGATAACTCTTGTGTATCCTCTGAGACCCAGCCCAGTTGCTGCTTCCCTGCCTGCGCTGCACCTGAGTGAGGAGCCTAGAGTTTAGGCACACGTGCGTGCAACCATGGCTTTTATTCCACAGGGCTCTCTGAGTGTCGGGGGCTTAGTGGTGAGCATAGCTGCCTTCCGCAGTGCCCTGACCACCTTATGTCAGAACATCTTGTTAGTCCTAAGTCTTCTAGTAGTTGGCACAGTGTTTGTCTCATAGATGCCTATGGAACTGTCAAATGTTATATGTGTGTGTGTATGTATGTGTGTATATATATATATATCATAATCTTTGAATAATACAGATGTATATTATTCCACTCAATCCTTTTAAGAGTAGAGCAGAGGCACGAGGGTGCATTTCAGTTGGTAAAGTGGTTGCCCACTATGCGTGACAGCATGGGCGTGGCCCCCTAATACAGCGGCTCTCAACTTCCCTGATGCTGAGACCATTTAATACAGTTCCTCATGTTGTGATGAGCCTCCTCCCCACGCCCAGGACCATAACATCATTCAGGTGCTACTTCATAACTATAATTTTGCCCCTCTTACGAATTATAATGTAGATATCTGATTTGTGGCCTTTGAAGGGGTGGAAACCCACAGATTGGGAACCGCTGCCCTGGTACCTCATAAAACCACATACAATAGCTCATGTCCGTGATACCAGCCTTCGGAAGGTGGTAGAGGGAGGATCAGAAGTTTCAGGTCTTAGTTTCAGGGTTTCCATTGCTGTGAAGAGACACCGTGACCAAGGCAGCTCTTACACAGGCAAACATTTAATTGGGGCTGGCTTACAGTTTCAGGGTTAGCCCATCATGGTGGGAAGCATGCATCCCTCATACAGGCTGGTATGGTGCAGGAGACAGAGCTGAGAGGTCTACATCTTGATCCAGGAGGAGAAGACTGGATTTATTTCACACTGGGTGTAGCTTGAGCTTTTAAGACCTCAAAGCCCCTGGGCTGGAAAGATGGCTCAGCTGTTAAAGGCTAGGCTCACAACCATAAACATAAGAGTTCAGTTTTCAGCACCCACGGCTGTCTCTCCAGCCACAAAAAAAAAAAAAAAAAAAAAAAAAAAAAGACCTCAAGGCCCCGCCTCCACTGTGATACACTTCCTCTAACAAGGCCACACCTCCTCCAATAAGGCCACACCTCCTAACAGTGCCACTCCCTACGGCCAAGCATTCACACACGTGGATTATGGGGGCCATTCCTGTTCAAACCACCACAGCTACATAGAGTTGGAGGCCAGCCTGGGACACGTAAATTGCTGAGTCAGAGAAAGACAAAAAACAAAAGCAAACCCCCAAAAACAAAGCAGGAAAGGTTAGATATATGTGTTTTCAAAGACCCAAAGGAATGCTACTTGTGGTCCCTGAAAGGGTTTCCATTCATCCTGTTTGGCTTGTGTGAGAGAAACTAGGAAGTTAATAGGAACACTTATTTTTCAACAGTCAAAAGCTGCTCTAAATCGGATTGGCCTTATGAATGACTTCTGTATTACTCGCGGAGTTAAAACATCAGTGTATGTGGGACTCCAGCCTCTCCAGGTTCTCCTCTCTTCCTGCCTCATAGGATAACCTGATTGTTCTGCCACGTGCTCCTGTCACAAATTTGGACTGAAACCTCCAGAGCAGTGAGCCAAAATAAGCTTTTCCACCTGTCAGTTAAGCATCTCAGGAGCTCAGTGCAGTAGCTCACGTCCGTAAGCTCAGTGGCGGAGAGGCAGAAGCATAACATATCAGATCACAAATAAGGTAATAAAAATAAAGCACAGCTGGGTGCTGCACACTTTTAATCCCAGCACTCAGGAGGCAGAGGCAATCAGATCTCTGGGAGTTTAAGGCTAGATGGATTTTACATAGCAAATAGCAAATTTCAGGTCAGTCTTGGCTACAGAGTGAGACCATGTTTTGGGAAAAACGCAAAGAAGCCGGGTGACGGTGGTGAACACCTTCACTCCCAGCCCTCAAGAGGCAGAGGCAGAGGCAGAGGCAGAGGCAGGGGCAGGGGCAGGGGCAGGGGCAGAGGCAGAGGCAGGGGCAGGGGCAGGGGCAGGGGCAGGGGCAGAGGCAGAGGCAGAGGGAGAGGCAGGTGGGCTCGAAGCCAGCCTGCTCTATAGACAGCATTCCAGGATCTCCAGGGTTCCACAGAGAAACTTTAACTCAACACCCCCCCAAAAAACAGAAAACCCAAACATCCCCCCAAGTCACCACTCCAAAACAAAACAAAATATAATAAACTTGAAAAATGTTAATTATATCGGGAATATTTACTTACTTATTTAGTTAGTTGTTACTTGCTTATTTCTTTTAGCAGTGAGAACTTAGATCAGGTAATCCTGAGATGATTCTAAGGTTCTTGTTTTTTTATTTTTTCAAATATATTTTATTAATTTATTCATATTACATCTCAATTGTTATCCCATCCCTTGTATCCTCCCATTCCTCCCTCCCTCCCATTTCCCCCTCACTCCCCTCCCCTATGACTGAGGGGGACCTCCTCCCCCTGTAAATGCTCATAGGGGATTCTAAGGTTCATTTTGTTGACTAAATATGTGGGGTTTTTTTGTTTTTGCTTCTTTTTGTTGGTGTTGTTTGCTGTTTGCTTTCCCCAGGGCCCTGCACGTGCTAGTCAGGCCCTCTACCACTGAACTACACCGGCACCTTCCTTTGGAATCTTCTCTCTACCTCATCACGTAAGCCTTTGAGCACTTAGCAACAAAACCTCTCCACCCACCAAAGATGGGCATCACTTCCTTGTGGGGAAATGGGTGATATTTACTCCTAGAAGCAACTAAAAGTAAATAACCATAGAGTACAAGAAACAAAGGCTAGAGTCTACCAGAAAGCACATTCCTTCTGATGATGCTCAGCAGTGCCTTCAAAGGGAGAAAGTAGCATCGGTGGGTGCATGAGAGAGAGGCAGGCCAGGCAGCATCACTGAGTGGGACTTCCATCTACAGATCTACAGGCTGTTTCTTCCTGGATGCAGTTTAAAAACCTGGCATTTGATTGTTTCTGGGCAAAAGGAAAGGCTAGGCATCTGAAGTGTCAGAGTGGAAACCGAATTCTTGGGACGTAACAGTCCAACGTCCTTTCTACTCCTCCGACAGCCGGAAGTCAAGAGCAGCCAGGAGATTTGGATCCCCAGCTCCGGAGAACAAGCCTGAACCCCTGAGAGGAATGGATATTAAGGAACATTGATGTGTGCAAGGGGGATTTAATAATCCTGACACATATCATGCCAGCCCTCCTGTGACCCTTGACCTTGTTTTCAAGTCCCTAGCTTCCATGTTCATTAAAAAATTGCATCACCTGACCGGAGCGCTAGAACAGCTGACCCTGCCTCGGTCTTTTAGTTTCTGCTCTCACAGCAATATGCTCCAGGGATACAGCCAGGGCCCAAGGGAGGGCAAATCACTGCCTGGAGAAATCTGTCTGCAGCAGGGAGCTCTGCATGGAGCTAAGACATGGGGGAAAGGACAGATGGAAACAGAAGTTTTGCCCTGCTGAGCAAGAAAATATTGTTTTCCCAGGCTCCAGGAGGCAGAGGTTGGGGTAAGGATGCAATTCTGAAGTTCTCTTTTCTTTAAGAGATGAAAAACAAGGAAGAAATAGCATCTCTCCTGTTGCAGCCCCAAACGACAAGGAGGTCAACCTTTGGGGCACACGTTGTCCTGCACTCCTCTCTCTCGGCGTTGGAGTCTGCGTCTAAAACTTACCTTCAGATGGTTTTTGAGAGGGTGACTTGGGTTGTGTTCACAGCAGAGACTTTCTCAAAATACAGTTTTGACGTCTTGCCTGCTGGCTGTGTAACTCTCACTCTGCTCCTTCATGGAGACACAGGCCTGGAGACTCTTGACATGATATGGCGTTTTCTGGACTTTGACACTTGAACAAGGATCTATGGGGTGAGAGGTGATTTTCTTGGTCCAACAGGATGTGCAGATTGTAGGCCTGAGGCTCACTCATTTATAGGGTAAGTCGTTCTGTGGCCTAGTTGTCTCACTGACCACTGGCAGAGTGACCAGGCTAAGATTGGGGAAAAGAAAACAAACAAACAAAAAAACCAAAAACAAAACAACAGTTGGGTTTTGTATTATTTAGCACTTAGCAACTACAAACCGTGTTCCTTGAGCTCACGTGGGTGCCACACACACACCGGGAGGTGAGGCCTACACTTATGTTTACATCACACTTTGGAATCCTGAAACTGTTGTCTCTTTTCTTGTAGAGTCCCATGGTCTGTGTATAATGAATCTCATTATGATCGCCGTTATTCTAGAGGTGAACAAACTGTAAATTGAGAGAGTTAAGTGGCCAGGTGTGGTAAGACAGGGTCTCACTGTGAGTGATGGCTAGTCTAGACTAGCAATATAGACCAGGCTGGCCTTGAACTCATAGAGATCTGCCTGCCCCTGCCTCCCAAGTGCTGGGATTAAGAGTGAGTACCTCCCAGCTGGGCTTATTTCTGTGCTCTTATTTGTGTATATATGTGTGTCTATGTGAATATACGCGGTGTATACGCAGGTGCCCACAGAGGCCAGAAGAGTGTGCTGGGTCCGCTGGAGCTGGAGTTACAGGTATTTGTGAGCCACCCTACATAGGTGTCAAGAACTGAACTCAGAAGCACTCTTAACAGCTGAGTCGTCTCTCCGACCCATCCTCATTTCCAGACTTAAATGCCACATTTTTTTTTTTCTCCTAAAAGAAAATATCTGACACTTGCGGTTAAAATAAAGGGCCAGGTGTGGTGGCGCACGCCTTTCATCCCACTATTTGGGAGGGAGAGGCAGGTAGATATCTGTGAGTTCAAAGCCAGCCTGCTCTTCAGAGCACAGTTCCAGGACAGCCAAAGCTACCCAGAGAAACCTTGTCTCGAGGAAAAAAACAAAAAACCCAAACATATCTTAAAACAGATTACATCTATATAGGGGGTTAAGAATGACATACAGTTTGCCTTGAGTGGCAGTCATGGAAGTCGGAGAAGGCTGGATACATGTGCAGTTCATTTATTCTTTTTTTTTTTTTTTTAAAGATTTATTTATTTTCTATATATCTGATGTAGACATGCAGTCCAGAAGAGGGCATCAGATCTCATTATAGATGGTTGTGAGCCACCATGTGGTTGCTGGGAATTGAACTCAGGACCTCTGGAAGAGCAGGCAGTACTCTTAACCTCTGAGCCACCTCTCCAGTCCCCAGTTCATTTATTCTTTTACCCATGCATTAATTTGAAAATTTCCTTATAAAAATGTGGTGAAAATAAAAACTTAGTGTGTGTGTGTGTGTGTGTGTGTGTGTGTGTGTGTGCATGTGCGCACATGCGCATGAACATGCGTGCACACACCTGAGTGTATGTATGTGAATCTTGTGTGTGCAGGAACTCTTGGAAGTCAGAGAGAAATCCCTTGAACTGGGGTAGCAGTCGTGAGTCACTATGTGAGTGGTGGCTACTGAGCCTGGGTCCTCTGCTAGAGCAGCAGTGGTCTTAGCTACGGAGCCAGTTCTCTAGCCCTTAATTTAAATCTTTCTAACATAAACGTTTTCAAGATTCAAGCTCAGTTCTGAGCTAAAATTCTAACCCTTCACAAGTTGTTTTTATTAAATAATAAAGTTGTATTACATATTAATTATTTGCCATGTCCGTATGTATTCACACATGTGGAGTTGGTTGGTTCTCGACTCCCATCGTGTAGGTTCCATGGATTGAACTCAGGTCGTCAGGCTTGGCAGCTCGCACCTTTATCTGCTGAAGTAGTCTGTCAGCCTTGAAAGTTCTTAGACAAAGTGTGTGTGTTCAGGGTTTGAAATGGGAAATGAACCCAGGGCTTCAAACAAGCCAGATGAGTGCTCTAACTGGTGATGAACATCCCTAACTAGTGCCTGAGTCTTATCCTTTTATTTATTTTATACATGAATATTTTGCATTCGTGTGCGTGTGTGCGCGCGCGCGCGCGCGTGTGTGTGTGTGTGTGCGTGTGCACACGTGCGTGTGTACCATATGCAATGTTTGAAACCAGTGGAATCTGAAAACAGCACCAGATCTCCTATAACTGGAGTTAATAGTGATTGTGGATCACTATGTGGGTGCTGGGAATTGAACCCAGGTCCTCTGCAAGAGCAGCAAGTGCTCTTAACCACTTAGCTATCTCTCCAGCCCTCCAAGCTTTACCTTAATGGTCAAGATTTTGTTAGTCTCTTTCTCATTAAGAAATAGCTTTATTTTATGTGTATGAGTGTTTTGCCTGAATGTATCTGCGTGTGCATGCAGTGAGTGCTCTTGGAGGCCAGAAAAGGGCGTCGGATTCCCCGGAACTGGATTTACAGATGGCTGTGAGCCACCATGTGGGTGCTGGGAACGGAACCTCTCCAAGAGCAGCCAGTGCTCTTAACCACCGAGCCATCTCACTGGCCCCGGTAGCTCATGATTCTCGGTGGCTGCTGTTCACTGGGTGTTTATTCTGTCAAAGGACTCTAACCAGTGTCATCGTCAGACGTCACCACTTTATCCTCAGAGCCACTCCACACTTTGCTAGTTGGTCCTTTCCCTGAAGGTAAGGAGACTGGAACCCAGAGGCTCCAACATCGCATCCTTCATAAATATCAGAGCCAAGACTTGAACTCAAGGCTCATGAGCCCCTCTGAGTTTCTGCAGCCTTCCAACCTAACCGGACGGACACCTATTTGTCCTTCTCTTGGAGGCAATACTGTTTTTGAAAAGTACGTTGATTCTCTTTTCTCTGGAAGAACTCCAAACCTGAAACTAGAGACACCTTTCTAAGATTTGTAAACATAACCCTCCCTTTCTCCCCCCTCCCGTCCCCCCCTCCACTGCCAGGCCCGTCTGCCCTCCTCCTCCCTCAGGGTATTCAAGCACTTAGCTTTGTTTTGTAACTTTGGGTGGGTGAACCGGGCATCCATCTACCATCTGAGAACAGGGGGCACGGTTGTTTTTCTTTTCAGTTTTTGCAAGAGAAACTTCGGTTTTAGAAACGGGTGGGGGTTGGGGGTAGGGGTAGAGATGGTAGGGAGCAGGTGCTGCTACGGACTCGGGAGGGGAGACTCGCCTTTGAGAAGGACTTACATTCCATTTCTCTTCATGGATTTATAGCGGGCCCTGCCTCTGCCTCTAACTGGGCAAGGATGCGCCTGCCTCGAGCTCTGTCTGTTTTTAGCCAATTCCAATCCTCTCTAGGGCCAGTTTTCTCAAGCCAGAGGGAAGAGCCTCGGGCTGTTATCTGATGTGGAATCAAATATTTAGCTAGAGAACTTTCAGAGTGCTTCGGAGACACAGGGAACTGTTTAGATATCAGATTCTCTGCTGCCAGGTCAAGTGAACCCCCTGTTGACAAATGGCTGTGTTTCCTCAAGCACCGTTCCCAGCAGCAAGCTATCTCTCCAGCGCCCTTTAACTCTGTGTCCAGCTGAGAGGCCCCAGGCCAGCAGAAGCTGTTCCTCTAATCCCCATCTCAACCTCAAGCTGCTGCAGTGGGCGGTGGAAGATTGTTTACAGAAGATGAAGGCGCACAGCCTTGCACCTGGTTTCTGTCTGGCCCGCGCCGATGGGGATGAAGGGTACTTCATTTATCTCAGCCTCTCCTCTCAGGCAGCTCCTGCTGTCCTGGCAAGCTTGGGCCAGTGTTTCAGGACCTGATAAGCAGCTTTCTGAGAAGCTGGGGGAGAGCCTCTCACAGGCTTTACATACCTTTCTCGAGACCTTTCTTGGAGCTACCCACCCCCAATCTCAGTTGTCAGGGGCAACGGAGTGGTGAGGGGCAGGGGGCTGCTGCTGAGGGTTTACAGAGGAGGCCAAGTGGGCCTTGCATTTCAGGTATTTGGCCAGCTAGGCTTCCTGCTCTTTCTTGGTTTTTCACAGTCTTTGGAAGTAAGTGTCCAAAATAGCCCATCTGGCCTCCTTTTCCTCCAGGGACCCAAGAGAGAGAGAGAGAGAGAGAGAGAGAGAGAGAGAGAGAGAGAGAGAGAGGGAGGGAGAGAGAGAAGAACATTTTCTGGGCAGAGGACGTCAGAGCTAACCTCATTTTATTATGAAGGGAACGACAGACAAAGAAGTGCTTCTAGCCTAGACAGAGCCATCTGAAAGGATGGAGTCTGGGAAGTGGGAAGAGAGAAGGCCCTCCCTTAAAAGCCCGGAAAGAGAAAGAAGTGATAATAGCTAACTTTTACAAGGTGCTTAGCATGCACCCAAGCCCTGTGCTGAGCCCTTGATCTCCTTTAATCCCAGGAGGTAAATCCTCTCATTACGTCCGTTTAACACACAAGGAAACAGAGGCTTAGAAAGATTAGGTAAACAGCTAATAACAAGAAGAGCTGAGATTTAAACAGAGATAGCTTGGCTCCAGAGTCCCTGGTCCTCAGCGGCCTGCACTTGCAGAGCTATGCCACAGGTGGCGGAGCCTAAGGGCGGACACTAGCGTGTTGCTCAGACAACCCAGTGCAAATGGTCTTTTTCTGGGATGTGGGCTTGGCTTGTGCTGACCCCACATCAAATCCTGTGGCTCGTAGGGACCAAGCAGTCTGGCTCATGCATGTGCTTTCTTCTCTTTTGTCCTCAAGGAGCAGACGGCTGTGTATTTGATGTGAGGGATGGTTGCCTTCTGACTAGAGCTTCCTAAGCTGCTTCCCAGCACTTGGGAGGCAGAGGCAGGTGGATCATTGTGAGTTTGAGGCCAGCCTGGTCTACAGAGTGAGTCCAGGACAGCCAAGGCCGCACAAAGAAACCCTGTCTCTAAAAACAAACAAAAACAAACAAACAAAAAATCTTAACCATGGGGTTAGCATTTTTTCCACCACCGTAGACAGCCAACAAGCTTCCAAATGTTTCAGCACCCTCTCTGACAGCCCCACCCTTCCAAGGACTTTGCCAAAGTACCCTGGCCGCCTTCTGGCCAAATTAGCAATTCTCTCCACTTTGCCACAACTCTGCTTGTCATTCTGTGTGTACACACTGGTGTTTGGTTCCTCTGTTATCGAGAAAGAGGACTATGGGGTCTCAGATACCAGTGTGACGTTTCTCAGGAATATTGGTACCAGTTTTACTTGGTGATAAACCTGGCACTTGAAGAGCATGGAGGCAGCAGCTCTAGGTAGTGGGGTGGGGAAGCAGATAGTAAGGCGCAAACAGGACTCACTCCCCCCCACCTCGTCCCTGCCCCCCCCCCCAACTCAGGGATATTGAACTTGGAATCCAGAGGGCCCTGGCAGAGTTGGAGAGTTTTCAAGAGCCAAACTTCCATTAAAGCAACTATTTTCTTCATTTGGATATTTGCATTTACTGCCTTCTACCTCCCTGGGAAAATGCAGTAGCCTCTTGGGAGCAAATTCCAACAGCGGACGCACCAGAGGTGGGGTAGTAGTGAGTTGAGCATCTCTGTTTTTCAGAATCTATGCCCTGTAGTTGAGGCTGAGGGCGCAGCTTCCCGGTAGAGCTCTTGGTTGTCAATGTAACAAGATGCTCAGTCAGTCTTTAACACGTGATGCCCTGAGGTCTCTCCTGGGATTGGTGGGTTTTTGAGTCATTTAGACAAGTCCCTGCCCTGTCTTCCCTGGAGGACCAGTGGAGCTGGCCAGAGGAAGCTTCTCCCCCTGTTCACAGACACACCTGTTGTAGGATGGTTCTGAGAGTCAGGTGAGCGAGTGGGAGGGACCAGGATGGTATGCCTGGCTTTCAGCCACACATGCTGGGGGCTTAATGGCAGTTGAAAGAAGGACTGAGCGTCCACTAGCTCAGGAAGGGTTGTGTTCCGTTCTTGACTTTTCTACCATTCTTGGGGAATATTAAGGCTGAGGCTCTGGCCAGGCTCTGGTGGCCCACACTTGCAGGGAGTGGAAACATTGAAACAGAGGCTCAGGAGTTCAAGGTCAGCTTCAGCTGAGAGCGTCTGAGGCCAGTGTGATTGTTTCATGAGATCCTATCTTTAAAACCAACCAACCAAAACCAGCTCCTCCTCCTCCTTCTTTTTCTTCTTGTTTTTTCTTTCGAGACAGGGTTTCTCTGTGTAGCCTTGGCTGTCCTAGACTCGCTTTATAGACCAGGCTGGCCTCGAACTCACAGAGATCCACCTGCCTCTGCCTCCCAAGTGCTGCGATTAAAGGTGCGCACCACCAGGGAAGTTTATCCCATAACCCATCCTGAGATCGCACCACAGACAAAGGCAAATGGGACCTTTTAATACAGGTGCCACTTGCCTTAACAGCAAGAGTGCTTTCTTTGTCTTCTACCTCCCTCGGCCAGGGATCTCCTTTATTGGAGCAGTCCAGTGGCTTGGGGGGCTGGGGGGGTGGGGGAGGGGGGGACTCAGGGCCGCCATCGCAGCTCTTATCTGACCCCTTGAGGACAGGCAGTTAGAGACTGAAGTGGGGGGAAGGGAGGGGCCTCCTGGCTTCACACCCTTCCAGCCTGACGCCGCCAGGACTGGGTTGGTGACAGGCTGTGACTCAGCATTCAGAGCAGCTGACTCTGTGGACAAGAAGCAGATAAACCGCGCCAGGCCTCTTAATGAACCCAGAGCCAGATTCAGATAAACTGTCGCCACTTACTCCTCCCGGCCCTCCCTCCTCTAGGACAGTCTCCTCTTGGTGTCAAGGGGTTTGGAGGAGCCAGCTGCTCTCCAGAGCCCTTTTGGAGAGAACCAGAATCTAAGACTCTGGTTACAATCCTGTTTACTTTCCTTTAATTCTTGTTGAACCCAACCCTACAGGTTAAGAGAGGCCAGAAGCAAACAACTGCTTTTAAAAACACGTCAAGAACCACAGGGGCAACAGTGACCTAAGAACAGGGTCTTTCTAGCCCTTTGTTTGTTTTGAGACAGAGTCTCACTGTATATAGCCTTGGATGGCTTGAAACTCACTGTGGAGACCGGGCTGGTCTCGAACTCGTAGAGCTCCACTTGTCTCTGCCTTCCGGCACAAGGCATGGCCTTACCCTGATGCTTTCTTGCTTCTGATATGATTCTTCCTTTCATATTGTGTTTGTCCCAGGCAATGTGCCTTTCAATGAGGGCGCTAAATTCTGTTTATGAGGAAGGCAAGACTAACATCTGGGAGCTGTGACTCCCATCCAGGAATATCTCACTGTGACATTTTCCCATGTAACTCTGTAATTGCCTCAGTTGTATCCTGTTTTGTCCCTTGGAAGCCCAGGGCCTGAAGGGACTAAGAACAGAGTCATCTCGCTGTAACTGAGCTGAGCAGATTCAAGCTTATTTCTTCCAGACAGCACACTGCTAAGAAAGCCCCAAGAGTTATACAAATACTAACTAATTAGTATTCCTGAGGGTGCGAGCAGGCAGGTCACTTTTATTAGGGAAGTAAAGAAATGCTTTCTGAAGGCGTCTGAGGGAGAAGGGGAAGCTGTTTCTCATCTGCTGTGATCTCAGTGTCCAGAGAAGGGAGGACACCGTTCTCAGACGCGTCTCTGAACACCTGGATGACGCCCAGGCCAAGGGAGGCCTATACAGTTTTAGCAACATCTAGTGCAGCCTTAAGATCCCATGGGTCGGGCGGTGTGGCTCCTGCCTTTGATCCCAGAACTCAGGAGGCAGAGGCAGGATCTCTGTGAGTTCAAGGCCAGCCTGGTGTACAGAGTGAGTTCTAGGATAGTCAGAGATATGTAGAAACTCTTGTCTCAAAAAAAAAAAAAAAAAAAAAAAAAAAAAAAAAAAAATCCATGAGAAAGCATCAGGGTCACTGTTCTAGTACAAGATACAGCTCTAGCTGTATCAAGTACCTTTTATATTTATTTATCTATTTATTTTTATTGTTGTTGTTTTGTTATTCTGGTTGAAACTCCATGTAGACCAGGCTGTCCTTGAACTCCGAGATCTGCTTGCCTCTACCTCCAGGTGCTGGGATTAAAGGCGTGCGCCACCACGACAGGCTTTCAGGTCTTGCGGTTTGAGATGGTCTCATATATTCTAGGCCGGCCCCCAACTACTTACGTAGCTGAGGATGACTCTCCACTGCTGAGCCTTCTGCCTTCACCTTCCAAAACTGGATTGCAGGCATGTGCCACCTGTTTAGTTGGCAGTTTATGCAGTGTCGGGATTTGAACCTAGGTCTTTGTGCATGCTGGGCAAGTGCTCTACCAGCTAAGTGACCTGTCTAGCCATTAAGACAATGTTTTATCACCAGGGTAAATGCTTTTAACTGAGAGAGACAGAATTCCGTCTTTCTGATCTATTTGCCTGTTTTTATTTATTTATTTATTTTTATTTTTTACTTTAAAAATTTATTTATTTATTTTTATTATTCGTTTATTTATTTTTATTTACCTGTTTTTAAATGTCTCGTGTATCTATCACAAGTCATCCTTGGCTTTCTGCAGTCTTACCTAGAGTTCCTTAACTCTATATGCATGTACAAGCATGTGTGTATGCTTACATGTGTGTGTGTGCCTGTGTATATGGAGGCCCGAGGTTGATATCAAGTGCCTTCCTTGCTTGTCCTTCACTTTATATGTTGAGGCTGTCTCTTTCTGAATCTAGAGCTTTCCATTTTGGCTTGCCTGGTACACCAGCTTGCTATGTGTGTGTGGGGATTCCCTGCCTTTGCCTCTGGTGTATTTGGATTACAAGTTAGCCACCACACCTGTCTGGGTTTTATGTGGGTTCTGGAGAAGTGACCTCCAGCCTCCTAGCTGTGCCACTAGATAACTCAGTGAACCATCTTCCTAGCCCCACCTTCATTTTCCCTGCCTGCTCTTGAGTCAGGGTCTCTTTCTGAGCCTGGCACTCCCAGTTCAGCCAGGCTAACTGCCGACGGCGCTCAAGGGGTCTTTCTGTTCCTATTTCCCTAGTACTGGGATTATAGGCCCATGTTGCTGTGTTTGGCTTTTTATAAAACGTATTTTTATTTTTTATTATTTTATTAGTGTATGGGCATTTTACCTGCATATATAGCTATGTACTATAAGTGTGTCTGGTGCCTGGAGACCAGAATTGGATGTCGGATCCCCTGGAACTGGAGCTACAGATGGTTGTAAACTGTTATGTGTGTGCTAGCAGTCGAGCCTGGGTCTTCTAGAAGAGCAGCCGGTGCTCTTCATCGTTGAATAATTTCTCGAGCTTCTGTTGCTGGCTTCTAATATAGGTGCTGGAGATCTGAACTATATCCTCCTGTCCATTTAGCTGCCTCCTCCAACCCCTCTTATTTTACCTGTTGACTAAACTTCCGTGTTCAGATGGCTTGATATGATCTAATGGTTTCATCTGTGTAATCAGTGACCATGCCATAGTGCTCATAGCTCTCCTCTCTTAGTAGGGCCCTGTGGAATTATGAATGTGTTTTCAATATTTACATATTTGGCACTGTTCACCAGTCAATCCTTCCTTTTCTTCCTTCTGTCCTTTCTTCCTTCCTTTCTTTCTAACTTTCCTTCTCTCTCTCTGTCTCTCTCTGTCTCTCTGTCTCTGTCTATCTCTGTCTCTGTCTCTGTCTCTCTCTCTCTCTCTCTCTCTCTCTCTCTCTCTCTCTCTCTCTCTCTCTCCTGAGACAGGGTCTCTCTACACAGCTCTGGCTGTCCTGGAGCTCACTATGTAGACCAGGCTGGCCTCAAACTCCCAGTCATCCACCTGCCTCTGCCTCCCAAGTGCTGGGATTAAAGGCATGTGCCACCACACCCAGCTAGTCTTCTCTTTCCATTTGGCTGTTCAGTAGTTTGTATCCTTCCACTCAAAGCACAGTTCACGGCCTGTCCCTAGAAGCATCGCCAGGGAACACGTTAGACATGCATAATCTCAGGCCCACCCGGATGTGCTGAGCGGGAGTCCCTAGTCGAACAAACTCTCCAGGTGACTCACATACACAGAGAGTACTGGTCCATCTTATAGTACCTCCCCCGCAGAGCAAGGATTATTTATTTGTTTATTTATTTTAAGGATTATTTTTATATGGTATCATGTTGGAGGAAGCTGAGACTCAGGGGTCAGGTACTCACCCTTTTGTCACTTCTAAGTGGTGGAGTGACTTGAGATCCCAAACTCTGTCTACTGTGCTATGAGTCTGAAGGTGAGCTAGGCAGCCAACTCAATGGCAGTGAGTTATCCCGAGAGAACATCCCTGTGTGTTTCTGTCTCTCTCTCACAGTGGACCATATGGGATGCTCTTAGAAAAGAGCGTTGCTCCGACAGGTTTGGCTGTCTTCAGTCTTTTTGCCCCTAACAGCGTCTCTAACCATGGCCAGCCGGTTCACAGGCACAGGCTGTTAGCAGTAATTGCTGGGACCTACAGTGCCTGGCATTCAGTAGACACTCAACAAATGTTTGCTGAGCCAAACAGAATCACCTAGCGTTCACACAAGCTCTTAGCTGTTGCTTTCCAAGAGCTCACTGGTACAGGAGCATGGTGACTTAAGAAACCTGAACTGCAGGACCTCCTGGAAAAAGTAGTAACATCTTCCTGACCCCAAAAGGTGGATTTTCAAAGCTGATTCTACTGTCTTTCTTCTTTTCTTTTTCTCTTTCTTTCTTTCTTTCTTTTTTTGAGACAGAGTTTCTCTGTGTTGTCTTGGCTATCCTGGACTCACTTTGTAGTCCAGGCTGGCCTCGAACTCACAGCAATCCACCTGCCTCTGTTTCCCAAGTGCTGGGATTAAAGGTGTGTGCCACCACACTTCTTCTTCTTCTCCTCCTCCTCCTCCTCCTCCTCCTTCTTCTTCTTTGAGACAGGGTTTCTCTGTGTAGCCTTGGCAGTCCTGGACTTGCTTTGTAGACCAGGCTGGCCTCCAACTCACAGTGATCCACCTGCCTCTGCCTCCCGAGTGCTGGGATTAAAGGTGTGCGCCACCATGCCCGGCTTGTCTCTCTGTTTTCCGAGCAGGTCTCAGCCAGGAGCCGCAGAAGCACTAAGATAGTGACTGTGGGGCTTACATGCTTGCATCTCAAAACATTTTCTCTGGCTGGAAGCAGAGACTGTGGGGAAAGTGAAGAACACTGGCTGAGCCTGGTTTGAAGGCAGGGGTCAGCGGGAAGAGGTTGCTTGATGACAGGCCCTTGGGTTCATCTGTAAAAGCTAGCCAGAGTTTGAGGTTTTTCTCTGAGGTTGTTGATAATGGAAACAGCCCCCCCTCCACCCCCAAGTGAATCAGACAGGGGTTTTTAGAACATCTTAAAGGAACACATGAGCGCTGAAGAGGAAATGCCTCGGTTTCTTTGCTTGCTTCCCCATGAGAGCAGAAATGAAGCAAAGCTCTGCAAGGAGAGGTGAGTTATTACGCTGCAAGAAGTTTCCTGAAGATCTGGGCTACGAAGATGGATCCCATTAGTAAATTTGACAGCTCTTCCATGCTTCCTTGCATTTTAGCATCTCACACCAAAACATAAATGAAAGGAGTACACTATCTTTTAGAAGGAAACTATCAATCCTTATGGTCCTTGAACAGCTCCAGATTTTTTTTTTTCTTCCCTACTTGGGTAGGGCTGGTGGTGTGGCCTGAGCCTTTGTGTCTGGTAAAATCTGGAGCCCTTGAGCAGACTCCTGTAATTTTGTCATCTCTGTGTGCGTCAGCTCCTAAGCCACAGAGCGAGTGAGTCCACACATGCAACGAAAGACACAACGAAGCCTTTGATCACATGATGAGTGGAGAGACTGGCTTCATCTTCATCCAACTTCTTTAGAAGCCACACGGTGACTCACAGTCACTGCTTTCTTTAATGATGTCGGAAGGCGGGACTCAGCACCGGGGAGTGAGTGGAGGAAAGGCCTCCATCTGTGTTTACTCTGCTCAGCTTGTTTTTAGAACAAGAATGATGCCCCCCCCCCCCAGGAAAGGTACATACAGCCTTGGGATGGTCTAAGAGCTGGAGCAGGAGGGAAGATAGTGCCAGTGGGTGCATGCCTATATTTCTGACTTCAAGGGGTTGTTTGCAAGAAGGCACACCCTGCATTCCTACTTCCTTTAATTTAAATAGTTTCCCTGATATCGTTGGGACTACGTTTTTTGCTTTTTTTTTTTTTTTTTTTTGCTTTGCTTTGTTTTGTTTTCTCCAGATCTTCTGTCGGAGGAGGCTGTTTGCTGGTGCATTTTCTTTGTCCAGCGTGTATAGGACACTGGCCTGTGGGAATGTTCCAAACACTTCCTCCATGACACTGCAGTGTACCCTTTGCAGGTTCTGTGCCTGAACTCTGAGCGTTTTTATTGCATTCACTTGCTATGCTTTCATGTGTCTCTTTAGAAGACAACAAAACTCACAGGGAAGGATTCTTAAGCTTTTATCTTCAGCGTTTAACCAGGGTGCACAGCAAGTTTCATGCACTCAGAGTACATGGGACAATCAGAAGGAATGAGAAGACAAAGACAAGTTAACCAGAGGGATCCAGGTCCAGCAAAACAAAACCGAGCTCTACGTTCCCCCCACCCCCCCACTCCCTCGAACAGCAGAGCCAAGTTCTTCAGCGTAGCCTGAGCCTGCAATAGGAGTCTAAAATGATCCTGGGTTTGGAGATCTGACCTTGTCAGTATTGACGTTGCTACCTCTCACTGTCACTGTTGTGTTGTTAATAACGTCACAAAGGAATTTGTCAGGGCCGAGGACAGCTGATAACATGCCATCATTTTTGAGGATGACATAACTCATTTCTCAATGATAGAGCTTCTTTTAGGAATGAGTGCAACAATACATTCTCTGAATTCGATTTGTGAAATCGTTAACACACTGCTCAGTGTTCGCATTTAACACACTTTTTTTTCCTTTTTCTGTATGTGTGTTTGTGTGGACATATATATATGTGTGTGTGTGTATATATATACACATGTGGGTGTACCTACACATATGCGCTTATGTGTATTGCATGTATATGTTGGATATGTGCATGTGTGGGTGTACCTGCACATGTGGGCTTGTGTGTGTATAGGTCAGAGGTCATATTGGGCATCCCCATCTGTTGCTCTCCACCTTTTTTTTGAGACTGGGTCATCAACTTGACTAGGCTGGCTGGCCAGTAAACTCCAGTCATCCACCTGTCTCCACATCCCCCCAGTGCTGGGGTTACAGATGCTGTTTGCTGTGTTTGGCTTTTAGGTAGGTGCTGGGATTCTGAATTCGGGTCCCCGTGCTTGCACAGTAGGCACCTTAACAACTGAGCCATCTCCCCAGCTTGTGCATGCATTTGAAAACAAACTGCTTTACTGGGGGTGTGCATGACATACAGAAAGCTTTGCATGTTTAATGTACACAGCGTGGTGAGTTTGGAGATTAAGTATTCACCTGTGAAAACATAACCACAACCAATGCCATAAACACAGCAACATCTCCAAAAGTTCGTACGCCTCCCTTTTAGGGCAGGGCTTGGAGTAGACTTGCCAGAAGTGAAACTATCCTAGAAAGCAGGCTGCTTCCTCTTCTGTGTCCTGGACCACAGCATCCTTTTAGGTAGTCCCAGCTAGGTTTGAACTCATAATCTTTTTGCTTCGGTTTCCCCAGGGCCGGGATTACAGACCTGGATCCGACATGCCTGGCTTGTCCCCCCCTTTTTTGGAAAAGAGAAATCAAAATCCAGAGATTGAGCAAACACATATTCCTGACATAAGAAGAGCTAAGGTTTGAACGATAGTATCCTAAATCACAGCCAAACATTAAAAACACACCATTGGCTCTAAGGTCTAACCTGGACCCCTGTTAGTCACAGCTCCGATGGGAAACAGTCTGCCTGGAAAGGTGCCTGGCCCAGAGACCCGAGCTGTTTTCTGTTAGGGTGATACCTCTGCAATCTGTTTTGCCAGCTTCAACTCTTAAGCCCCACCGGCCCATTGCCCTCCCTGTAGAGTGGACAGAGCTGCCAAGGGGCTAGGTAGAAGACGTGGGTTGCCCTCTGGCTCTTTGCTCTTTCAGATGGTCCAGGCGTCCCCAGACCCCCTCTGGGAATCTCCATCATAGAACATGCTCTCCAATGGGAAAAGACATGGGTCCTTTCACCCCAGTCTCAGCAGACACCGCAGCCAGACATTGGAGGGGAAAGGACGGTTCCTTGTACTATAAATATTTCTCCAGCGTCTCCCGTAAATCTCCAGCTGTGTCAGCGAGGCAGAGGGAAGAGTTAGTGCCGATTAGAGACCATATTCTCCCAGAGGAGGGCAGGCCTGCCCGTCAGCCCATCCCCACTGGGCCTTGGGACCACTTTGGGAGGAAGCTTTTCCTGACAGCTTTCCAGGCAGCTGTTGGGCACTGATTCTGGGGCGCTGAGAGCTCAGAGAAGCATAGACACCACCTTCCCCTTTGCCCGCTGCCCTCTGTGGTGCGGGCTTCTGGGTCGTCCAGGCTGTGCCCTCTTCCGAGGTGAATAGGGGAACCGAAAGGACAACGAGGGAGAACTGAGACGTGACACAAGCAAACTGCCCGGGCTGGTGGGTGATTTATGAAGTGCTGAAAGGCATCTTCGAAGCTGTCATTTATCTTACAGCTCTCAGCCTAAATAAACACAGAATCCGCCTAATTATAGTTACAGTAGAAACACCATCGAAGCTCCCTGCCGTCACTGCCGCTCATCTCCCGCGCGGCGGCTCCGCCCCTCGCGAGGATCGCACATCAGCCCACAGCTGCACCCTAGCGGCTGCCGCTGCGTGCCAAAAGCTCCAGGTTCCCAGCCAGGGGCCGGGCTCTGGTTCTGGCCAGACTTTCCGCTGTCCCAGAACCTCTTTTTCTTCACCCCTTGAGATCTCATGCCTTGGAGCTGCAGCAGGGTGGAGGGACTCTAGGCCTCGATTCTCTTTCCCTGTCCTCCGAGCTTTGTCGGGTTGTGGGAACCTGACCGAGCCCAGAGTCTTCGGTAAGAACAGGTGAACTCTCTCGTTGTGGTTGAAATCCCAGGTGTCACTTAAGGTAGAGAAAAGGCACCCTTTTGTTGCTGGGTGACTTTGTGTTCTACCTATAAGGGTGGAAGGCTCCTCCCCTATGGTAAATTTTCCTCCCTCCCTCAAGACAGGGTTTCTCTGTGTAGCCTTGGCTGTCCTGGACTCCCTTTGTAGACCAGGCTGGCCTTGAACTCACAGCGATCCTCCTGTTTCTGCCTCCCGAGTGCTGGGACTAAAGGCGTGCGCCACCACGCCCGGCGATTCGCCTTTTTTGATAGTCCCGTTCCTGGATTTGAACTTGGAATCCCATTTTCTTTTTTTGGCATATTAGAGACCTCTTGTCTAGAGGCTCACTTTTATGCTGGACTTCAAAGCAGGGAGGCTTTCTTTAAAAGTCTAGGCTCTGCGGTGGTGCACGCCTTCAGTTCCAGTACTCAGGAGGCAGAGGCATTTGTATCTCTGAGTTTGAAACCAGCCTGGTCTACAAATCGAGTTCCAGGACAGCCAGGGCTGTATAGAGAAAGCCTGTCTCAAAACCAAACCAAATAAATAAATAAATAAATAAAACCCAACAACAACAACAAAGTAAAAACAAACAAACAAACAACCCCCCAAACCCCAAAACAAATGGAGCAAAACAAAAATCCAGGGCAATGATGGCCCAGGGTGGTTTTGAATGAAGTGTTTATCCATTGAGTGGTGCTCTCCAATTCAGTCCTTGTCCGGGAGAGGCGGGGGCATAGGGCCAGGACTGTGTGTGGTACAGTAAAATAACTCACTAATTCCTAATCCCCAGAAAAACCAGTCCCTTCAACTCTTCAAAAACTGCTTCCTGAAAAATGGGGGTTTCAGAGCCCAAGGCAGCGTGCATCGGGAGAGCTCACAACGTCATCTTCGGAGTGCTAGCTTACACGTGGGCACATATATTACACAGGGCAGATAACTCACTCCTAATTTACTGCTGTCTTTCTCTGCGTGGAGGATCTTGTTCTTGTCGACAAATTTGGGGGATCCAATAACAAAGCGAGGGAAGGATTCTTGCTGGGGTGTGTAACCTGAGCTGGCCCCCAGGAGGATGTGGGCTGGAGAGAAGGGCATAAACAAACGTCGCCACCCACAAGCTCAGTAGGAATGCAGAGGAGGTCTTGAGGAAAGAGAAAGGCAGGAAAAAGAGCCAGGAGAGGAACCACAGCTCCTTACTGAGAGCCCAGGCTGGGAACTCCTGTAGTGCTGGCCACTGAATCCAGGGCCTTGTACACGACAGCCAAACCCTCTATGGTTAAGCCATACCCTGAAATCTATTTTAAAACCCCTGTTTTTTGGTTCCTCCCAAATGAGAGGGTTAGGACGGACCTCCTCTCCCCTCAGCCCCCACCCCAATCACTGAAACTACAGAGGCTAACGCCATGGCCCCATCTGACTGCCAAGGGGCTTGGGCATCCAGACTTGAGTTTTGACTTGACATGGACGGCCTTCCTCTTTGCTTGTGTGTCAGCCCCCTCTTGAAAGAGAAGAATCTCCTTCCTCAAATATCTAGCGCCTTCCCTGCATCCCATACAAAGAGTGGCTCAGCCTTTCCTGTGGTCCTCAGAGGAGTGCAAGAAAGGAGAGATGCATTTTTTTTTTTTTTTGCTAGTTATGGTACTGCTTATCCATTAAAGGAAGATAAAAAATACCTGTTCCCTGCCCAGCTCCCAGAACACCAATTCAAATGAATGAGGATGTAAAAGCTCATGGTAAGAAAATCTCTCCCCAGGTAGTTCCAGATGAAAGAACAGCTCTTTAGCACTTCCACTGCGTTAGACAATGAGGCCTCTCCTTAGAGCTGGCTGGAGTCATCGCTGCGTTCCGCACCCCCCCACCCCATTTTTAAATAAGAGGGAGGGCCTCACTGCTCAGTATGCTTGAGTGACTTTCCGGAAGACACACAGGAAATCACTCTTGAAGATTTGGTTCTTTGTCTAATCACAAGTAGGTTGTAAGGATATCTGGCTCGTATTATTAACTCTTGGGAGGCTAAGACAGAGCAAAAGCACAGTTGGGGGGGGGGGCGGTAAATCCCTTGCCATGCAAGGGTAAGGATCTGAGTTCAAATCCCCAGAGCCCAAGCAAAGTAAGGTGTGGTGAGCCGGGAGTCTGTAATCTTGGTGCTCCTGCAGAGAGATGGGCAGAGTAGGGGGAGCAAATGCCTGGCCAGCTTGGCATACTCACTGTGTGTGTGCGGGTGGGTGTGGGTGTGGGAGACCCTGTCTCAAGCAAGGAAGCTGAGGACCTACACTTGAAAAGGCAGAGGAAGAAGGATAGAAGGAGGAAGAGGAGATGAACCTCCAGGTCAACAAGGAGATTTTTTTAATAGAATTTTTTTTTTTTAATAGCAAGAGGAAGGTCTGGAGAGATAGCTCAGAGGTTAAGAGTATTGACTGCTCTTCCAGAGGCTCTGGGTTCAATTCCCAGCACCAGCATGGCGTCTCACAACTATCTGTAATTCCAGGTGATCCGACACCCTCACACAAACAAAACCAATGCACATAAACTTAAAAATAAATAAATTATTAAAAAAAAAAAAAAGAAAGGGGAAGAGAAGTCTTGGTATTTTGCTTTGATGGTCTACGAATCTTTCTGTCTTTCCTGTTTTGTTTTTGTTTTTTTCTCTCTCTCCAGTTTTCTCCCTGCCTTGAGTCTCCTTTGTCTTCCTTCCTACTTCACAAAAGTTCAGTCAGCAGGTTTATCCCCAGGATGCTTTGCTTTTTCTTGTTTTGTTCTCTGCCAGTCTTTTTCCTGATGGCCTCAGCATCTCCCTGGCTCCCACTTCCTCAGTTGACCATGTGCGGAGCTGGATAGCTTATCAGTCCACAGCAACAAGAAAGCGAGATAGTGGGCTTGGAAGCCAGCAACCTCAAAGCATCTTGGGAAATAGCCTGTCTCAAAGAAGAGTCTCTCCTCATCTCACCTCCAGGAAAAGGTCACCCATAGACACATTTGGCTTCTTTCTACTCTCTCTGATCCTACTGTAAGAGAGGACCCTGGATTAGACCACATGCCCCTGTCTCTACGTTCAGTGCCGAGCTGGGTCAAGTTCTGATCTTTGCTATGCTTGCTGTGCTACGTTACAAAAGTCACTTGGTCTCCAGGATTCTCTCCCTTAGCCAGGCAGGATCCAACCAGAGCGAACCTTTTATGTGCTTGACCCCAAGATCGAAGTTCTAGCAGATCCTGTCTGAATGGTGGGAATTAATTGCTCTTTCCAGTAACTTCTCACGAGGCATGACCTCATTGTACTCCACCACTTCCTTCTTTATCACCCCAGTGATCTGACAGGAAGATTTTCTTCAAGGCAGGGACTCACTCATACGGAACTTCCCTTGTTTCCATTCAGAGAGACCCAGGGGGTGCAAGCACGTTACTCATCAACTCCTAGCCGGATGAATGTTCACCGTGTCTACTGGCAAACTCTTCCATTTCCACGAGGCAATTAAGAAGCGGAGGTATTCCTTCTTCTTATGCTTCTGCCTCAGCTAGTGATTCTCAGCTTCCTTTGCCTTCTACCCACCCTGAGTGCAGGGGGGTGTTCATTGGTGTATGGAGACATTTTTAATTGTCACAGTTGGAATGCCATCGGGAAGTAGTGGGTTGAAAGCAAGAATGTTGCTAAAACCTTCCATAGACATCCTACGTTGCACCGAATAGCCTTGGTATCCCAGACCTATCGGGCAGAGAACACCAATAATGCTGTACTTGAGAGACTGTGGTCTAAGAGCTATCATCAAGCAAGGTTCTTGATAAAGCTTTGAGGGCTCATAGAATGTGAGGGCCCATGAACTTGCCCTTGCTTGGCAAGCTCCCGAATGTTAGGGAAAGGCAGCCTCTTGTTAGGAGGTATCTTATCAAACAGAGGAGATAGCCTCTAACCCCACGCTGAGGGTTATAAAGAGAGTCATACAGGAATGACGGATTACATCATTGTAGGGGATCACGCTCCTGGAAGTAGAGGCAAGAGGATCAAGAGTTCAAGGCCATCCTGAGCTACACAGTGAGCTTGAGGACCCACCTGGCCTACATGAGGGAGGCTCTATCTCAAAATAAATGCCAGGCATGGTGGCACACACCTTTAATTTCAGCATTCGGGAGGCGGAGGCAGGCAGATCTCTGAGTTCAAGTTCAGCCTGGTCTACGAAAGTGAGTCCAGGACAGCCAGGGCCACACAGAGAAGCCTTGTCTCAAACAAACAAACAAAAATAGGGAAGCAAACAGATAAATAATACATTAAACCAGTGTTTTGACATTCAATGTGCATTTTAAAAATTATGTACACGCGTGTTTTACCTGCATGTGTTTGTGCACCACGTGTGTGTAGTCCCCACAGAAGCCAGAAGAGGGCATTGAATCACCCGGAACAGGAGCTACAGATGGTGTGAACCACAGTGTGGATGCTGAGAATAGAGCCTTGGGCCTCTGGAAGGGCAGTCAGTGCTCTTAACCACTGAGCCATCTCTCAAGTCTCCAAAGGAGGAAATTCTGATGCATCCTGTAACACGGATAAAACTTGAGGGCGCTCTACTAAATGAAATAGACTGTTCATGAAGAGATAGGTACTGGCGGATTCACTAATGTGAGTAGTAAAATTCCTTGAGACACAAAAACACAACACTGGTTTCCAGGAGGCAGCATGAAACGAGAGATGGGTGGTGTAGTTTCAAATAACAGTAAAGTGGTTATGGGATGGGAAAGATGGCTGGGTCGGGGGACAAGGCACCCGCTGCCAAGCCTGGCAGCCTGAGTTAGAGCTCCAGGATCCACACAGTGGAGGGAGAGAACCAGCTCCTACAGGTTGTCCTCTGCTGTCCACATGTGTGCTGTGGCCTGCCTGTCTTCTCTGCAAAAGAAACAAATACATGTAGCAAAAGTCTAAGTGGTTCAGGTTGTGACTTTTATCTTTTTGTTTGGTTGGTTTGGTTTTTCGAGACAGGGTCTCTCTGTGTAGCCTTGGCTGTCCTGGATTCACTTTGTAGACCAGGCTGGCCTCGAACTCACAGAGATCCGCCTGCCTCTGCCTCCCGAGTGCTAGGAGTACAGACATTGCGCCACCACGCCTGGCTCAAAATTGTGATTTTTATGTTACATAGATTGTACCATAACTAGAACTTATTTTACATGTTTGTGTGTGCACCTGAGTGTATGTATGCACACATGTGTGTGCAGAGTCCATGGAGGCCAGAAGAAGATGACATCAGATGCCCTGGAACTGAAGCTGTAAATGGTTATGAGCTTCCATGCAGATCCTGGGAACTGAACTCAGGTCCCCTGCAAATGTGCCAGCCAGGCAAAGTTTTTGCTGTCCAGGGCTTGGACTTTCCTTTTCCATAGCTGAGCCAGGACTGAGTCAGAAGATTAGAGTCCCAGTTTGTGCTGTTTAACTTGGTTAGAGAGCCCTCCTCTGGGCCATGCCTTTCTCATCTGCAATGTGGCAGAGTTGTTCTCCACGGCTTCTAAGACTTCTCGTGTCCTGACTATGCAGAATTTTGGATTCTTCAGCCCCTTGATTCCTCTGTCTCTTTACGGTCCTCTAGCTTGCTTGGACCATTTAGTGAAACTGCCAGAGACAGGTTCTGATACATCCATTCGCCACAGGCGTTCTTGCTTTCCCACTTGGATCTAAAAGGAAACTAACAAGTCTTTAATTTAGGACCCCTCCATGTGTGGCTCAGGCATGAACTCTCTGTGCAGGCAGCCTCCTCTTTTATTTTCAAGGACTCTGCACAGTTGGTCGGTAGAAATGCTCTCAGCCTGGCTGGCCTTGGAGAAGTGAGTTTCGGCTTGGATACCGATGAGGTCATCAAGATCCTTGGCCTGAGCTGGAGTCTGGAATCTGGCCAGAGGGCTCATGGGGCAGCTGTTTGTGGTTTTATTATTTTTTTTTTTTCCCATCTGAAGAAAGTCTGAGCAGATGGATCAACCCTTCCGTGCAGGCGTGTTTCCATGTGAGGGAGAGGCAGAGTGTGGCTTGGGATTAGTGGAATGGGTGGGGGTCTGGCAGGGAGAGTTGGGGGGTGATGCACTTCATGAGATGAAAGATTCCAGTGTGTCTCAGATCACTTCCTCCACCCTGTTTTAGTCTTTGAAAAGCCTCGTGTCTCCACTAATATTTATTCTTGGGTTTTTATTTTGTTTTGGAGATTTTTGCAAAACTACTGTCTTGCGACCGAGGGTATATTTTACTGTGAAAGAGCTTTTTATGGATATTCCATACAACTGGGACCTTCGACACCGTCATCATCCTTGAAGCAGCTGAGGTGGGGTGGGGTGAGGTAGGGGGCAGTTGAGTGGGGCTGATGCACAGCTGTGAGAGACTCCTGGCATCCTCCACCCCTGGTCAGGCAGCTCTGGAATCTGGGGCAGGACAGGATAGGGAGGGGACGAGGGCTATTTCCAAAACATAAAAGAAGGCCACACGACAATACAGGCATCTGTGCCAGGGGAACTCTGGGAGTCTTGCCAGCCGGCAAAGCATTTTGCACGGGAGACACCAAGAGTTGGGAGTTATGGTCTGTTTGCATTTTCCAGAAGCTTATGTGTCTAAGGGGAGAAAATAGGTACTCCTCTGTGCCAGAGAACAGGCCCAGTGCAATAAAAAGTAAGTGCGCAGAGGGAAGAGCCAGGATGCTCTGGGATGCTCCTCCTTCTGTATAGAAGGAGGAGAGAATTAGAAAGTGATACATACACGCTGGTTTTGTTAGGGAAAGATTCTATAGTGTCAACGTTGAGGAAGGACACTGACCTCTGCGCGCCCCCCCTCCCCGCCCATTCTTAGCTTCCAGCTGGAGAAATCAAGAGCCTTAATGTCCTAAAGTGTGCCTCAAAAGTGAAATTAAAGTCTTCTTCTTCTTCTTTTTCTTCTTCTTCTTCTTCTTCTTCTTCTTCTTCTTCTTCTTCTTCTTCTTCTTCTTCTTCTTCTTCTTCTTCTTCTTCTTCTTCTTCTTCTTCTTTTCTTGAGACAGGGTTTCCTTCGTGTGGCCTTGACTATCCTGGACTCACTTTATAGACCAGGCTGGCCTTGAACTCACAGTGATCTGCTTGCCTCTGCCTCCTGAGTGCTGGGATTAAAGGTGTGAGCCACCATGGCCGGTTAAAGACTTTTTTTAAAGTTTAAGTTCACGTGTCTGAGCGTTTTCACCGCATGTGTGTATGTGCATCACGTGCTTGCCTGGTGCCTGCAGAGGAGAGAAGGCATCTTTGGATGCCCTGGACCTGGAACTGTGCTTGGTTGTTAACCACAATGTGGGTGCTGGGAACCAAACCAGGGTCTTTGGCAATAGCAACACGTGCTGTTCTGTGCCACTGGGAGCCATCTTTGCAAATACTTTTTTTTTTTAATCTTTTTTTAAAATTAAAAAATATATATTTTATTAATTTATTCATGTTACATCTAAATTGTTATCCCATCCCTTGTATCCTCCCATTCCTCCCTCCCATTTTCCCCTTACTCTCCTCCCCTATGATTGTGACTGAGGGGGACCTCCTCCCCCTATATATGCTCATAGGGTATCAAGTCTCTTCTTGGTAGCCTGCTATCCTTCCTCTGTGTGCTACCAGGCCTCCCCATCCAGGGGACGTGGTCAAATATGGGGCACCAGAGTTCATGTGAAAGTCAGACTTCACTCTCCACTCAACTGTGGAGAATGTCCTGTCCATTGGCTAGATCTGGGTAGGGGTTCGAAGTTTACTTCCCGGATTGTGCCATAGTTTGAGCAGGACCCCTAGGCCCAAATCCACCCATCATAATGTTCTTCTTGTAGGTTTCTAGGACCCTCTGGATCCTTCTGTTTCCCCATTCTCCCATACTTCTCTCACCTAGAGTCCCAATAGGATGTCCTCCTCTCTGTCCCACTTTCCTGGTTAAGCGAAGACTTTCATGGGACATGCAGTCCTGACTATCTTGATACTTGCTGTGTAGACCAGGCTGGCCTCGAACTCACAGCAATCCACTTGCCTCTGCCTCCCGAGTGCTAGGCTTAAAGGTGTGCGCCACCACCACCTCCTTGCTTCATCCTCCAAGACTTCACCTCCAAGTCTTAACTCTATACCTGTCCTTACCCAGTTACTCATCTCCCTCCACCCTCCACTCCCACACCATCCATGGCTTGGGGTTTTAAGTGTTTTCTGTATCTGGAGAGATAGCCCAGAGGTTAAGAGCCCTGGCTGCTCTTCCAGAGGATGTTGGCTTGGTTCCCAGCACTTGGGTGCTCTGAACCACCTGTAACTCCAGTTCCAGGGATCTAATGCCCTCTTCTGGTCTCCACGGGCATCAGGCATGCACATGAAGCACACACACATGTAGGCAAGCACCTAGACACATAAAATAATAAGTCAATACATAAACCTTTGAGTCCTTGGCATGCGGGTTGATCCTTGCCATTCCACACTTGTTACTGACTTGGTTTCCTCTTATCAAACTGCTAATGTTCCTGGTGCCTTTAAATGCGAATAAACGGTTGGGAGTTCTTGGCTATCCGCACATGTGGGGGATATGAAGACTTCCTTGCAGGTAGGAACAAAAAGTGTCTCTGTTCTTTGTCCAATACTTTCTTTAAATTTTTTTTAAAAGTTATTTTTATTTTATCTCATGTGTAAGAGTGTTTTGCCTGCCTGTTTCTGTGAGAACTCCTTGTGGGCCTGAACCAGTGGAGGCCATAATAGGGCATGGAATCCTCTGGAACTGGAGTTACAGAGAATTGTGAGCTGCCATGTGGGTGCTGGGAATTGAACCCAGAATCTTTGTAAGAATAGTCAGTGCACTTAAACCACTGAGCCACCTCCTCAGCCCTCTGTCCAGTATTTTCTAAGGAAGGCTGAGAACTACTGAGTTGAAAGAAGAATTAAGGTTAATGTTTGTTTTTACATTCAGGGATGAGGTCTGGAATTCAGTCATGTTTGGATTTTGAATAAGTTCCTGTTCAGACTTCAATCAGAGTTAGGCCCAGGAAACTGTCTTTAGGCTTGGAGGTCAGGCTAGGTTTAACATTGGTACTTAAGTTTGGACTAATGTTTTGCTGAGAAGAATACGCTGCAAAGTACCACACAGTGGCTTCCAGGCCTAAGTGAGAACCCTGGGATTAGGAGGCTTGCAGACCAGTGTTTGTCTCGATGAGCAGTTATCAGACCTGTAAGTATAGGGATCTTCCTGCCGAGCCTGTGCAGTAAGGATCTTTGTTTTTATTTTGCTTTGCTGTTTCAAGAGGGTTTCATGTATCGCTAGCTGGGGATGACCTCATTTTTCCCTCCTCCACCTCCTGAGTGCTGGAATTACACATGTGCCTGGCCTTCAAGTCTAAGGAAGGTAAGAGTGTAAGAATTAGCTGGGCGGTGGTGGTGCGCGCCTTTAATCCCAGCACTCAGGAGGCAGAGGCAGGTGGATCATGTGAGTTCGAGGCCAGCCTGGTCTACAAAGTGAGTCCAGGACAGCCAAGGCTACACAGAGAAACCCTGTCTCAAAAAACTAAAAAAAAAAAACTTAAAAAAAAAAAAAAAAGAGTGTAAGAATTCGGGTTTGTTCCTTATCTCTTCTATGAGACCTAAAATTTGGTGGAAACTGGCTAGCTGCCTTAGGAAACCAGTGCATTCTGGGAGCTATCCTATAGAGTCACTCAGGTGCAAGGAAACACCCCTTACCCCAGACAGTTAGTAAGATTACTTTGGCCACTGGAGGATGCTGGAGCTGGGTTCCAGGACATCACTCCCCCTGCTTCATCACATCTTTCTTCCCTCCCCTCCCCTACTCTCCCCTCCTCTCCCCTCCCCTCCCCTCCCTTCCCTCTATTGTTCTGTGTGTGAAACTGCAGAAATCCTCTCCCTGGCTTGGCTTTCCCATCTGGAAATAACACAAAAGAACCCTCCGGAAGCCCTCTATCCATCCTTAGTTCAGCTTGCCCATTTCAATAGCTCTCTAAGTGTTCATGAAGGAAGAGGCCAGGTCAACTCAAAATATTTATATTATTCTTTGTTTCCAGAAGGAAGGCTGGCACAGACCTTCACTGGCACAGCACCCATCTGCCCACGTCAGGGGACACAGGAGGGATGGCAGTGTCAAAGGCAGAGGGAGCCATGCTTCACCAACTTGTCATTGTGTCATTAAGGTGTTCCTGTGGGAACTGAGAGCAGAGGCAGGAGGTGTGGGAGGGAGTGGGGGGGGGAGGGAGTCAGGGAGAGAAATGGGAGAGACGAAGGGGTCCTCGCCAGTGCCACATTCATCCCTGTCATGAGGAGAGCTCTATCAAACCGAGGCCAGGCCTATAAATCAGGCCATAATTAGTCGCAAAGAGAAAAGCTTTAACATCCTCATCAAATTGATTAATACATTTTGCAGCTCAGGACAGGCCGGCCCTGCCTCACCAGCTCGCCCAGCTAGGTGGCAATGGGGCTGGGAAGAGGGTCAGGTCGAGCTGAGGAGGCACAGGACCAGTTGAGATCTGTCTCCTCTGTGTACCTCATGGGAGGTAGCTGTGGCGGCTTCTTAGTCCAGGATCTGGATTCTGGTTAACCAAAGGAATGGATTGGCTTTCCCAGAGTTAGCCTTGATATGACTGGCAAGCTATTTTCCTCACCTGTGTCTCAGTTCTCCCATCTGTAAAAGGGACACACTCACTAAACATTAAGAAGACGCTTGGCGTCTTATCACTTATGACATTATAATATCTGTGGCCAGAGTGGGCACCTAATTGTCGGGGTGTGGGGTGGGGGTGGGGCAGTCATAGCCAAGATGGTATATGGAGTCAGTTTCTAGGGCATCTAAGGGAAGATGAAGAGCTTGGTGTAAGCTGTATGATTAGTGCTTGCCCTAAGCTTGGGATAGCCAATCACTGCCTGTGTGTCCTTTCCTGGGACCCAAGCCACAGACACCCCCCCCCCCGCCCCAACCCAGGCAGCATAGAGCATTTTGTTCTGCACACGGCACCGGCCTTGAACTTGAAGGAGGGGCTTAGGTCCAATCCTTACAGTTGAATGAATCACACGGCAGACTTTGTTCAGAATCCTCCACCTCTCTGAGACTTGGTTTCCCTAATAAGGAACATTTTCAACAGCCGTTAGGTACTAGGTGTCAACGGCCCTTTAAAAACCTAAGGCACTGTTTAAATGCAAAGCATTTTCTAAGGCATTATCCAAACACCTGCTGCTAACTGCCCCCCCCCAAAGCAGCACCTTGTTGGGAAAAACAAACAAAATAGGCATTTTAAAGATAAGCTCTCTTGTTTGAGGGGTTCTTGTGTCATCCACTGGTTGGTTCCTGCTGCTTCTTGTTTGCTTATCTATTTATATCTTTTCTTTAAATGTGTCTGAGTGTTTTTCCTCGTGTGTGTGTGTGTGTGTGTGTGTGTGTGTGTGTGTGTGTACCATGTGCTTGTCTGGTGCTCACAGAGACCTGGGAGTGTGAGATCCCCTGGGATTGGAATCACAGACTGTTGTGAGCTGCTGTGTGGGTGCCTGGAACCAAACCAAACTCCTCTGCGGAGCTTGGGACTGGTGAGCCATCCATCTCTCTATGCCCACCACTCCCTGACCACTTAGCATCAATGAAGGGTTCCTACGACGACGATGACGTGATGTTGCGTTGATGTGGTAATCTTTACTGGGTTACATGTGATGACATCATCCGAAGTTTCATTCTGGCTTTCTTCTAGAACAGTCGGAATGTTTTCTTCGCTGTTAGGGGTGGTGCTGTGAGACGGTTGTTCGTAACAGAAGTCTTGTAAGCAGAAATGATTGGCCCTAAAGAGAATGTCTTGTCCACATTCATTGAATTTTTCTTGAGAGCCAGAACACGCTCTGTCTAGCGCTTGCTGACAAAGGCCTCACTCTTGAGGGTGTTGGAAAAGCAAGACAAGCGATCTGGGTCCTTGGGTGACAGTATGGTGGGAGAGCCCTCTTACCTACCTGGGACACAGATTGTTTTGTGAGAGAAAAATTACCTTCTACCCTGTTGAGCCAATTGAGTGTTAAGAAATCTCTATTAGAAGGGGTTACTTACTTATTTACTTAACGAAGCAGAGTTGGGGATTGACAAAGCTATTTTAATAGAAGTGGAAGCACCAGGGCTAGGAGAAAGACAGGCACTCAGAAGGGCAAGCCAGAGAGGCCAGAGCGCGAGGGCATGGGTGTGCGCTTATCAAAGAAGAGTTACCATTGAGATGTAATATGAATAAATCAATAAAGTTAAAAAAAAAAAAAAAACAAGAGTCACAGAAAGGCGGGCGTCTGAAGTGTGGGCCCGGACTCCTCAATGGGGGGGGGGTGGTCACTTGGAGGCATTTAATCTATCGTTCTGATTATTTACTTGTAGTGAATGTCCCTCAAGAAGGCAGAAGTTTTTGACACATGTTTCTATCTCTAGGCCAGCCACAAGACGTATCAAATGTCTAAGATGTTCCCTATTTCTCATTATTTACTTTACTTTAATTTTATTGTGTCTTGAGACAAAAATCTCCCCTAGAGCCCATGTTGGCTTGGAACGCATATATAGCCCATTCCAACCTCTAACTTGTGGCAACCCTCCTGCCTCAGCCTCCCAAGTGCTAAGATTACAGGCATGACATCTGGTGACGATTATTTTGAAAACAAAAAAAAAGCCTCCAAACCAAAAAACGTATTAACAGGCCCAGGTACTCATTTTAGATTTGAAGGCTGGGTCTGCATTGATCTTAGAATCATTGTCTCAAAGTAATTTCATTAAGAAATTCCCTGCATGTACTCAGACTTATTCCTCACGAGCATTTGCATCATTTCCCTCTGCCTTGTACCATCATGGCGGATGAAGCCTTATTCTAGTCCTAAAGAAGGTCAAGTGGAGGAAGAATGAAGCAGAACAACAATAAAAAATTGTTCTATCTAGAAGGAGCCATAGATCTCCAGTTCTGACCCTGGCCTGGGGGAAGGGGTCAGGAAGTCGCAGGGAACCACAGGCTTGCAACACAAGTGCCCAAATGAATTGCCATGAGCCCCCAGCTCTTGGTGGAGTTGGTAAAGCATGGACTCTACTTTCTTGGGCTTCTGGTTGCCAGGAAAACTGACTGACTGTGGGCGACCCACTAGCTTCCTTGTCAGTTTGCAAGCATTCCCCAGAAGTTTCACGGAGCCTACTACTTTCAAGATGTCCCCGGTGGTCCACCTCTCTCTGGAATGCGGTTCTGGGAAGACTCAGAATTGCACTTCAGGATGTTTAGCTGAGCAGATGGTTTGGAATGTGAGCACTGAAACGCCTCCTTTGAAGAGCCAAGAGCTACGGGAGTCTAACAGGTAAGGGATGGGGGTGGGGGTGGGGAAGCAGAAGGGGGTGAGACATGGACAATGAGTCAGGGACATTTTGCCAAGTAGCCAATAGGTGGGGAGCCAGAATAGAGAGGAGAGGTGGCCTCACTTTGTTATATCGCTGGCCCACGTCTTGGGCCAGTGCCGGGAGGGAAAGCACTAGTTGCAGATGCGCCCACCCTCAACCTTACAGCTCACCAGATATTGCTGCCTCTCACATAAAAACCCGGAGCGCTAAGCTGCCAGGACTGTTTAAACCCAAGGAGCTGTGACCAGAAACAGGCTGGTTCTGGGGACATGTTGGGGAGGCTGCAGCAGCTCCCACTAGACCCTCTTGGCTCTGAGGTGGTGCCTGAGACTGAGCAGCAAACAGTGGCCTCAACTCACCTCTGCCTCTTGCTTCTCCCTAGCAAGAGAAGCTTAGAAGAGTCCTGCAACTCCTTACCAGGAGCTGGGGCTGCCTCTGAGCTGGAAACAAATGCCTTCAAGCCACATAAATCAATGAAAATTAGTAGGAGTCAAAGTAAAGATCCATCCTTCACCACTTGGATGTTTGAGCCAAGGTTCTTCTCGGTGATTTAGAGCCGTATAATTGAGTGATCTGATCCCACTTGCCTTTTTTTTTTTCCCCCCTCCCATCCTCTTTCCTTTCAGACAAAATCCTCTCCTATGAGGCAGGTTTTCACTGGCCTTTAGCTCCTTTGGCTGGAGCAGGTGTGCTCACCTGTCAGCTTGACACCCTGATGGATCTCTGAGGTATGGTCTCCTCCCTGCCCGCCCCTAAATGAATAGTCTGCCCCAGGCTAGGTATGAGTTGTGGGTGGGAGATACCATTCTTCATTGCTGCTCTCTCCTGTCCTTGCAGAAGTGTCAAGGTGTGGCTGCTAAGGCCACACCGAAAGGTCACATCATCCTGGAATGCAGACCGAAGAGAACCTTTGGCCTCTGAACTGAAGATGGGTAACAACGTAAAGATTTCTCACCTTCACAACCTCTGCCAGACTGAGAACACAATCCACCAGCTGAGTGATGTATAAGGCAAGACCCAGAGAAATTAGGAGCTTGGATTCACATCAAAACACACACACACTTCCAGGGATAGCCAGGGCTATACAGAGAACCCTGTCTCAAATAAATAAATAAATAAATAAATAAATAAATAAATCAATCAACCAACCAAACACACACGCACACATGCACACACACTCACCAACTCGTGGGGTGCGGTGGCTTATGTCTTTAATCCTAGCACTAGGGAGGCAGGTGGACCTCTGTCAGTTTGAGGCCAGCCTGGTCTGCAAAGTGAGTTTCAAACCAGAGCTACGTAGTGAGACTCTGTCCAAAACAAAACAAAACAAAACAAACCCAAGTGTTGGGAAGCGGTAGAATGCTCACCCTGTGTGCTTATGATAGTTTTATGTCAACTTGTCACAAGCTAGAGTCATCTGAAAGGAGGGAACCGCAACTAAGAAAATGTCTCTATAAGATCTGGTTGCATGGGGCTGGAGAGATGGCTCAGAGGTTAAGAACACTGGCTGCTCTTCCAAAGGTACTGAGTTCAATTCCCAGAAACCATATGGTGGCTCACAACCATCTATAGTCAGTTCTGGTGCCCTCTTCTGGTCTGCAGGCACACATGCAGACAGAACACCCTATGCGTAATAAATAAATAACAAATCTTTAAAAGAAGAGGAGGAGGAGGAGAAGGAGGAGGAGGAGGAGGAAGAAACAATGACTAGAGCACACCTACTCTGAAGAAGAAAGAGACATAACTATGTGGTATGGTGCTACCAGGTTCAAGTGCAGCCTCAGCCACCTATCAGCTCTGCTTCTGGGAAATTCCTTGAGTTTCATTATCCTTCAACATAAATGGTCATTATTATAATTCTTGCCACAGGGTGGCTCTGAGATTCAAAGGAAATAATGGATGAGAACCCACTTAGCAAATCAGTGTATACGCAGGAAGAAGTCAGGTGTGGTGGTGTGCACCTGAAAACCCAGTGCTAGGAGCTTGTCCTAAAAACCAAAGCAAACCAAAACAAAAAAATGGAAAAGCAATAAAGGAGAATTCTTGATGCTGACCTCTGGCCAACCCCACAGACACACAGATACACATGTGCAGGCACAAACACACACATACAGGCCCAGACAGACAGACAGACAGGCACACACACACACACACACACACACACACACACACACACACACAGATAGACATACACACACAAGCACATGGACACATACATGCACAGACAGGTACACACACAAAGAGACACATACACAGAGACACACACGGGCACACATGCACACACACCACACATACACAGAGACACACACACGGGCACACATGCACACACACCTACACACACAGAGAGACACATACACAGAGACACACACATGGGCACACATGCACACACACCACACATACACAGACACACACACGGGCACACATGCACACACACCACACATACACAGACACACACACGGGCACACATGCACACACACCTACACACACAGACACACACACGGGCACACATGCACACACACCACACATACACAGAGACACACACACGGGCACACATGCACACACACCACACATACACAGAGACACACACACGGGCACACATGCACACACACCTACACACACAGACACACACACGGGCACACATGCACACACACCACACATACACAGAGACACACACACGGGCACACATGCACACACACCTACACACACAGACACACACACGGGCACACATGCACACACACCACACATACACAGAGACACACACACGGGCACACATGCACACACACCTACACACACAGACACACACACGGGCACACATGCACACACACCTACACACACAGACACACACACGGGCACACATGCACACACACCTACACACACAGACACACACACGGGCACACATGCACACACACCACACATACACAGAGACACACACACGGGCACACATGCACACACACCTACACACACAGACACACACACGGGCACACATGCACACACACCACACATACACAGAGACACACACACGGGCACACATGCACACACACCACACATACACAGAGACACACACACGGGCACACATGCACACACACCTACACACACAGACACACACACGGGCACACATGCACACACACCACACATACACAGACACACACACGGGCACACATGCACACACACCTACACACACGGACATTCTTTTATCCAAGTACAAGCACCGTGATCATCTCAAAGGAATTCCTTCCTCTCACCCAGCCTTTCAGCCTCTTCCAAACATAGGGACTAGCATACTATGAAATGTGCCATGGCTCTTCAGAATAAAAGTCCTGCCCTTAACTTGCAGTGTTTGCCAATTTCCTTGGTGTAAATACTCTTACCATGTCTCATTCCCAGACTCCCTTCATGGAAGACAATCAGAGTGAGCGAGCTGTGAAGTAACAGCAGCATAAAGCATTTAGCCTATATATACACGTCACATCAGAAATGACCCCCAAAGGTAAGACAGGTTTCACAACGTGATTAGGAAGGAACAATATATCATACTTATTTTTAATTGTGCATATGCACAGAGGTGCATGCACATGAGTGTAGGCCTAAGAGTTGTGAACCACTTGACATGGGTGCTGGGAGTCAGGTTTGGGTCCTTTGGAATATCTGCTGTTACCTGGTGAGCCATCTCCAGTTCTATTCTACAGTGTTTTTCTTTCTTCCTCCCTTTCTTTCTTTCTTTCTTTCTTTCTTTCTTTCCTTTTTAGACTATTTTACATGGATGAGTGTTTTGCCTGTATGTATGTATGTATGTATGTATGTATGTATGTATGTATGTATGTGTGTGTATACTGTGTGCATGCCTGGTGCCTGAGGTCGGAAGAAGACCTCAGATCCCTGAAAGATTCCCTGGGATGAGAATTACAGACAGCTAGTTGAGAGCCACCAGTGGGTGCTGGGGATTGAACTTGTGTCCTCTGTAAGAGAAACACGTGTTCTTAATCTCAGAGCCACTCTCCAGCCCCTGGTATTTATTTTAAAATACAATATACTTAGTTTTAACTTTCACAAGTTTCAGTAAAACAATTGCTTTAAAAAAAAACTCTCGAGTATTTAACATTTGGTATTCACGAGTCAGAATGACAGCTCTAGGCCACCCCTAGTGACCCACAACTGCACATGCAGACAGACAGACAGACTGTAGCCTGGAAGCAGAGATGCCAAATGTCGCTTTGATATGTTGTCTTTTTTCTATTCCAGAAACAAGAGTTGCACAAGATACAGTACACTGAGCTGAAAATGGTTATTTATTTCAATCTTAAAGATTTCTAAACTGGAAATGCTCATATGTAACCAGAAACATGAACCTGTCTGGAGCTGCTTTTTAGGACATGACACTAGTCAGGAGCATGTTGGGAAGTGGACGACCGACTTGAACAAAGTTTAAGAAGAGTGGTTTTACTGGTTTTTTTTTTTGTTGTTTGTTTGTTTGTTTGTTTTTTGGTTTTTCGAGACAGGGTTTCTCTGTGTAGACTTGGCCATCCTGGACTCACTTTGTAGACCAGGCTGGCCTCGAACTCACAGCGATCTGCCTGCCTCTGCCTCCCAAGTGCTGGGATTAAAGGCGTGCGCCACCACGCCCGGCCCTGTTTGGTTTTTTTTGAGACAGGGTTTCCTTTTGTATTCCTGGCTGGCCTCGAACTCACGGAGATCCTCCTGCCTCTGCCTCCCGAGTGCTGGGATTAGAGGCATGTGCCACCACGCCCGGCTTACTGTTTTTTAATTTAAAAATTTTTTTTCTTTTGAGACAGGGTTTTACTGTGTGGCCCCTGACTGGCCTGCAATTGTATTTGTAAACGTGGCTGGCCTTGACTTCCCACAGATCCGTCTGCCCCTGCCTCCTGAGTACTGGGACTAAAGGTGTACACCATCACGCCTTGCTGAGGAGAGTTTAATAAAGTCACATTTACAAAAACCACAGGCAAGGATTCAGAGAAGTCTCTAGAGAAAAAGTCAGCCAGAGAGGAACCCATCGTCTGTTCCAGGCCTGCAGGAAGGGGAAGCTCCCAGGGGAAAGAAGACTGCTGCCTCACAGGAGCTGTGGTCTTTAATTGATGAACCCAGACTCTGTCATCCTGAGTCCAGGCAGAGCAGGAAGCTGCCACGTAAAGACTGTGGCTGTGGTCCCTGTGTCTTAGTATCTGCCAGGAACTTTCTTCATGATAGAAACACACTTTCCAGGCCCTTTCTAGAAACTTCAGGTAAAGCCACTCTCTCTCTGGTTTTGGAGACAGGGTCTCACTCTGGTCGGCTTGGAACTCATCACTATGTAGATCAGGCTGGCCTTGAGTTTACAGACGTCAGCCTGCCTCTGCCTCCCAGGGATGAGGTTGAAGGTGTGCGCCACTGTGCTTGGCTTCTCCCTGTCTATTTTGGAGACAGGGTCTTGCTATGCACCTCAGGATGGGCCGGCCTGGAGCTCGCTATGTAGCGAACCTGCTGAAGAAATACACAAGACAGCGAGTTCATCTGTTTGTTTACAACCAAGAGTAAAATGGCTGGGATAGGAGGACGCAAAGGCAGGGATATTATCCACCTCATTGTAAGTAGTAACTTCACACATATGAAGACAAATGCTTCAAAAAGGCTGTTTTGCATTGGTGAGGCACCTCAGAGAGTAAAGGTGCTTTCTGCGAAGCCTGACATATGGTCATAGGAGAGCACCAACTCTTACAGTTGCCTTCTGCCCTCCACATCCGTTGCGGCGTGTGCACAAGCTAAATATTAATAAAGGTGACTTTTTTCTTCTTCCCTCTTTCCTGTCCCTCTGTCCTTCCTCACCCAAACCTCTCTTTCCCTCCCTCTCTTCCTCTCTCCCTCTTTTTGCCCTTCTTTGTGTTTCATTATGTTGCAGAGTCTGGTCTCAAATTCCTAGGCTTAAGCAAAGCTCATGTCTCAAGACTTCAGAGCTTCAAAGCTCCTGCGACTACAAGCACCGGGCCATTGCAACTAGTTACAATGTAATGTCTGGTTGAGCACATCTGCCTGCTGGGCTAAGGCCTGGGAAGTAGGGGAAGTGATGCCATTGGCCTAAGGGCTACCCTCTGTGACACGCAGTGACGTGAGTACCAGAGCTGACTTTTCCAAGCTCTAAGGGAACCAGGATGATAAGAAAAAGCAAAATCCCTGGTCTTTCTTCTTCACTTCTTGCCTCTTGTTCTTTTCCTTCTACCAAAATGCATTTCCTGTGCGTCCCAATCTTCCAGCAGCAAGCCAGAATTTACTCCTCCGATACCTGCTTCACCTTCTCTCCCAAGGCCAACGTGGGCTTGTGGAACACCTGCCCTTAAAGCTTCTCTACCAGAGGAAATCTTTATGGAAAATCCCTAATTCCCCACAACCTCGTCTGCATGCGTCTTGCCTTTGTTTCCTTAGTCTCATTCCTATATCCAGGATGCTGCAGAAAACCAATTATCCCCCAAAAGGAAAACATTGCCAGCTAAGCCACAGGCTGCGATGGGGGGCTCTGGCCACAATGGAACTCCCTCCCCATTGGTAACACCTTCTGCCAATGGTTTGGAAGGCACAGCTCTGGGAACTGCTCCCAGCCCAGGACATGACATAGGAGAAGATGGTCACAAGGACAAAGGGTCATGGTAATGGCCACTTAAGGATAGACAGAAGCTAGACAGGCCCCTTTTCCGGTTAGTAGGAAGCCTCACTCGGCTAGTGCCAGGAAGCAGGTGAAGTTAACCCTCATCTCCTTACAGACTAGACTGACAGACTCCCGAAGGCTTGGGAAGGAAACCTGAGGCGGGAGGGGAGCAGCTGTGGCCTTTCTCCCTGGCTCCTTGGTCCATTGCCTGATATAATAAGAGAGCCTGACCCTAGGAACGTCCCCACTAATTCTGCACGGGACGCTGCTGTGAGCCAGCGAGTAGCTGCCCGTGATGCATGTGCACTGTGGCCAATGCACAAAGGAAGATGAGTCAAGAAGGCATGGACACAAGTCTTTGTTAGGGGCCAAAGAAATCTGAGAAGTGAGTTCTGGAACAACAGTCCCTAGGCCTCCAGAGGCTTCCCTTACTGCCTGCAGCGGGGACTTTCACATCTAGGAAGCAGAGGTTGTGACTTGAGAATTCCTTAGGTATGTTTTGCATAAAACAGGCCTCTAAAGTCCAAAAGTTGCCCGCCCCCCCCCCCCCCCCCCCAGTGTTCCACAGCCAGGGGACAGTCCCTCCTTCTCTATTTTCTGAGAGAAAACAGAAACCATGTGAGTCTCCGGATTCCTAGCTGGTAAAGTCCCATCCCATGGCACTCACAGTACCATAAACAACAGGGGCTGTGGAACAGTTCACAGCTTACGAAGGATTCTTCAAATACGTAACCATGTTTAATTTTTAGAACAAATCTGTGAGATAAAATGAGGCAGGTGAATTAGCACTTTACAAACAAGAAGTGAAGCTGAGGGCTGGAGATATGGCTCAGTGGTTAAGAGCACTGACTGCTCTTCCAGAGGACCTGGGTTCAATTCCCAGCACCCACATGGTGGCTCACAGCCATCTATAATGTGATATAGTGCCCTCTTCTGGAGTGCAGGCATACATGCAGGCAGAGCACTGTATACATAATAATAAAGAAATAAATCTTTAAAACAAGCAAATAAACAAACAGGGGCTGGAGAGGTGGCTCAGAGGTTAAGAGCACTGCCTGATCTTCCAGAGTTCCTGGGTTCAATTCCCAGCACCCCCATAGCAGCTCACAACTGTCTGTAATTCCAGTTCCAGGGGGTTTGACACCCTCACACAGGTATGCACACAGGCAAAACACCTATGCACATTAAAAAAAAAAAAAAAAAAAAAAGAAATCATAAAAAAGAAACAAAGTTGAAAGAAGTTAAATAATTTGCCTTAGCTCACAAGAGTCTTAAGCAGAGCAGGCAGGACTAGAGTTCAGGCCTCCTGGTCCCTAACACAGAGTCCTTTCCTGTATCTGCCATCTTCTTCAGATACTTGTAGCAGTTAGTCTGTCTGTCTTTATTTCTTTTTTCTTTCTTATTTTTGTCTCCATAAGAGATGGAGAGATGGCTCAGTGGTTAAGAGCACTGAATTCTCTTACAAAGGACCATGGTTCAATCCTAGTACCCATATGACGGCTCATAACCATCTGTAACTCTAGTTTCAGGGGACCGGATGGATGCCTTCTTTTGGCCTCCAGGGGTAACAGGCAAGCACACGACACACATATGTATATGCAGGCAAAATACACACACACATGAAATAAATACATAAACTTTAAAAAGCTAACTTTTTTTTTGTCTCCTGATAGACATGTGTCCGCAGAACACAATCTTTGCTCTTTTTTTACTAGTATTACTCCAGCTACTGTGACGATACCTGGCATACAGTTTGTGCTTAAAAAAATTATGTTGAACGAGTGAATAAACGAAGCTGAATGTGCTACCTGAAGGTGGGGCTCTAACTTGGATTTCTTGGCATTTCTCAAAAACAGTAACCCAATAGGATTAGTAAAATGTAATTGGTAAGAAGAAGAAGAAGAAAAAAATGACCTAACATCCATTGGACATGACGACTCAGGAAGTCACCACCTTCAAGGTAATTTGTTCCAAGGACAAGGGTCTCCCAAGCTGCTCCCAGAATTCTCAGGACTGGCTCTATTCTTAGCCCTTCTTGTTACCTTCAGATGCCCCTCAGCCCCAGGGTGAAGACATTTGCCCAGAAGTCCAGGCTGTGTTGTTTTGATTTAGGAAGAAGGCCCTCAGGAGTCTCAGAACAATGCCTTGTATCTCCTTGTGTCCCCACTGCCACCAGAAATCATTAAATGGTTTGTTTCTCTTGGCAGCCTCCACCCAACGGTTCCCCATGTGTGTGTTGCTTTCTTCAATTTTCCCCTCTACAAAATCTGGTCATGTTTAATAACAATAAATCAGAGAGGAGATCGCAGCCCGGAAGAGAAATCCGGGGCAGGCAGTGTTTCCACATCTGGGGCCCATTCGGGTCGAAGTGATGACAATGTCTAATAAATGTTAATGGAGAGCCTCCTCAGATTCATATGCTCCAGCCATAATTTACCCTGTCTCCACGCCAGATGACCTTTTGGAACATCCAGAATACACCCGTCATAGCACCAGCTACAGCCCAGGATTATTTCCTGCATACAAAGTGGAAGCAAAAAGGGGTTTGTTGTTAATGTTTGCATATCTCCATTTTCCATGCTCTGAGTTTTTCTTCAAGGGCACCCACAAAGCCTTCAGGGCCTCTTCTTCTCCCACACCCTAGTGACCAGAGGCAAGGAGTCTTGGCGAGGGATGTTACTCTGTACTTCTGAGGAGATCTCCTTGGCACTGGCCCCAAAAGAGATGAGTGATGGAGCTGGACATCCAAACTGCTCCCTTTTCTGGCTCCTGAAAGCCTCTGTGGATTCTCCTTGCCCATAATACCATATGAGCCGTGCCACCCACACGCCTCCCTTCTAACTCAGCAATCTGCAAGGCCGGCTTTGGTTCGTGTTTGTTTGTTTTGTTTTGTTTTTGTTTTTGTTTTGTTTTAGCTTTTCTTTTCCTACAGCTGTCATCTATATAAGCCTAAAAGCCCTCTTGCTTTGCCCTGCTCTGGCTTCACTGCTCACTTTGACTAGATGCTAGCCAGCATCGGACAGTCTACGTGTCTAAATTAACACACTGCCTCTCCTGAACACAACTGGCCTCTGCTCTAATTTCCTCCTCTCTTCCTCCTCCTCTTCCTCATCTCCTTCCATGTTTCTCCTTCTCTGCGCTGAGGAGCAAACCCTGGTCCTTGTACAGGCTAGGCAGGTGTTCTGCCACTGAGCTACACCCTCAGCCTAGAGTGTATCTGTATTGAGACAGGGTCTCGCTGTATAGCTTGGCTGGATGGGAACTCTCTATGTAGACCAGGGTGGCCGTGGGCTCAGGAAGATCTGTCTGCTTCTGCCTCTTGAATGCTACGATTAAAGGCGTGAGCCACCACTTCCAGCTAGCTTTCCCACTCTTTCAATACAGAAGCACAAATAGTAAAAATGCCTTAACACCTTTTCCCCATTACCTGCCTCCCCTTCCATCAGGCAATATGATTATCAAATTTTCTATTATAATATCCCCCCCTCTCTTTCTCTCTCTCTCTCTTTGTGTAACATAGACCTGGCTGTCCTGGAACCCTATTTGTAGATCAGGCTGTCATCAAACTCACAGAGGCCTACCTGCCTCTGCCTCTAAGTGCTGGGATTAAAGGTGTGGATTACCACACCCAGCTTCGTAATCTACTTTTATTTCCCACTGCCACCCTACACTTCAGGCCTTTTCCCATTAGTATGAAATTGCCTTCCAGCCAGTCCCATTCTGCTAAACCAAGCCTGAACACAACAATCATATACACCATCCTGAGATGCTGTTCCTGCTGCTCCACCCCTGCCTGCTGTATATCCCAGGTTGGCCTGTGACATGGTATACATATTGTCTTAGCTACTTTTCTACTGCTGTGAAGAGACACCAGGACCAAGGCAATTTGTAAAAGAAAGCATTTAATTGGGGGCTTGCTTATAGTTCCAGAGGGTGGCCATCATGGCAGAGAGTATGGGCATCATGGCAGAGAGTATGGACATCATGGCAGAGAGCATGGGCATCATGGCAGAGAGCATGGGCATCATGACAGAGAGCATGGCAGCAGGCAAGTAGGCGTGGCACTAGAGCAATACCTGAGATCTTACATCTGATTGGAGAGTTGGAGAAAGAGAGGAGGAGACTGAACCCTGGTGTGGAGTTTTGAAACCATAAAGCCCACTTTGTAGTGTTGCCTTCAGGCAATGAAGGATGCCTGACCTTCATCTTTTGGGCAGGTGAGGAAGGACATTTAGAAAGCCCGGTGATGGTCTATAGAAATACCAAATTACTTCCATCACTTAGTTCTCTGTCAGTAGAGAACAAACCATTGGAAATGCAGGGACACGCCTTCTCAGTGTAAGGAAAGGGACCCCAACAATCAGGAAACTTAGAATTGGAGTTATGGACAGTTGTGAGGTGCCATGTAGGTGTTGGGAATAGAACTTGGGTCCCCTAGAAGATCAGCTAGTGCTCTTAATTAGTGATCCATCTAGCCATCCCCTGTTGCGGCTGTGATAGAAGACCTAATGTAGTCCAAGCTGGCCTAGAACTTGCTATGTTACTGGATTGACTTGGCCCTAAGACACTATTTTGTTTTTGTTTTCCATAGTCAGGGTTTCTATTGCTGCAATGAAAAACCATGACCAAAAAGCAAGTTGGGGAGAAAAGGCTGTATTTGGTTTATACTTACATACTGCTGTTGGTTATTGAAGGAAGTCAGATGAGGAACTCAAACAGGGCAGGAATCTGGAGGTAGGAGCTGATGCAGAGGCTTTCTTACAGAGCCAGCCCAGGGATAGCACCACCCACAATGGGGCTGGGCCCTCCCCCATTGGTCACTAATTGAGAAAATGCCTTACAGCTGGGTCTCATAGAGACATTTCCTCAACTGAGGCCCCTTCCTCTCTGATGATTCAGGCTTGTGTCAAGTTGACACGAAACCAACCAGTACATTTTTCTTTGCTTTGGGACAGCTGTATTCCTAGCTGGCCTGGAACTTGCTAAATTCACCAGGCTGACCCTGAACTCACAGAGATCTGCTAAGATGCTGGCATCATCGTGTCTTGGATGGCCTCTCACTTTATTCTTCAGTGTTTTACATAATTAGGTCCCACATTTGCAAATTGCAATGAGTGCTGAACATGTGTGTCCACTCAAATCCAGACATCAAGACCTTAGCCCCTAGGGGACACTATTAGGCGGCAGGACAGAGCCTCTCTGAATGGTTTTAATGCCTTTCAGAAAGAATGAGGCTCCAAAGAGCTAACTCACCCTTTCTGCCGTGTGAGCACACAACTAGAAGCTGAGTGCCATTTGAAGAGGAAGCAAGCCCTCCTCAGACCCTACCTAACTTTTCAGACACTGGTCTCAAACATTTCTGCTTATCAGCCACCCAGTCAGCAGCCCTGTAGTTGCAGAAAGTGCACTGAGATCACAGGCCTAAGGCCAGATTTATATAGAGTCAAGCCCATCCCTTCACCTAGCTTACTGACACACTGTTATCGCTTATTTAACATTCACTTTGAGTAATGACACAATGACACAGAGATGATTGACAGTTGCCCTGCCCCATTGGAAACATTTACAGACAACCAAAAGTTTCTCTGTGACAACCAGGGCTACATGGAGGAACAACCCTCCATGAGAGAGAGAGAGGAGAGAGAGAGAGAGAGAGAGAGAGAGAGAGAGAGAGAGAGAGAGAGAGAGAGAAAAGAAGAAGAAGAAGAAGGAGAAGAAGAAGAAGAAGGAGAAGAAGGAGAAGAAGAAAGAATTGCAAATTGCAGTAAAAGTGCAGACAACTAGAGATTGAGGGAACTGCTCTAGAATACTGGAGTCAGGCTCTCAACTCTGACCTCACAACTTAACTTTTTTTTTTTTAACTTAAAAAAAGTGTGTGTGTGTGTGTGTGTGTGTCTGCAATGTGTGTGCAGGTGCTATAGGAGGCCAGAAGATGTCAGACCCCTGGAGCTGGAATTACAGGGGGTGGTGAGCCGCCTAGTGCGGGTGCTGGGAACCAAAACTTCCATCTCCACGGCCCCACCCGCTTTCTCATTTTCTAATTCTACCAGAAGAACCCACAGCCTAAGAGGCTAAAGGGACCCGTTACAGCCAATGACACTTTGCAAAGAGACACTTCTGTGAGAGCATCTCCATTCTATTGGCTCAAGTAGATATCAAATAAACCTGGTATATGTGTTGGTCATTTCTTTTAAAAATAAACTGAGCCAGGGTCTTTAATATAGCGTGGCCGCTAACCCTCGAACGCCTTATGATGTAATAGCAGACAATCCTGAATTTCAGACCGTCCTGTCTCCACCTCCCACGTGCTGAGGTTACAGGTGTGCCTTGCCACATCTGGTTTTATGCAGTGCCTGGAATAGAACCCAGGGTTTTGTGTGGTGCTAGGCGAACGCTGTACTGATTGAGCTACGTCCCTGGCCACTCTCACGTGTTTGCAGTTAAGCGTTCCTTCTGGTGAGCCCCCTTCCATTTGAACCACAGAGTAAAATGCTGTATGATTTAGGTCAGGTGCAGTGAAAAGATCAGCAGAACAGGCGCTTGAAGAAGCGTGCTAGTCCACATTAGTGCAAATAAAGCTGCGTGACGGAATATCCCAAACTCTCAGTGGCTCACAACATATACCTCTTGCTCACACATCTGTGGACTGTTCGCAGTGAGTTCTTGCGGGGGTGGGGGTGGGGGGTGGGGGTGGCATTGTGAATCTTGTCCATGTCTACTCTATGTGGTTTCTCATTCTGGGACTCAGGACGAATAGACAGGAGAAGGTTCTTGTCGTGGTAAATGGTAGAACTGCAAGTCGCCTTTAGAGTTAAAAAGCCCCTGCTCACATCCCACCGGTCAGAGGAAGTCACATAGCCAGGCCCATCGTCAACGGAGTGAGACTATTTACTTCTCCCATGGAGGGGCATAATAGCGCATGAATGCTTGCTGAACAACACATCCCACCACAGGGAGCTCGTGGCGTTTCCTTCACAAGTGGCCTTTACAGATAGAAGAGGTTGTTATCTGTCTGGGCTCCTCTGGGTACCATACCACCTAAGGAGGACCGGAAGACATGACTTCTTAAAGATGCCTATTTTGGTACAAGGGCCGTGTAATTTGTGTTTGATACCTGGTTGCCACTGAAGTCCCTTTTTTCTTTTCCACCAGAGCTGAGCCATGGGGGTCATTTCTTAGCTGGGGCTTAATATCAGAGTCTCTGTGTGATTGTATACAAGTGACAGTCACACAGCAAACATAAATACGGAAGAGGCTCTGATATCATCATCAGGGAACAGTATTCCTGCCATCAGACCAGCTTTGTCTGCCACCGCAGTGCAGTTAACTCCGGAATGAAATTGGAAAGCTAACTGACGGTCAGAGGGGACCTGGAAGATGTTCATTTGTAACACAGAGACAGGCAGGGCACAGTGAAACGTTACGCCAACAAACAGGTTTTGCCACAGGCTAAATAAATGCGAATGTCTTTAAATTTGAATGCACTGGAATGGAGAGAGACACGCCAGGTGCGTGGGTGAATTCATACCTCAGTTGTTTGGCTCTCAGGATTTCATCCCCTCCTGTAAAAACTTCTCCCGTCTGTGTACCCCAGGGTACTGTCCTTCCTTCCTCTCTCCCCTCCCCAAATATCTGCCATCAAGAACTCTTTAGGTAGATGTCACTTGAAGTGAAGTTACCAGACCAGAGTGGCTGGTCTCGGGTGGTAGATACTACTGAGAAATACATAAATGCTTCTCCATACTGGCTGAACCCAAATCCCTGGTGATGAGACGAGGGCAGATAGTCCTGGGGAACTGTTCATATGAGTTCTCCAGGGGGATAATTCATGCACACACATTGCCGATAGAGAATATGTTTGTGATTCTGGGTCAGTGGCCGTGGGGGAGGGGAGAAGGCAGGGCCTGGGATCAGTACTTCAAATTGGTATGTGATGACAGTGACGCTGCTCCCTGTGGTCCACACTTGGAGCCCTCACAGCTTCAGATACCCAGTCCCATACACAGGAAACGGTGTGCCACACCTCACACGCTTAACAAAAATGGGGTTTGCACAGGATTGGTGCCTTAGAAAGAGACAAGCCGTTGATGGGGGGACCTCAGGCAACGGCCATCAGGTTTCTGGGTTTTGTTTTTCAAGCATATGTTGGTCAGAGAGTCGGTCTGGTGACTCTGCGCCCCCGAGGTCTCAGCTATGGATGATTAAAGAGGGAAGGTGGTGTGCAGGGAAAGGCAGGGGACTGGGTGGGAGTTTGTAGAACCGGGCTTTAGTGCTAGTTCTTGCTCTGTCTGGGAGGGTGTGTCAAGATTCACTCCCTTATTTCCCTGTTGTGTATAGGCTGAAGATGACAGCTATGCGATCTCTCCACATGCTGGCACCCTTTCGAATTAAGTAAGATTATTCTTATTTTAGTAACGATTTTTCTCTCTCCAAATGAGTAAAGGGAGTCTTAGAAACACGGGGAATCCTCCAAGTTGAATATTAGAGGGCCCATGAGCTGATTAGTTGGGCTCGAAGGTTGCTGGTGAACCATGAGTGGAATTCGGTCTGACACTTTCCATCCCTCACACACCTCTCCAGGTGTTGCTTTGAGGATACCAGCTCTGAACCAGGCCGCGGGGCAGGCGGCAAACTCTGCCTCCTACTTTCTATTCGTGTGACTTTGAGCAAACTATTCTCTTGGAGCGGTAGTTTTTTATTTATTAAAATGAATTATTTATAAATATTTATAATTATTTATTATAAGATTCAGTCGATGTCAGGCGCTTCAGGCAGTGTCTGGTGCTTCTAAAGCATCAGTCAGATCAGTGTTGGGGCTGGTACCTGGAGGAGGCGCGCAGAGGGAAACCTCCCTCTCTCCTCCTGTAGGTGGCGCCTCTCCGCGTTGAGCTGACTAACTCTAACTGGCAAGTTTCTTTGCATCTCTTGCTCCGCCTTGGATTGCTAGAACTGGACTCCTACCATTCTCCCAAAGCTTGTGCCCAGGACGGCCAGGCTTTGGGATACCGACTTCCTAAAATGATGTGACATCCTTTCCCTGTTCCCCGGCCCGTGCCACCCAGTAGGACTGGTCTGGGAGGGTTCCCCAAGCAATCCTTGAGGTAGGGAGTTTCTTTCCTGCTAGGTTAAAATGACAAATTGGTACATGAGCGGTTAATGAAAGATGCTGGGAACGTCCGTGGAGATCAGAAAAATCGCCTTTCTGAGTTGACAGCCAGGCCATCTGCATTCCCGCATTTCTATTAATTCCTTAACAATAAACGACAGGAGCGCCTAGAGGGTTAACAGCTTAATTTAATCTCCGAGATTCCTTCCTGGAGCTCTGAGAATTAGAAAGGCATTTTACTGAACATTATCCGCACACCTGGTTTTTCCCCACTTGACGCGCTGGATACGTCTTCTGGACCACTCACACCCATCTGCACACTGAGGCTCTGAATACTCCCCACAAGTCACCATTCCGCTCACGGAAGCCCCAGAGAAGCCTCCCAGTTTCTCAACATTTTTTCCTTCTTTCTCTTAGTGTTGGTTTACATCATTTCCCTGGGTCCCCCTGGGTTCCCTGGGAATATCCTTTCCCAAGCCAGAAGAACAAGAGCTTTTGATTTTTGTTTATTCGTTAATTAGTGTGTGTGTGTGTTGTGTGGGCCACAACTTCCTGTGGTCAGTTCTCAACTTCCGCCTTTACGTGGGTTCTGGGCATAGAACTCAGGGCACTAGGTTTTTGTGGCAAACATCTTTATCAGATGAGGTATCTGGCCATCAGACCCGGCTTGAGTTCCGGGCCAAGCAGGAAGTATTATTTGAAGACATCATTTGTAATGCCGATCCTTTCATTTGAAGAAGAGCAAGGCCTGCCGACGTTTATGGTTTATAAACCTGTCTATTGCAGCTAATGTCAAAGCCCTCAAGTAGAACTCAGGTCTTCCCGTGCCTGGACAAGCACTTGTTTCCCCAGTAACGGGCTTGGCGAACAAATTCATCTTCTGTCTTGTATCTTTCATGACTTAACTCCTATCAGGGGCTGGTAGGGGCTGCCTAGGGTCCTGCGGGCTTCTTAGGTTGTGCCCTGGCTTAGGGAAGGCCTCAGGGACCTTTAGAAGATGGTTTCCAGACATAGGGAAAGAGCAAAGGTATTTGCTGGCCTAGCATTTTTCAGCGGGGGGGGGGGGGGTCCTTTGGGTTAGAGGCATTTAAAGACTCTATTAAAATGGAAATGTTATCTTCAAGGAGTAATGCATTAAGCCATTATCTGTCATTAACACCTTGGCAAGAACGCGTTTAATGTTAGTCTGCTGGTTGCCCAGCAGGTCCCTTAGGGAAAGGGAACTCCAGTCTGGTTAGAGGCCTAGGAAAGGGTTCAGGCTCTTGCCCTGGAGAAATGCAGTTTGTAGAGAAAGAGCAAAGGTGCCAGATATTTCTATCTTTGCACCCCATAGAACATTCTAGAATCGGTCATTATACCATCTGGTCCTAGCGGATTATGTATACACATAATCCCAGGTTAGGGTGTAAACAATAGCTTTCTTTACCATTTTAAAAATGTGTCACCATTCAGAGGTAAGAGAACACTTAAAGCCTGAACAGACATTACACACAAAGTAAGGTGTGTAGAAGTTTCATTTTGATTCATCAGTTCAAACATAGTGCAATAGGCCAGGCTCATTTTTTTTTTTTTTTCTTTTCTTCTGTCTTTTGTTCGTTTGTTTCTATATTTGGCTGGCTTTGAGCTTTCAAGTTTGTTGCAGCATGGTTGCCATAGTTAATGCTTTTCCACCCAAGGTTTTTGTTTTTTGTTTTTGTTTTTCCTAATGTTTTTGTTTTTTGAAACAGAGTTTCTTTGTGTAGCCTCGGCTGCCCTGGAACTCAATCTGTAAACAAGCGTGAAGTCTAAGTCATAGAAATCTTCCTGCTTCTGCTTCCTGAGTGCTGGGATTGAGGACGTGTGCCGCTCCCCCCTCTCACCACCACTTGAAATCACTTCTTACGCAATTGGGTCCATAGACACAGATGGAGAAACAGGACCTCGTACTTACTTATCCCTTTAGCCTAGAAGGAAGGACCACCCAGTACCTCTTCTGACTCTTCAGTGGCCAGAGACTGAGTCGTGTGAGCACCCTTAGGGTGCCAGGGTAAAGTAAGAGTCCAGTGTCTGCAGCCTTTGTAAGAGGTGTCTTTGGCAAGCAGTTAAGTACATCTGATAAGACACAGGACACAAATACCCACAGAAGCTAAGGACTTAGAAATGCATCTGCCTCTTTATGCTCCACTTCCTTTATCAGCTAGAGCCGTTTCCTTCGCATCCTCGGGTGGCACTAGCTCCCGAGACCGCATCCTCCCACCAAGGCAGGAAATGTAAATGAAGAACAGAGGCATCTCGGTGTGTTTTGCTAACTTGTACTATGACTGTAAATGTCTTCTGCGCTCTCGTTTCTCCGCTCTCGTCTTGTTAACTAAGCTCACAGAGGCCCAACCATCATCATTGCCCCTGAACAAGGGAGACCACCCATACTGCGGCATTTGTCTTCACCTCCCAGATCCCCAGACTGCAGGTGTTTGTTTGTGCTTTGTCATCTGCAGAGTGCTCTGGTGACCCTGTGTCCCTGACAGGCAAACTGGGCTCTGCTGCTGGAGAGTAGGGGGTGGGAAGCATGGGGACAGCCAGAGAGCTGAACACGTATGGAAAAAGCCAACGACACAGGCATTGAGGGGCTGCTCTTCCAAAGGTCCTGAGCTCAATTCCCAGCAACCATATGGTAGCTCACAGCCATCCGTAATGAGATCTGATGAACTTCCTCTGGCCTGGAGGCAGAACACTATCAGCATTATAAGTAAATAAGTCTTAAAAAAAAAAAAAAGAAGGAAAAATAGCCTTTGGTTAATGGATAAATACTCTTAACGCATTAAGAGTTCTTATAGATATAGAGGAAATGTAAAAAGAACATAAGTCCTCCCAAAAAGGAAATGGGGAAGAAGAAATAGAACAAGTGAAGAAATAAAAATATGAATACAGAGCCAGGTGTGGTGGCGCACGCCTTTGATCCCAGCACTCGGGAGGCAGAGGCAGGCGGATCGCTGTGAGTTCCAGGCCAGCCTGGTCTACAAAGCGAGTCCAGGACAGCCAAGGCTACACAGAGAAACCCTGTCTAAAAAAAAAAAAAAAAAAAAATACATATAAGTGGATTTTCTTACCAAAAATCATGTGTTAATTTAGACAATATGCCAGTTCTGTTAGGTTGTCAAGACTTTGGAAGGCTCTGAAAAATAATTTCTAATGAATTCAAGAAGACTCATAGTAATTGGTAGCTTTCTCACTGTTTTTTAAAAAATATTTATTTATTTATTACATACACAGTGTTTTGCCTGCATGCCAGAAGAGGTCACCAGATCTCATTATAGATGGTTGTGAGCCACCATATGGTTGCTGGAATTGAAGTCAGGAACCTTTGGAAGAACAGACAGTGCTCTTAACCTCTGAGCTACCTCTCTAGCCCATTCTCACTGTTTTATCTTATGTGTGTGCCTGTTTTGCATGTGTGTATGCCTGTATACAACCTGCGTACGTAGCACCCACAGAGACCATAAGAGGTCTCTTATGAGCGTCGGATCCCTTGAACTAGACTTACAAATGGTTGTGAGCCACCATGTGGGGGCTGGGAATTGAATTCCTCCTCTTCCTCCACCTCCTCCCCTTCCTCCTCCTCTTTTGGGTTTTTAGAGAGGGTCTCTCAGTGTAGCCCTGGCTGTCTTGGAACTCAGTAGACCAGACTGGCCTCGAACCCAGAGGTCTGCCTGTGTCTGCCTCGCCGGCGTTAAAGGTGCGCAGCAGGGCAGCCAGTGAGATTTTAACCTGTGAGTCACTGCTCCAGCCTGGCCCCACCATCTTTCTATTTCTTATGTGATTTTCTCTACTTCAGGGGTTGTACGGTTAAAGTCTGTATTCCGAGGCTTCTGTGTAGCCAGTTTTCCAAATACAAATTGGGATCTAATAATTAGGTTTACTTTCTGGAGATTTAATGACACTCTGCAGCTATCCAGAAGCCTTAGCCACGGCCTTTGCTTTCTGAGCTCTGTGGCAAACAGTGGGCTCCATGGAGACTTGGAGGGTGATTTGGCTTTGAAGGACAGCCGCCCAGTTACTGAGCCTCAGCTTCCTCATCCCCCAGTGAATACAATGGTTTATCTGATGAACCCTTCCATCTCCAGCAGATTCGTTCCATGCTAACCAAAGACAACACTAACCCCTTTTTAGGAGACTCTGTCATCAGGGAACCCTAAACTCCTGTGGGGGACCAAAGTTCATCTCTTTGACTAGCTCACTGGACCATGGATGAGACCACACACCATGTCAGCGTGTTGTTGTTGTTGCTGCTGCTGCTGCTGTTTTTCTTCAGTGTGAGGGATGGAGCCCAAGGGCTCTGCCATGGAGCGGCACCACCCTTGGCCCTCAGTGTTAGTATCTAAGTGCTTTGCAATTTAAACTCCATGATCCTTAGATGTGCCAGGAGATGACACTGCTTTAGAATTCCTCAGATGGAGGCCCTCAAGTTTCCCAACCCCTATCTATTCCGAACGCCCATATAATGTGCTATTTAAAAAAAAAACGGCTCCATTAAGCCAAGGCACTTTTTCTTGCGCTAAAAGAATCACATGGTTGTATTAACCCTGGGTGACCTCATTACACACAAAGTTAGCTACCTGGAGATGATCAGTTTGGAGAAAGAGCAGATCTGGAGAAGAAAGGGAGTCTGGGACTGACAAAATTTGATGGGGGGTAGGGGGGGTGGGGGGGGGGTAGGAAAGGTTTCCACAAGAAGGATAAGACTGGCTGAGGTGGCAAGGTAGAGCTCACAGGTGAAGTAGCAGCAGCATTCACTCGCTCGCTCATTCTTGCAGACAACAAGCATTCATCAAGCCTACACGACGTGCTAGCCACTATGTCGTATGTTACACGGACACAGAGAAGAATAACGGTTAGTTTTGGCTGCGAAAGCTGATATGATATTGTACATGCGTACATATTGTAGATACACAGACAGAGGCATGTGTACACATGCACGCACGCACGCACTCACGCACGCACGCGCGCGCGCACGCGCGCGCCATACATATCTTTAGTAGATGTACCCGAGGAGTCTTCAATTCTTCCCAGAGATGTCAGCATTCTCTGTGGAGGTTGTACTGCTTTCTTTCCTGAGGGAGGAGGGGGAGCTGCTAATGGCAGGAGAGGGAATGAACAAGTGGCAGCTACCTCATGGTCTTTATTTAGGATCAAGCTTAGTGGAAGGGGATGGGAAGTAGCCTTATTTCTTTTTAACTGAAGTTTCAAAAATACTATTGTATGTGTCTGTTAATGTTATTTAAAAAAAAAAAAAACTGTGTTTGTTTCTCTTAGTGTCTCTCTTAACCCGGCTATCACACAAATAGCTGAGACTTTTTTATATTTGTTTAATAATAAGCTTCACAAAACAATAACTGAGCAGTTATTATTCTATCTAATTTGGCTTTCTCCAAGTGTACATCCCAGAGATAATTGTACTTTGTAGCTTTTCCTGTTCTAGCTCCTTCCTCCTGATATCTCCCGGGCCTCTCCCATGGCTGAATCATCTACTTCCTCTTCTAACTCCTCCTCCCCTGGCTGGCAGGAAGTCCAGCCCTATTCTCTCCCCTGACCAGTGATTGGCTCTAAGCTGCTTTATTGGCATATCAGGGGACAGTTGGGGAAGAAAGTTTACACATTATTGAGACAGGAGATTCTCAGAACAAGGCTTGCAACCAGATGTGGTTGGTACATAAATCAGCATTTGACTTACACAATAACCTTATGCCTACATGTGTGCATGTCGTGCCTGTGAGCACACGCACACCGCTGTGCATATGAGGAGGTCAAAGAACAATTTCGTGGAGTGCTTCTCTCCTTCCACCTTTACGTGGTGGATTTCAGAGGTTCGGCTCAGACTCTCAGGCTTGAGGATCAGTGCTTCACCCCGGAGCCATCTCACTTCTAGAAAGATTTGTTTATTTATTTTTATGTGTATGAGTGTTTGCCTGCATCTAGGTGTGTGTGAGTGCATACAAACCTGGTGAGCACAAAGGTCAGAAAAGTGTGTCAGAGCCCCTGGAAGTAGGGTCACAGATGGTTGTAAGCCATTGTGGAGTGGATGCTGGGCACTGAACCTGGATCCTCTACAAGGACAGAGAGTTCTCTTAACCACTGGCGGCTCCCATTTCAAGGGAAGTACAAAACACCTTCTTTGTGACTGGATAATGAAGCAAAGTAAGTTCATACATGAACCAGAGGCAGAGGTGCATTTGAATCCTCCAACCACCGGCAGACAAGTGGCCCATCTTGTAATGTTGGACATAGCAACATTTGGAAGGGCTGTGAAAGCTGAGAGCCTGTATCTTGCTGTCATACTCTGTGGGTTTGGATTCTGGCTCTGCACTTTGGGGGAAAGTGCAGGCATCCGTGGTCTCAGTTTTCTTTCTTTCTTTTTTGTTTTTGTTTTTGTTTTTCGAGACAGGGTTTCTCTGTGTTAGCCTTGGCTGTCCTGGACTCCCTTTGTAGACCAGGCTGGCCTTGAACTCACAGCGATCCACCTACCTCTGCCTCCTGAGTGCTGGGAATAAAGGCATGTGCCACCACGCCTGGCAGGTCTCAGCTTTCATATTTGCAGAATGGGAGGATGGTAAAAACTGACTCTCAGAGTTGAAGAAAGGTGAAATGAAAATGCCTAGAGAGTTCTCCAGGAGTGGTGACAGTTTCCCTGCAGTTCCTGAGTTGGGTTCTATGAAATGGAGACTACCCAATTTGGCCAAAGAGCCCAGTAATTCCAGCTCTAGTTCAATCTTTCACTTCAGTTACCAAATTGGCAACTTCTCCATGGTACTCCAGGAATCTTGCAAAATTTTTTTTAATGATCTCCTTGCCAGTCTCATGGCCCTGTTTAGTTCTTTTGTGATTGTGGCCAGGGGCCATGCTCAGAACATCCAGAGCAGGGAAGTCTGGGTGTGTCACACAGCTGCTCCTAAGATTTCTTATTCATGTCACAGAATAAATGTGTATTTTAAAGGAGAATCAGCATTTTGTTTGTCTGTTTATTTATTTGGTTTTTTGAGACAGGGTTTCTCTGTGTAGCCTTGGCTGTTCTAGACTCGCTTTGTAGATCAGGCTGGCCTTGAATTCACAGAGATACACCTCTCCCTCTGCCTCCCAGAGTGCTGGGATTACAGGTGCGTGCCACCACGGCCCAGAGAGAATCTGCTTTTATGATGTTCATTTCCTATGTATGTGAAAAATAGAATGCGGGGTATAAAAACACATCTTACATACATCTCAGGCTCATGGAGTGACGCAGATGGAAATGACGTCATCTAAGCCAGGCTTTGTTGTATTGTAACAGCCTTTAAAAGTCTTAGGTTTCTAATGTGCCTGATAGGAATGAAGAGAGAGCCACACTAAATAAACCAGGGACGGAGAAGTGGACCACCACCCTTTTGTCCCCTCACCCTGTCCCTGAAGTAGTTCTGAGCCCCTCTAGGAAGGCTGCCTCATCTAGGAACATAAATTTTGAGTACCTCTGATCCCTCCAACTATCTCATCTTGTACGTTTCTTTTTGTAAAACCCGACACTTCATTTTTCTATTGATTTAGCTGTCTCATTTTCTTCTTTTTTTAAATTATAGGTTTCTCGAGGACAGGAACTTTTTTGTTTAAATGAAAAAAAATTTTTTTTTCTTTAGTGAACTTTCTCTGTCTATGAGTACTTAAGGCCTTGTTAAAAAAAAAATCCTTCTGTTATTGCCAGAAATGATTGGGGAATTTAATTATAGATAAACATCCTTTATTGACTCTTTGAAAACTGACTTCGTAGAACCGTGGAATTCTCAGCTTGAAGAGACCTTGGAGAACATGGACCTTAACACTCTAATTTTCTGGATGTGGAAACCAGGGCCCAGATAAGTGATTAAGTTGATGTCATGTAGTAAGTTAATGGTGGCACTGGGACAAGAGTGCCGGATCCTGTTTCCTGGCTTAGGGATGTTATAACTTCATACAGGAGGCTACACTTACGCAGCTAGAATATCATGGATTTATATTTCTGAGAACACACTTCAACTACCCATAAATCTCTTTCTCTCTCTCTCTCTCCCCCGATGTCAGATGAGAATTGTTATTAGAACCTAGGACCTCTGTTTTATTAGCTACAGCTTTTTAAATTATAAAATTAAAAAGGCATTGACACAAAGAGGTGTCTACAACTCATGAAATGAAACACAACTATTATTGACTTTAAAGCTTTGGGCAATTTCCTGAGGGTTAGTTTTTTTCCTGAGGGCTTATTTTTCGCTGATCACTCTTGATTATTTCATGAACAACCAAGTCCTTTCATGATGTGTTAACTACATGTGATCCATACAAGATGATACCAACAGTTCACATCACGGCTTGAAGAGTCGTTTGTTTGTGTGTTGAGACAGGGTTTTTCTGAGTAGCCCTGGCTGTCCTTGACTCACTGTGTAGACCAGGCTGGCCTTAAACACACAGAAATCCGCTTTCCTCTGCCTTCCCAGTGCTGGGATGAAAGGCATGTGTCATCAAGCCTGGCAAAGAGGTTCCCCGCCATTTATTATTTATTTATTTACTTAATCACTTTACAGCCGGATTCCAGCCCCCTCCCTCCTCCTAGACTAAGAAAGACATGCATGCTGTGTACTCACTTATCAGTGGATATTATCGATAAAGCACAGGATGACCATGCTACAGTCCACAGACCCAAAGAATACATGGAGGACCCAAGGGAAGATGCTTGACTCTCATTTAGAAGAGAAAATAAAATAGGCATCTGAAGTAGAAGGAGAGAGGGAACCGAGTGGGGAGTGAAGAGAATAACGGGGGTGGAGGGGTGGGGATCAGGTGTGGGGCAAGTTGGGGGTGGGAGTTACGGGAGGACTGGGAGAAAGAATGGAAATTGGTGGGGGGGGGCGGGGTCATCTCTGGGCCAGGGGAAGCTCCCAGGAGTCTATGGAGGTGACTCTAGTGGAGACTCCTAGCAGGAGGTGTTGGAGTCTGAAGTCACCTCCTCCTGTAGCCAGGTGGGAGTTCTAATGAAGGGGGGGGGGACACCAACCCACCCATCAAACTTTCTACTCAAAGTTTGTCTTGTCTGCAAGAAGTGTAGGGATAAAGACGGAGCAGAGAGTGAGAGAACGGCAAACCAATGGCTGGCCCAGCTTGAGACCCACCCCATGGGAGAGAGCCAGCCCTGTCACTATGAGTGACACTCTGCTATGCTTGCAGACAGGAGGCTGGCATATAACTAAAGGCTTCATCCAGAAGCTGATGGAAACAGACGTAAAAGACCCACAGTCGAACAATAGGCCTGGCGAAGAGTTCTAAATGTACATTTCTCTGGTCTTTTTAAACTACACACTATCACACAGTGTATGTAGATCGTCATTTATTAACTCAGTCCTTTATTGACAGGATTAAAGTTATCTCAGACTTCTCAAAAAATGTGTGAAATTCCTCACACATTCTTCCTTTTGCATGACTGGGATCATTTTTGTGAGATGGGTTCTGAAAAATGCAATTTCTGGATTAAATTTTGAGATCATCTGTGACTTTCTTCTTCAGTTTTTTTTCCTGTTGCCAGGACGGAAAAAAAAAAAAAAAAAAAAAAAAAAAAAACAACCCAAAAACAAACAAACAAAAACCCCTGCAACATCTGTACATAGCCATATACTTTATGTAAGCTTTTATATAAACAAAGTTGTTCCAACTTAAAGAATTATTTCTTTTTCATCATACGTGCACAGGTGCTTTGCTTGCACATACGTATGTGCACGCTGAGTGTGCCTGCTGTCCCTGGAAGCTGGGAGAGGATATTGCATCTCCTGGAACTGGAATTACAGGCAGTTGTGAGCCGCTATGTGGGTGCCGGGAACTGAACTTGATTCCTCTACCAGAGCTCAAAGTGCTCTCAACCACAGAGCCGTCTCTCCAGCTCCCCGCTACCCACCTTTAAAAAAAAAAAAAAAAGCTTTTTAGCTATTACACATGTTCTTAGGTGAGAAAGTATGATTTATATAGGTTAATATGTTTGCTCAACCCCTGTAGCTTAGGAAGGTGGAGGCAGTTTTCTTATTCCAGTATGGAGTTAAAAGTCCCCAGGAAAGGGATTGGAGAAATGGTTCATTGGTTAAAAGCACTTACTGGTCTGGCAAAGGACCCAGGTTTGATTCCCGGCCCACACATCATGCGGATCACGACCTTTGAACTTCAGTTCCAGAGGAGCCAACACTCTGTACTGGCCTGCATGGTCCCATAAACATGCATACATGTGGTGCACATAAAGCTCTTGCAACCTTACACACATACACATGAAGAAATGTGTGTGTGTGTGTGTGTGTGTGTGTGTGTGTGTGTGTGTGTGTTTCGTTCTTATGAGGTAGGGTTTCTCTGTGTAGCCCTGGCTGTCCTAGAACTCGCTCAGTAGACCAGGCTGGCCTCGAACTCACAGCGATCTGCCTGCCTCTGCCTCCCAATTGCTGGGATTAAAGGTGTGCACCACCACCGCCCGATTTTTCTTTTTGTTATTTTTTATTTTTTTATTTTTTAAGGTCCCCAGTTAAAACACAGAAGTAAACTTCTTAGAAAATGGATGGGAACATAACTATAGCAGAGATGGCTACTTTGGACCAGACATTGGCTGAGTGAAAACATCTGGCTTTGCCCTGATGTGTATACTAGAGACAGCACCAGCTTTCCTGTCTAAAGCCCTCTCTGTACCCACAGGCCCTTCTTTCTCATACTGCTTCCAAAGGGGAAAAAAACTTATGTCTTCTATTCTGAGGTAGGATATTTTTATTAAGAAAGAGGTGGGCGTTTCCAGAGAGAGGTAGAGAGCACTCAGGAACTTAAGCAAGGCTATAAAATAAAACAAAACAGCATCCTGAAATGGTTTGATGGTATCTCGGAAATAAACACTGCTGTTCACCTTAGGAAAGAGAGACACCAGAGGATGCTGAGATAACTGTATCCAAGATGCAGATGTGGGTCTTTAGGAGCAGGTAAACCACATGGGAAGAGCTCTGGAGACGCTGTTCTGGTGTGTGTTCCCTCTGCCCTCAGGAGCCATTTCCGGTACGGGATGCGTTTGAGGGAGTGGCTGGTGACAGGCAACATTGTCCTAGATCGCAATCCTTTTCCCTCTCCCCACACCAAAGCCTTGTTTTATGTTTCAACTTTTAAAGCAATCACCAATGCTTTAGCAAACACCGCATCTTAGCGGCCCTATGATCATTTGTTGGGCTCCTACCATGCGCTTGGAAGGCACTGAGGACACACACACTTCTCTGCAGAAAGTCATGGGGGCCTTGAGAAGCGCCTTCGTCCTTTGCCCCACAACCCTTCCCAGCGGTAGGCTCTTGGGAGCAGTTGCAGAGTTTAGCAAATGCCTGGTCTGTCACACTCTTGCCATGGGTTGGTGGCTCCAAGGGGCCCTCAGGAAGCTTCAGGGCCTGGCTTATGTTTGGCTTCAGCCTTGCGAGACCTCGTTTCTAGCCTGCGTATTACGTTTGTGGGACCCAGAGAGATTTATTTTCATGACCTTTCCGGATGTGGTATCCGAGCCGGCGGGGAGGGCGAGGAAAAAAAAAAAAAATCAGCTCCGAAGCGGTTAATTTTACTAGCTCCTAAATTGATAAGCGCTGGGACGTCAGTCTTGAAATGAACTCGCCTTGTTCGACGGGGTTCTAAGACAGCGGAACTCAATCAGCAGCGGGCCGCATGGTTCAAGGCTGCAATTCATCCCCGCGGTGCCTCTGAAAAATGGGAGGTGACAGTTCATTTTGCCAGTGACAGTCTGTCGGTCTCGCTCGCTGCTTCTCCTGTCGATTGCCTGGCTGAGGTGAAGCTCAGCTTCGAGACACCCTCGTTTGGTATTCCACTCAGCTGAGCGGGACAGTCCCGGGACCCAAGGTGTGCAAATCTTTCCGCCCCCACAGCTCGCCTCCTTGCCTTCTCCGACGCTCTGAACTTGCTCGTGCGTGATAGTGGGTCCCAGGAGCTATCTTCCCACTTCCTGTACCTGGTTTGCACCTCTTAACTTCCACTTCCGGTGAGCTAGACAGCCTCTCTTCTCTGGGACCCCAAGAAAGAAAGCTTAGATTAGCCTCCCTACAGAGATCTGTGGTCAAGGAGAAATAAAGGCTTTGTGAGTGGCCGTCCTGGATTGGAGCCCGGAGCTTTGCGCATGCTCAGCAAGCCTTCAACCCAAACCCTACAGCTTCAGGGTTTGAGGAAAACTCTCAAAATATGACAGCCCAGAGAGACAGGAAGGAGGGACATTATGTGTGTACTTAATCCCTGATTGCCGCCCACCCCACACCCCAACTACCTTTTACGTCTCTAAAAACAGCATACTTGGAATTATGCATGTGTTTTTATTAAAGTTCTTTGCTTTAATAAATTTGAACAGAATGATTTCATTGTTAGGAAATACTTCTAAAGTTTTTAGGGAAAAGGAAGCTGCCTGTAATTTATTCTTGAAAGATCCAGGAAAAAAAATACATAGCAGAAAATGATAAATATACCAGAAGTTAATGATGGATGCATTCAAGTTAGTGATATAGAAGAAATCTATGTATTCTTTCTCTTTCTTGCTTTAGTTTTTCGAGACAGGGTTTCCCTGTGTAGGCTTGGCTGTTCTGGAATGTACTCTGTAGACCAGGCTGGCCTTGAACTCACAAAGATCTGCCTCCCGAGTGCTGGAAGTACAGGCATGCGCCACCACCTCCCAGCAAGATCTATGTATTATAGACACTTTTCTGTAAGTTTGAAATTATTTTTAAAAAGAATTTTTTAAAAAACCTGAACAGATTGACCTTGCCTCATTCATGAGACAGTGTCTCAATAAACGTTTAAAAATTTACTTATTTTGATGGCTGGAGAGATGGCTCAGCAATTAAGAGCACTGATTGCTCTTCCAGAGGGCCTGAGTTCGATTCCAAGCACCAACTTGACAGTTCACAACTGCCTATAATTCCAGTTCCAGGCGATCCCATGTCATCTTCCGGCATGTGCACGCATAAGGCATGTGAGTGGTGAACAGACATGCAGATTAAACACCCATACACATAAATAAAACTATTATTTTAAACTCTGTGTGTGTGTGTGTGTGTGTGTGTGTACATGAATACCAACACATGTGTGGAAGCTTAAGACTGTATTGTCCAGTCTCCTCATCAATCTTCCAACTGCACTCATGAGGCAGTGTCTCTCAATCAAGCCCAGAGCTGCAGATATGGCTCGTCCCTCTGGTCACATTGCCTTGGGGATCCTCTGTCTCTGTCTTCCAGGCTGGAATTACAGACATGCTGCCCCACCCACCTGGTATTCATATGGGCTCTGGGTATCTGAATTCTGCTTCCCTGGCAAGGATTTCAGCCACTTGAGCTCTGTCCTCAGTTCACCAAGCGCTTATTAGAGACCTCTTATGTCTGTTGGAGAGAAAGTGATAAACAGCGTAGAAAACGCCTTGCAGCTGGGGAAGATACGTGGTACATAGACATGCAATTATAGATGTGTTATGAGCTTTGATTACCAGGTGCTAAATGCAACAGGAACACATGAGGGGGACACAACTCAGTTCTGGCTGCCAAGGCTTGCTATCAGGGGAAATGATATTCTAAGTTGTGATCTCAAGTGTGAGTGGTGGTTAGCTGAGTGAAAGGTGGGGGAGGTGTGGGGAGGGTTGCAGATAGAGTGAAAATTCTGTGAAAAATGAGAGTGGGATACAACTCGTTTAAAAACAACAACAACAACAACAACAACAACAGCACAAGTTTGTTACTTAAGAGGACCCAGAGACCCAGGCATGGCAATGCACGCCTTTAATCTCAGTGCCGAGGAGGCAGAGACAGGAAGATCTCTGTCCATTTGAGGCCAGTCCATATCAAGTTCCAGGCCAATCAAGGGTAAACAGTGAGACTCTGTCAAAAGGAAAAGAAGAGATAAGGAAAAAGAAAAGAAAAAGTACGGAGTAAAAAGACCATGGAGAGAGAGGGACCGGGGAGGTAAGTAGCTGAAATGTAAGTGGTGATGGTGGTGGCAGTGGTGGTGATGGTGGTGGCAGTGGTGGTGGCAGTGGTGGTGATGGTGGTGGCAGTGGTGGTGGCAGTGGTGGCAGTGGTGCATGTGTGACGTATGTGAATGAGTGTAGGTGTTTGCAGAGGCCAGAGGGGTTAGGTCTCCTTGGAGATGAGTTACAGAGGTTTGTGAGCAGCCTGATATGGGTTTTGGGAATTGAACTCGGGTTCTCTGGAAAGGCAGTAAGTGCTGTTACCTCCTGAGCCATCTTTCTAGACAATCTCTTTTAAAGGGGAGATCTTTGTGTACAGGGTAGAAAAGGGGTCTGTGGGTTTTCGTGTTGCTGTGACCAAAACCAAAACCGAAACCAAACAAACCTGAAAAGTAAATTAAGGGTTTATTTGGCTCACAGTTTCAGGGGATACAGTTCATCATGGTGGGAAGAGCATGGCGGCATGGTGTGTGGTGCCAACCAGGAGACAGAGAAAGGGAAAGGAATGCCGGGACCCAGCTGGAGTTTCCTCTTTCCTACTTTTTATTCAGCCTGGAACCCAAGCCCATAGGATGGTGTTCTCTACATTCATGGTGGGTCTTCCCCCTTTAGTTAAATATCTAGAAATACCTTTAAACATACACCCAAAGGTGCACTTCATTAATATCCTAGCATGGATGTTTCTTAATTTAGTCAAGCTGACAATCAAAATTCACATTACAATGGGACCTAAGATGAGGAGGGCGTGAGGTAAGAGATGGTGGTAGCCTGTACCAGGATGGTGGCACTAAGGGTGGATAGCAACAGCTAGTTTGGAAGACGCTTAGCAAAGTAGCACTGAGGGAGGGAGAAAGGAGTGAAGAACATCCCACGTTTTCGAGAGTGTGCTGTTGGGTTACCCGTGGTACAGGCTTTGGGAAGATGTAAGAAGGGGGAAAAGATGGCTTTTTTTTATTTCTGGGGAATCTGTGCCCACCTTGAATACATCCCCACCAATACTGTAAACAACGTAACACTGTGTATAGCAGAACACCATAAAGGCTAATGCCAAGCTCTAGTGCAGTGGTTCTCAATGCGCGGGCCTTGACCCCTGGAGGGGTCGCATAGCAGATATTTACATTACAGTTTATAGCAGTAGCAAAATTGTAGGTATAAAGCAGCGGCGAAATGATTTTATGGTTGGTGGGAGGTGGGGGGAGGGGTCACCACAACTTGAGGAACTGTGTTAAAGGGTTGCACTATTAAGGAAGGTCGAGAACCACTGCTCTATTGAATAGAGTAAGGATCCACTTACCTCGGATCTAATTGCATCTCTCATTTTCAAGGCCAAAAGTCATGTGAAAGAAAGAGATTACAAAGACTGAAAAAAAAAAAAAAAAAGGTTGCATGTCTCTGCATGAGTGTATGTGCACCAAGTGCCTTTAGGTGCACACGGATGTCAGAAGATGGCTTCAGATCCTCTGGCCCTGGAGTTACAGATGGTTGTGAGCTGCCCAGAACGAATGCTGGGAACAAGCCTGGGTCCTCTCAAGAACAGCAAGGGCCCTTGATCCTTGAGCCATCTCTCCAGCTCCTATGAGCAAGAAAATGCTGATGTTTTCTGTGGTTATTCTGGCATAGCTCAGTAGCTGTGAAGAGTAAGGGAATGAGGTAGGTGAATATCATTTTTTTAAAGAAGACTTACTTAGGGGGCTGGAGAGATGGCTCAACAGTTAAGAGCACTGGCTGCTCTTCCAGAGGTCCTGAGGTCAATTCCCAGCATCCGCATGGCCCACAACCATCTGGTGTGCATGAAGAGAGAGCACTCATCTACATTAAATAAATATAATTTTTTAAAAAAAACCACTTATTTATGTACTTAGTTATGTATGTGCACACACACGTATGTGTATGCATGAATGCCTGTGTCCTGTATCTGTGGAACCCAGAAGAGGGCACTGGATCTCTCGGCACGAAGTTGCAGCTGTTTGTGGGATACCCGGCTTGTTATGTGCTTGCTGGCATCCAAACTCTAGTTCTCACAAATGAGCAGCAAGTGCTCCTAACCACTGAGCCATCTCTCAAGCCCAGACTGCATGTCCTTTCATCAAACCCACCTACTTTTAAAAACAGAATCAACAATCTGTGTGCTCTGGCCGCCCCGCCCCATCTCTCCACTCATCATACCTAATTGACTTTGGTGGGAGCTGTATGCTCCTTCATGACACCACTCTTGTGACTGTAACTGACCAGGCCTGCGTCAATGACAGTGGGAGCCACGGATGAGGAAAATATTGAGTCCAAGGACTTGAGAACTAGCTGTGTTTAAGACCTAGTTCTATTCCTGTCCTTTCATGTTCGAGGATTTAATTCTTCCTTGGCATCTTGGTGAACACTTCCTCTTTCTCCCCAAGGCGATTTGGTTTGGGCTTTTATCTCTTAAAATCAAGAGTCTTGACAAGGAGCCCTTCAAGAAGGCGGGTTGCTGGAGAGCTAGTGAGGCATTGACAACGAGCATGGGGGTGGGGGGGCGATGGGCTCTGCACTGGATGGAATGCGTGTGAATGAGTGTGAATGGGTGTGAATGAGTGTGAATGTGTGTGAATGCATGTGAATGCGTGTGAATGAGTGTGAATGGGTGTGAATGTGTGTGAATTCGTGTGAATGCATGTGAATGCATGTGAATTCGTGTGAATGGGTGTGAATGTGTGTGAATGGGTAAGGCAGCATGTGGCTGTTCCTAGGTCCTCCAAACCCAGACCTTTTGTAATGGAATCTCTCCATCAGGTAAAGTAAGCTGGGCCACACCTCAAGGGCAGGATGGCAAGAACAGGCTCTTTGAAAATGAGCTGAGAACAAACAGGCTCCAAGTGGGTCAGCAGAGGCAGAAGAAGTGATTCAAATCTGTGCAATAACCCTGGAAACCTTAGAAAGACATGAGAGAGGACCGAGATAATTGCGCTTGACAGATGAGGGCTTTTTGACCCAGTGGACTTTAAAGTAAATTGTTAAAGTGATCTTGCCTGGTAGGACCTGAGAGACAATGGAGACCACATTAAAACTTTTATTAGCACAAAGAAAAGCTGCCGAGGAAGCCCAGGGCCAAAGAAGGGAAGATTCCAGAAGACAATGAACAGAACTCCTAGGTGAAAACAAAGCGGAGGCTGTGGAGATGGCTCAGCCAGTAAGGCACTCGCTTTGCTAGTGTGAGTTCTTGAGTTTGAGATCCAGCGCCTCTGAAAAAGAGAACCAGAAATACTAGTGTAGTGACCCTTTCTCCCTCCCTTCCTCCCTTCCTCCCTCCCTCCCCCTCTTTCCCTCCCTCCCTTCCTTTTATCCCTTTCTTCCCTTCCTCCTTCATTGTTCCAGTGTTTATTGAACCAATATTATGTTCTTTGAGTCCATCTTTGGAGAGAAACAGGAAGATCCCTGGGCCTTGGTGGCAACGAAATCTGTCAAATTGTGGCTCACATGTTCCATGAAAGACCCTGTCTCAAAAAATAAAAATGAGAGTAATTGTGAGCATGCACGCACGCACGCGTGCACACTTTGCTTCCTTACTGATCCCCATCCTTCCCTGGTACCCAGTTCTTTGATGAATTTTAACATTCACCAGGGCCTGAATTCTCCTGTGTAATACTCACTGTCCTGGACATTTCCTCCTTTCATGTCTTATCAAAATTTACCTGCCTGTGTCCTGTATCAGTTCCTCGGGACAGTGACTAATCTGATAAACTGACACGAACTAATGGGATAAGGAGAGTGAATACACTGACACGTTAGACCTCCAGGCGATTCATGTCTTATTTATTTATGAATTCTTTCCTTCCAACACTGTTCCTGGCACACGCCAAGTATTCAGTTAATGTCCGTTGAACTGAAATAGATAGCACATTCTCCTCCTCACTCAGACTTTGGGAGACAAAACCGTGCTCAAAGTTAAAGGCCCCGGCGATTTGCACACTTGCTTATAGACTGGATGGTCCACGGTCTGAGCCTCACAAGCCTGCATGAACCATGAGCTGGACATTTCCTTTGAGAAACTCCACTTAGTTCTAAGCATCTCTCAGCACTCAGTTACTACTGAAGCTATTAATTAACAGATATTCCTGCCTTAAAGAGTACCATGTTGTCATGTGAGTATGTATTGTTGACACGAATGGAGGGTTTCTTCAATCTGGCTTTGCCCCATTCAGGTTTCTAAGACCAAGCAGAGCAGGATGCAGTGATCACTATAGCCTTATAAGTTGCATACTTGGGTCCAATACAGGAATGAGAACTTGCAGTATCTACCAGGTTGAACTAAAAAAAAAAAAAAAAGATTTATTGACTGAGCAGTGATGTCACACGCCTTTAATCCCAGCACTTGGGAGGCAGAGGCAGACAGATCTCTGAACTCAAGGCCAGCCTGGTCTATAGAGTAAGTTCCAGAACACCCAAGTCTACACAGAGAAATCCTGTCTTGAAAGTTAAAAAAAAAAGGTTTATCTTGGTGTTGGTGAGATGGCTTAGTGGTTAAGAGCACTGGCTACTCTTGCAGAGGACCTGGGTTCAGTTCCCAGCTCTCCCTTGGTGGCTCAGCTACCTGTAACTCTGGTTCCAAGGGATCTGGACCCCAATTCTGACCTTCTCATGTTTCAGACATGTATACGGGGCACATACATACATGCAAGCAAAATACCCATGCATATAAAAATAAATCCAAAAATATATACATAATTTTGTTTCATGTGGATGGATGGATTTTTTTGCCTGGGTGTATGCCTATACCACCTGCAGGCAGTGCCTGGGCAGGCCAGAAGAGGGTGGCATATTGTCTGGAATTGTCGCTACAGACAATAGTGAGCCACCTGAGATGGGTGCTGGGAACTGAAGACCCAGTCCTCTGGAAGAGCAGCCAGAGCTCTTTACCACAGAGCCATCTCTCCAGCCCCAGATTTTACACTTTTTGAGAATATTGTATTGTCTGTGTATGTTTGTTTCCTAGTGTTCGGAACATAATATTGGTTCAATAAACACTGGAACAATGAAGGAGGAAGGAAAGAAAGGGATAAAAGGAAGAGAGGAAGGAAGGAAGGGACACTACACTAACATTTCTGGTTCTCTTTGTGACTACAGGAACACTCCCAGTCCTTTTGGAATTTGGCTAACAAAAATTCCAAGGAACGGAAATATTTTGTCCTGTTCTGTTTTCCTTTTCTTGCAAGAAACTGATGAGTCCACTGAGGACTAACCCTGTATATAACCTTGACTGTAAATGGCAGAATTGGCCTTCCCCGAGCTGTTCTATTAGCTAGAGTGTTAACATCTTGGGCTGACATGAATAAAACATAGCTGACTGCCTCTTCCTCCTTTTAAAAACACTAGAAAGAGCTTTGCTGCTTCTAATCTGGAGTCTGCGGCTGCCCCTGGGAGTTGGACACACTCTTAGTGCTTGCCACAATGCTGTTGAGCTGGAGCAAGGAGAACACGCACGGCTTACAAAGGCACACATTATCCTTGTATAGTTAAATGCTTTAAAGGGGCTGGCCTCCTTCTACTTTTAGAGATTCGGAGTCCTGGCATGCTAAAGCTGGAAGAAAGATCATTTCTTCATTTACAGTTTAGGAGCTGGGGCCCTTAGTATGAAAGAAAGACAACCAAGTAGCCTGTCTTCCGTTACTCAGCAACCGAGGGATGCGATGTCAGTGTGGGTGTTCCTACAAACTCCACTCTTCCTTGTCCTCATGATCCTGTGCTGGACACCAACCAATAAACACCACACGTAAACCGTCTGAGCAATTGGATTCAGCCTCTTCTCTATGGCCTGAAAGAGACAGTCCCTATGGATGGCATGGGAACAACCGTGTGGAAGCTCATATCGCTATCACTGTCCTCTTTTCTAGAACTCTCTTTCCTTTGCCATCATCTGCCACAGGAAGCGGTGAGGCTGTTTCTATAGATTCAGCCAAATCACCGTTTCCTGGTTCTAGTGCTCAGCAACCACGTTTGTATCTCCTCCCCACTTCCCTTCTGTTTCAGTTTGAGGTTCAGAGACACACTGGAGGTAAAAATTACCCATTAGCTGAGCAGAGTAGGTCCCTGACGCCTTTGCAGCTCTACCACTAGGTCGCTGTATCCTAGGCACACCGTTTCTCTAGTCTGGACCTTGCATTTTTCCCTTCTGGGGTATCTCAAATTCTTTCCAGATCTGAAACTATGAGCTTCTGATATGGAATCCGAAAGCTCTCTTAGGAAGGAAAACATGTGATCTAGCCCAATGGATCTCTTCCTAGTCCATACCGGTGTGAGTCAGTGTGTGCGTGTGTGCGCACATACACACGTACATGTGTCTCAGAGTGCTACAATGAAAGACTCAGAGAAGCAGGTTGATTGGTAACTGAAGTCAGCCAGCATCTCATATGATGCATAAATGGAACCAGAGGACCCAGCCTTCGTCTAGAGGGAAACTTGGCTGAGCCCAAAGAAGGTTTACGGAAGGAGGTTGTGGAGTTCTCCTTGGATTGATTCTGCTTAGACCTTTGTATCTCATCAGTGAAAACTCTTGTTTCCTACTTCGGAAAGCACGAGTTTGTATCTTGGCCTTATTTTCAAATCAGGAGAGGGGTAAGGAAGGTCCACTGAGGCCCCCCTGCCTCCACCCCTGCTCTCTCTTACTGGCCAGTGATATTGGGTCAGGGGCTCCAACAGAGGTAGCAGAATTCCCCTGCTAAGCATGGCTGGGTACTGCCTTCTCCTGGGAATCCTGAGGTCTTCTGCCTTCCCTTTCCCAGGACACCTTCTCCTTTATGGTGAAGAAGTTGAAAGCTGAAGGCTTAAGGCACACTGTGGTGTTGGAGGAGGAATGAAAATCTTGACCTGTCTTTTGAGTTCTTGGCCCTGGCTTTTGTATTGTAATTGTTTCTCATTTAAGACACAGCCCTGCCTCCCGAGGATGCATAGGGATGCCAGGTGTTCCGATAATGGCTGCTGCTCCAATCCTGAGCGAGATTTTACATCCTGTAGCCTGCTCAGACAGTGTAGAAATCAGCTCTGGGGCAGGGGGATTGCCATATGCAGAACTGCCCTGGTGAGGACAGCAGGTTGTCTGTCAGTGTATAAAACCTACCTATGGCCTGGACCACAGAGATTCCACTGGAGGAGAAATTAAACCTGTCTCACACACCAATCCCAGTGCTCTGATTACATTTACAGAGGTCGTGGCCTGCATTCCGTCACCATGGAAACCTCTCAGGCTGCCATGGTGTCGTCTCTGTGTGTGTGGTTGATATTTAAAGGCAACGTCGGGCATTTGCTCTCCTGCCCCCCCCACCCCCCACCCCACCCACCAGCCAGTGTGAGATAAGATGAAGAAATGAATCTCTAAGAGGCAGGTCTTTGTAACAAAGCCAGGTTTGCAGGGAGGGAGACCAGCGATTGGGTGGAGATGCTGGGTAGGCAGGCTAGGGGTGCAACCACAAAGGACTCTAACTTCGTAGGAAGGCAAGCATCTTTTCGCGAGCACATGGACCTTCACGTTGAGCAGGGCCCTATTTTCTCTGCTTCCTTTTCTGATTTGTGGGCACACTTCAGAGGAAGCAGATGGAGCTGGGGGATGCCCCGTTTGCCTGAATGCCCTTGGTGGTTTTAGCGTTGCGCATCTGGTGGCAGTGTGAATTGTGCTGATAAAAATACCATTTATGAAGGATCCCTAGTTCCTCCAAAGACCCCACAGCACTGTCCTGGAAAAAGCTACCAGGGGAGTGACTTATCAGGGGCCCCAGGTGCTGCAAGAGGTAAATAACACCTGATTCAACAGAGGGAGAAAAGAAGGCAAGTGCTGACTCGGCTTGTGACCATCAATTTTTTTTTCCCCCTTTAGTCTGAAGACAATTATTTCCACACCATTGAATGGAGCGTAGATAACACAGGCACCTTAATAGGCTGGGAACAGAGGCTGCTTAGAGGAGATTTTAAGCACTGTGAGCATAAAATGAACTCGAATATTCTGCAATATGCATCTTACAACTTGTCATTAAGTGGACGGCCTCAATGATGGGACGCAACAGTCTTTGATTGGAATATTGAATTTGGGAGAGGGAAATTCTGCATCAATAGTCTCGCGATGCTGAAAGTCACATATTACTCAATAAGACACGTCATTGTGTTGATACTGTGTAGGCTAAAAAGTACAGCAGCAGATCAAAACAGCTTGAAGACCTTTTCTTTAGGGCTTTACAGTGCTCTCTGAAGCTTTTCAAAGTCCTCAGGGGGAGAAGCTGTTATAGCTTGAAAATTAAAGCTTAGGAAATGAAGTGGATCTGCTTCTGACCCCCCAAACTATGGGGGCCTTTCCCTTTTTCACTTTAATTTTTTTCACCATATTTTCATTTGTTTCTCATTCTCTTCTTTTCACAAGGCTTGTGTTTATGCCATCGCCCTCCCCCTCCCCATCTTCCATTCCTTTTGTAGCTCTTAGCCCTGCCAGCACCCCCCCCAACCCTGCCCCCAACTCATGGGATATAAGCTGCCTTCTGATTGGTTCTCTACAGAGTCTGTATTTGTGATGGAACCATGGTTCCTGCCACGGTGAGTAAAAGGGGAAGCTAATTTCCAAATCAGGGGCTTCCCTTGGGAGGGTACTGCCTATGTTCTAGAATACTTGGCTCAGAAAGCAAGTCCCCGGAGGTAGTCAGGGGATGCCATCCCTCTCATTCCTCAGGGCCTGATGCTAAGGAAGCCACATCCACTCCATCTTCATGAAAGCGAGTTCATTTCATAAAGAGAAAAAGTTTCTTCCTTGGGGACTAATATTACCGGTATCTTGTGTACTCACTCACTCCTTGGATATATCTTTAGTGGGGAAGTAGGGTCAAAGGAGACTGTGGATGGTTTGGCTAACACTGGTGAAACAGCTGCCATGATGTAGGCAGTTGTAAACACTTGTGTGTGTGTGTGTGTGTGTGTGTGTGTGTGTGTGTGTGTGTGAGCCGTATGCACCTACTGGACCTTTATAACATCTTTGAACACTGTTATTATTGTCGTCATGTACAACGAGGAAAAATCAGCAATTTGTTTAAGTGGCAGATTTGAAGACGAGGTTGCTTGAAATAGAAACAGACACAGTTTATTTATTTATTTTTGGTTTTCTTGAGACAGGGGCTCACTCTGGAGTCCTGGCTGGTCTAGAACTCGCTGTGTACCCCAGGCTGGCCTTGAACTCACAGAGATCGACTTGTCCCTGCTTCCTGAGTGCTGAGACAGATTACTAAGGAAGGAGAAGCACTCATAAAAATGGGAATGAGAGTTGGGCGGTGGTGGCGCGCGCCTTTAATCCCAGCACTTGGGAGGCAGAGGCAGGTGGATCGCTGTGAGTTCCAGGCCAGCCTGGTCTACAAAGCAAGTCCAGGACAGCCAAGGCTACACAGAGGAACTCTTGTCTCGAAAAAAACAAAAACAAACAAACAAACAAGCAAAGACCAAAAAAAGAAGAAGACGGAGGAGGAGGAGAATGGGCCAGTGGGCTGAGAGAAATCCCCACAAGCTGAGTGAGGAAGAGTTGACTGAAGATGATGGGACAGGAAAGGACAAGAAAGGCTGAGCTGGGAACGCTGCAAGGCAGAAGGAAGCCCTTTCATTTTGCTTTTACAGATAGATGGAAAGATGGAAGAAAAGAGAAAACGGTGAGAATGGTGAGAGAGGGTGGGGTCATGAATTCTAGTGGAGGGATGACAGCAGGAAGGACCATCCTTTCTTTAGAAGGAAAGATGAAACAGGAAAAGCATAACATTGCACACTATTATGTGTGAGGTCATTCTGAACAGCGCTCATCAGAGCAAAGAGATTCCTGTGTGTTCTTGTGCTGAGAGACTCTGTCTCGGCTGTTTTCCTCTCTGACTCAGTAGTGCTTCTGATTATATTTGCAAGTATGGTGACCCTGGGCAGCTAACCCCAGTTCCTCTAGAGCACTGTACAAGACTGGCCAGAGTTTCTTACCAGAATCTAAAGAGTCACCTTCTCACACTTTTAATTTCACTACCCAGATCCTGAATTCTAAGACCTATGGTAAACCGAGGAAGAAGAAAGAGAAGGAATTTAGGAAGTGATTTTAAAAAAATATGTGTGTAAGAATGGGAGGATACAAGGGATGGAATAACCATTGAGATGTAACAAGAATAAATTAATAAAAAATTTAAAAAAAATATGTGTGTGTGTGTATACACACACACACACACACACACACACACACACACACACACACACACACACATTTGAGACAGGGTTTCTCTGTGTGGCCGTGGCTATCCTAGAACTTGCTCTGTAGACCAGGGTGGCCTTGAACTCCGAGATCTGCCTGCTTCTGCCTCCCAAGTGCTGGTATTAAAGTCACACACCACTACCACCCAGCTAAAAATCCTTTAAAATCCTTTGAAAGGAAACTAAAGAAAGCAGCCAGAAGCACCACTGCCCCTCCGTTATCCCTTTCTAGCACCTTACTCAGCCCCCCCCAACCCACAAAAGAAACTATTACCTCTTCATCTTATTTTCCCAAGTTCTCATGCCTGCAAATATCCAGTCCACAAAACTAGCCTCGGCCCCATCTGCCTGTCATGTAGATCAAGCCTACAGATGGCCTGCCTGCACATCTACTTGGGAGCGCTGCCTCATCTGGCTGAACCTGTCACATTCTGAGTCCCCTCCAAAGCCCTCTTCAGATTCCCAAGAGAACCAATCAAACACAGGAAGTGTCAGAGTCAGCAACCTCTTTGGCCTCCTGGTCCTCCGCTGGGCTCTTTGATGTGCAGGGTGGATGTCTAATATCGTCTCAGGGATAAGTAAAGTAGAGTCCAAGAGCCGGGATCGTGTGAGGGAACCACAGTAATAAAAAGATGAGACAAAGAACGAAAGGCTGCTATTTTAATGGACCAACAGTAACTGCTACCCCCAGGTTGTATCTATTTATCTTAGGTGTTGTGATCCGTCAGACCTTTAGTTCATAACCAGGATCCTAATGCCAGACTGTGGCCATGTATATGTGTGTGTGTGTGTGTGTGTGTGTGTGTGTGTGTGTGTGCATGTGTGTGTTATATGTACTTCTATATACATATATGTACAGGCTAGAGGTCAACCTTGGGTGTCACTCCTCTTTTTTTTTATTTAAAAGATTTATTTATTATGAATACAGTATGATCAGATCACATTATAGATAGTTGTGAGCCACCATGTGGTTGCTGGGAATTGAACTCAGGACCTCTGGAAGAGCAGTCGGTGCTCTTAACCACTGAGCCATCTCTCCAGCCCTCCACTCCTCTTTAGTAGTTATCCACTTTATTCTTTGAGGAAGGATCTCAGGGATGTCCATCAAGTCTCAGGATCTGTTTGTTTCCACCTCCTCAGTTCTGGGGTCACAAGCGGATGCCACTGTGCCTGCTCAGCTTCCTGTGTGGGTGCGGGGGGGGGGGATCCAACTCAAGACCTCCCACTTGTTCTGCAAGCACTTGATTGGCCGAGCTATCTCCCAACCGCTCCTTTCTTCTTCCTTCATTTCTTCTGAGATAGTATCTCAAGGCATATGCCGTGATTGGCACGGTGCTAACTGTGTAGCCTTGGCTGGCCTTGAACTTTGGTCAATCCTCTTGCCTTAGCTTTCTGAGTTTTGGAATTACAGCGTGTACCACGGGCGTTCGGCTCTCTTGAATTTTGATTGCCCCTCGTGTATTCTCAGCCTGGGATCTCAATTGGGAATCTGCTATGATGTGTTGTGTTAACCTTCCCGAATTCCTTACTCTTTCATATGGCAGAGAATTTAGGAGTGTGCACTGGAAAGGGAGGTCACTGAAGGTTTTAGGGTTTGCATATAAATAGTACTCTCCTAAGTCAAAGGGTTAGCTAATTAGTAGGAGCAAGGCTCCTGGCAGGTGGTGGAAGCCCTGCACTCTAAGGGCACAGACGTGATGGAAGTAGTGTGCCACGATAGCATCTGTCCTTCCTCTGCCTTCAAGGTGGCATGATGCATGTTGGTTTCTGGGGCCTTGAAAAGCATTCCGTGTGCCCACTTTTTGGCAGCGACTGCAGGCATCATCTTTCCTTCCACATCCCTTAATGAAGTGTGCAGCTCTTGTTCTCATTAGGTCCTAGCATTGTCAATAAAAGAGTCAATAAACCTGGTTGATGGGGCCGGCATGGAAAGGTTGAGATGTGGCCGCAGCACATCCACAGGGCAGACGTCAGCTCCGCCACGTGTCATGACCCAGTGTTCGGGGATCAATAACAGGCTGAGGATAACGCCTCAGAGCCTGCCTGCTGCAGTCTCCTCCCTAGACCCCCTGAGCCCAGCGTGGGCCAGTGCCAGGCAGTTCCTGCTTAGCTTGCAGTCGTTCCGGACCCCATGACATTTCAGGTGCCAGCTGCTTTGGTGCCTTCCTGACTGAGCCCTTTGGACAGCCGGTGAATGCATACTTAGTGCCCACCTGGCAAGAGGACACGCAGACAGCATCTCCAAGTAGCCCAGAGGCCAACATGGGTTCTCTTCTCTGCATCTTCTGTCTGCTGACAGCGTGTGAGGAGTCCCAGTGGACCGGGCATGCGCATTCTGCATGCTGTGCGGCTGGACTCCATTTCTGGCTGCTCTGCCTCTCTCTAGATAGCCTTATCTTATCTAATTACAAGGAATTTTAGATTAATTTCATGGCCTCTGCTCCCCAGGACCTCTTATCTGCGAGGGCCTTGTATTTTAACCTTGCCATTCTTTTGTTGTTTGCCTTTAAGAGGTGATGGCTAGAAGGGGGGATGATGTTGGAATTGGGTGGGGGAGGGGAAGAAGGGGAAGGCAGACAGATCTGGACCGCTGCCTGTGCGAGGAGACAGCTGGCTGCTTTCTTCCATGACAGCCACATGGTACCCAGCCTCACAGAACAGGACCTGGGCGGGGACACGCCTGCTGCCAACCTCTCCAGATCTCTTTGATATTTCCGACAGAGTAGTAAAGGACTCTTGACTATCACGTTCTTTTTTTTTTTTTTTTTTCCTTTGCCTCTCTCCACCTCCTATAAGACTCCTCCATGTCGTTTCCATGGCTACCCCCAATCAGATTTGGCTTCCTGCGAAATTGGATTTCAAAGAAGGACAAGGCTTCAAAGGAATTTGTCCATTTAACAGAATGTCATTAGGAGTGAGGTTGACTGCTGAACCAGGGGCCTCAGATGATTAAGGAGGGGCAGCACTCATGTGTGGAGGCAGGCTCCTGTCTGCAGTGAGGAACCTTGATGCAACATGACAACAGCGTATTGGAAACTGCCAGTCACCAGCACACATTACCTGACTAGCACCTCCTCTACCTCCATCTCTCCAAAACCCAGGCATCCACTGGGGGTGGGGGGGGTGGCGGGGAGGGAAATGCATGTAGAATACCTATCCTGTGAATCTTTGCTTCTCCTCGAGTGGGAGTCTGCTATGACGAGCTATGGCAAGGCCTGGGGTTCTGCCCTTTGCTAAACAACTACCATGCTGCCCAGTGTCCGTCAATAAGTGGGCGCACTCTGGGTTCTCTTCGGAGCCTGGAAATCTTCTGCCTTCTACTAAAGAAAGAGGGAAGGGTTGGTCCTTTCTCTCTGTCGATGAAAAAGAAACTGAGGAAGTCTGTGCAGGACAGAGGGAGGCCTACACTGTCCCCTCTTGAGGAACAGTTTTGGGTTTACAAAAAGACTGTGACCCACATAGCCTCCATGTTTAAACATGCATGTACACCCCCCCCCCAAAGATCCTAGAGCAACTTCAGTTTGGTTATGGAGGGACAGCAAAGTAGAGGAAAACGTCTCCAGCTGACACTCGGTCTGGAGCCTGGAAGAGGCAGCCCAAGTTGGTCATTATAGTTTGATTCCAGCAAGAAGCAGCACCAAGGAGCCAGGTTCCATGGCAAGCCCCTCTGGTCTTTAGCCCTTCACTTTAACTTGCTGCAACTTATAGGTGGGCCGTGAGGCCCTGAAACCAAGATGCCATTCCTTCTTAGGTGTTGGGATGTGGTTAAAACAGAAGCAAACAAACAAACAAACAAACAAACAAACCCACCAGACCCCTTTAAAAGCGAGGTCCCTAAGCTTGAGACTGGGCCTTCATGGGTGTGTGCACGGGTCTATTCTAGGGGACCCGCATTTCTGCCTTGTGCTCCTTTGAACAGTTTCTTCTGTTTGTTCTGGCTTCTTCTCTATGATGCCCACCCGCAGGCTGATATACTAACCATTTTAATCTCCCTCTTATTATGTGCTCGGTCACCACTCCCAATCCTTCTTACATAGTCCGGGACACCCCCCTTCCCCCCGGAGATGGTAGAGGTAAAGACAGACGCAGAGGCCACAAAGTTTAGATCGTTTTCCACCTGTAAAGTCCTCCTACCCTTTGAAAGTCTTGGCTGGTGTTTGGAGGCCATGTGAGATGACAGGTGCCCCCTCTTAGAACACACCCACCCACGGGCACTCCCATCTTTCTCTTACATCCACGCTTTTTCTTATGCCATCTGTGCCACTCTACTTTCTTCATGGCCTGTTGTACTTAAAAAACAACCAAACCATTTTTTTGCACTCAATTTTTTTTTTTCCGGTTGTGAGAAATAGCAGAGGGTCCCATGTACCTTTGCGCATGCTCACACTGTGGTAACATCTTTGGTACCTATCTACAACCCAAACTTGAGCACTGACAGAAAGTACTTTGAGAGGGAGAGGGCGCAGCCCTGTGGTCTCGTAGTCGGTCACTTTCTCTCTTCCTCAGCTCTGAGACAGAAAGAGCTGTTTCCCACCTTCTCGCAGCCTCTCACCTCCGGGAGGGAAGGACACTGTCTATCTGTGTGTATTGCCTTTGATGCTGAGTCTCCCAAGTGTTGGGGAGACTGTATTACAGCCGGGATGTCTGATTTTAATCTTTGAGCAGCAAGCCTTTCTCCCCCCCCCCTCCCACCCCCGGTAGTGAGCTGAAGCACTCTGTCCTCGGCAGGGACCAAGTTCTCCCTTGGATTCTGCCTCTGCACCCCAAATCCGGAACTCCTATGGCCTTTCAAACCTGCCGCCCCAAAGTCAAAATTCTCCGCGCTTCGATATTTCCTCCAAGACCACTGGCTCTTTGGAGTCTAAGCAGTCTTTTGGTGCGGGGCTCAAAGGACCACGCCTTTGACCTTGCGTGCTACCTCAGTAAGGGCGCGAGCCCCGTGCACCTGAGCCCAGGGTCCCTCGCTCCTGCAGCCCGCTGCGCGCGCGGCTTCCTGAGAGCTTGGCCAGAGGCCCCGCCCTGCGCCCGAGCCCCAAGGCTACAGGCGAGGTACAGGTGCCGAGGGGTGCAGCTCGCTTCCCTCTGCTCGCTGCCGTCGGAGCGGGCCTCGTATCTCTTGTTCCGCTTTCTGTGGTGACCCTCCTCCCGCCGCGCAAATGCAGGTTCTCGACCTCCCGGAGGAGATCCGTTGGCTCCTAGAAGGTAACTCCTGGCACAGTGCCAGACCTCTGTCCTGCTCCCTTCCCTCCAGAAAGTTCCTTCAGCGCTGGGCTAAAGGCAAGAAAGGAGCCGCCAGGGCGCTAGTCTTTCATTCACCTAATATAAACTCCAATTGGCTTCCAGATCCTCAATCCCACCCTTGTCCCCAAAGCCAACCTCTCTCTCGTTCTCCCACCTCAGGGTCTCCACCACTTCCTTGAGTTGCACACTTTTTGTTCCTTCTAGGCATTGGCATCACTTCTAGATTTCTAAGGTCTTCCAGGTTCATGGGCCTCCCCTGGTACCTTGCTTGGCCTTAAACCTGTCTCCCGAGAAATCCCTGTGCAGTGTAGCGATTAGATCTCATCCTCCGCTGTGTCCCGACTCCTCACCTCGCAGAAGACCCACTCCTTTCTTGGTAGATGTTTCCTAGGCACACAGTGGACATCTGTGGAGATTTGGGCCACGCCTGGTGGTAGGAGATTTCTTATAAGTGTGGAAAGGTAAGGCCTCCTTTACCAGCCTGTAGACTTCTAGGGGCGCCATCGACCCAAAGGAAACCTTAGGGTACCTTCTGTTTCTGGAAGCGTCCCGTTGTGATGTTTCACCTTCAAACTATGGTCCTTTAGAGCTGAGGGCACATTTTCTGACACTCAGCACACACTCCTGACACCCGGAAGAGACTTCCGTAGTAGGCAATATCATGCCCTTGACTCACAGTGGTGAAAATCAGTTTTACTTGGGAGGACAGAGGCCTGGAATCTGCAGTTGCATATGGGGGGGGGGGGTCTCAAGAGGAAACTGCTCAGAATTAAGCCTCTTGGCATCCAGGCGACTTAGACGTATTTCACACATCGTTAACAGGTGGCCTGCTTTGGGCAGGTCATGATTTTGGCAAGCTGCCGTTCTTTTCAGTTTCTCTCACTGTAATTGGTTTTATATCTCCATTACCTTGTTATGTTGGTTATAAATGCCTCCTAATCAAGGATTTGGCGAGTGCTTTTGGTTTCTGTTTGTAGCACTGTTTCTATTCTGCATTGCCTCTCTGTAAGAGCTGTCTGTCAGCTAGGTATTTCTTTTGAGGTGATGGTTCAGAAATCTGTTTTTGAAAGGCTTTTTATTTGTCTGTACTTGGAGTGTATGTGTGCAGGTGGGGATGCAGCACAGCACATCGGCACAGGTCAGACGGTAGCTGTTGGAAGTTGGCTCACGCCTTCCATCCTCTGGGTGATGGGGATCGAACTTATGTCTTCAGGGTTGGCGGCAAGCACCACTTCCTGCCAAATTATCCTCCCTGGTACTTAGGAGGTTGAATCTAGGCCCTTAGGCGTGCTAGGTAGATGCTCTACCACTGAGATACGTTCTCCAAGCCATATAAAATCCGAGTATCTTGTGAACCAAGTGAAACCTAAACTGTAGTAGTAAAAAGTTATTTGGAGGGTAGAAGAGATCACTGGGCATCTAAAGAGAGGCTGTTGGTTTGTTATCAGATACATAAAGGAAGGCTGTAATTCTCTTTGGTTTTTAGACAAGGAACAGCAGCTGCAAGTTTAGTTCTATCCTTGCATTTAAAGACAGTGTTTCTTTTTTTTTTTTTTAATTGATGTCAGTCATTTTACGAGAAGAAACTCATTTTACAAGCTTGTTAAAATGATACTTCAGTTCTGTGCACAGCCTTGATAGAAAATCCCCTCTTATTTTTCAGAGGCTCGAGATGCAGTCCGCTCCTTCGACATTTTTGATGTGCAGTTCTTTATTGTGCAAAACTGACACTTGGGTAAACAACTCATTTTTGCACCTGTCACCTTCCTTTAGCTCAGATTATTTTCTTGTTAGCTGACTGTTTTTAATTGAAGTCTTCAGATCTCCTTCTAAAGCAGAACCTTTGTTTGCTGACAGGCAGAGCAGGGTATGAATGGAGATTAATTGCATGTCACAGACTTCTGTATCAAACTTGCTGCGTCTTAACAATCTCTGATAGTGCTCAGGTCTTCAGGATATGCGGAGGCGTCTGAGGTTACGTTTTGAGGGGCTTCACTGGTTAACCGTTTCTTTAAAGCCGTTTTTGTCTTTTATTTCTTGTGCTTGTAATTATGCTCCTGAATCCGAAGGGGTGGGGTGGGGGGAAGGAAGAACGCAAAGCGGAATATAACCAATGATTCTCTTGAAAAGTGGCTAAAGAGTGCGCCTTTGAAAGACTGGCGTGATAATGGCAACGTACTGGTTATAGGCTTTTATTTTTGTTTTTAATGGGATGCAGTCTCTAGTGTGGACCAGCAAAATGATTCGTTTGTTCCAAACAATTTGTGGATATTAGAAATCCAAAACAGCCATCAGTTTGTTGTCTGTGGCTGGTTACATGCCACCCCCACCCTCCCACCCCCCACTCCCCCATCCCCCATCCCCTCCATCCCCCACCCCCCAGCCCCCAACACACACACACACACACACACACACACACACACACTTTTTAAGGTTAACTGTTAACAATTAGAAAAGATGTAGGTCCTTGATCTCCGTGTAGCTGCTCAGTGGGAGGGAGCCTTAGGATATGAGAGCCGAGACTGCTGCTGCCACACAGCATGGGGGTGGAGTCTCTACAGTGAATTACTGCTTTCATAAACCAAGTCATAAGCATTTGTACAGTGATTTAATGCTGGCTATCAGAGCCATAACTTAAACATTTATTTATTTATAACAACAGGAACATAAAGTGACAGGGACATTCCTTGATATAATGCGCGTGCTTTAGAAAAGTAAAATATGCAAAGCATTGTGAGAGCTTTATACCGAAACTCTGCATAATGAGGGTCTGAAATTAATTTTTAAGTATAAAATTTTTAAACATTCGAAGATGTCTCATTTGACATGGAAATTCCACTTCTAGGAACCTGTGATAGAAACTAAAGACCTGAAATATATGTAACAAAAGTTTATCCCAGATGTCAGTGAGGTGGGAAAAGCAGATGATGGCTGTGTGAGTCATGGAACATCCATCTTAGTTTGCATGGAGATCTGTCTGTGTGTCTGTCATCTGTCCATCTATGCTGGCAAAGCGTCCGTGGCACTTAAGACTAAAAAGGGGAAGTACACTAAAATACATAGAAAGGACCATTTTTATTTGAAAACAGAAAGCCAAAAATAAATAAGTAAATAAGTTCCACACATTATATGGGTTTGTATAAGTGTCAGAAAAGTGCGAGCGAGGGTGCCACATGCCCTCACCTGTTCCCTTCTAAGTTCCCCTGCAGTGGGAACTGCAGGATTTAATGACTTTTATTAGATATGTCCTCAGTTGGCTGATTTGGGAGAAGTACACCATGTCTGTATTTCTTTAATCAAGAAAGAATAGTCAGGCAGGTTCTAAAGAAAAGAGAAAGAGAGAGAGAGAGAGAGAGAGAGAGAGAGAGAGAGAGAGAGAGAGAGAGAGGAGAGATGAAGATTAAACCAAAGCCCAGAAATTAACTTCCAGGGTGATTGCTTTTCCTGTTTAGGGTGTGTGGGAAGTGTAAATTAAAACAAAATGAAATAAACAAACAAACAAACAATGAAAAACCCCTTCATCGTTGGGTTTTTGTCAAATGACAAAGTGCTGAGAAGCTTCTCGTAATCCAGGCAACAGCCTCTTCCAATAGGCTCTGCTGGAGCTCCCACACAGGGCCAGAAAGTGGTCCCACATCAGTGAGTACAGCACTGTACAGATAAGGACCTGAGGGCATCTTCTACTTTACGGAAAGAACAGGAAATATTCAGGTCCTGCTTCCAGGCAGTCAGGCTTTGGATGGAGACGTTATCTCTTTGCTTTTTTGCTTTGTGATAACCACTCTGAAAACAAAAGCAAGGGAATGTTGTCAGTTTGCTAATCTGTGTTGCACAGATAGAGTCTCTTCTTCCTGGTTTTCCTAGTTCCGTGTCTGTGTCCAGCCCCCCTCCCCCTCCCCCCTTTGTGTGTGTGTCTCTGTCTCATTCTTTTTAAGTAGGAGCTGAAGAGGAGAGTGTGAAGGAGGTACAACAGATATGTAACCTGCTGACTGCACCTTGGTAGCTGACAGACCCAGCTGCCTACTCAATGCCACCACAGGCCTTGGAACAGGGACTGGGGGGGGGGGGGCCCTGCAGTGAGCGCTCCCTAGCATGGGCCTCTATCCCTGTGGTTGCTTACTTTTAAACTTCAGCAGTCATTAGCCATTCCTTCCAGATGGTTCTCCAGGTCTGGAGTGGCAGACATAGATGAAAAGGTAAAACTCCTTCTGGTATAGCAGGTCTAACTCATACGTATCTTCGATCAATTCTTTGAAAACACGGTTTAAGAATTTTCACCATTTCTTCAGCAGCCTGCTACTCTGGTATTCAAATGAGTCTCGTTTATAGTGACTGTCTGCTGGTTTTTTTTGTTTGGTTGGTTTGGTTTGGTTTTTGTTGTTGTTGTTGTTGTTTTGTTTTGTTTTGTTTTTTCAAGACAAGGTTTCTCGGTGTTAGCCTTGACTGTCCTGGAATTCTCTTTGTAGACCAGGCTGGCCTCGAACTCACAGAGATCCACCTGCCTCTGCCTCTGCCTCCCGAGTGCTGGGATTAAAGGCGTGCGCCACCATGCTCAGCTGAATGTCTGCTGTTTAAAGCTGTTTCTGCCAGGGTTATTCCTAGGTTGCCTTGTGAATGATTTATTCATTTATAAGGAGCTGAGGACTGAACCCAAGACCTCATGCCTGCTAGTCCAAGATCTGTCCCCGAGCCTCACCTCAGCCAACTCCCTATTCGTTCCTTTTGTTATTATCTTCTTAGCGAAGCTGAGGCCCACTACTAGTCTCTTGGCTGGATCTTTTGTCTTCAGAGTTTCTGTAACGTTAGATAACCAGATATTTTTGGAGCTATGTGTAAAAGTAGGTATAAAAGCTGTGTGTGGGCTGGGCATGTCCTTCACTGGCACAGTGCTTTGGGGGCATTCCAAAGACCTTGGTTCATTCCTAGCAGTGTGTGTGTGTGTGTGTGTGTGTGTGTGTGTGTGTGTGTGTGTGTGTGTGTCAGAGAGAGGGGACGGGCTGGGAGAAAGAATGGCTGGGAGAGGGGGGTGAGAAAGAGAGGAAGAGGAAGAGCAAGAGAATGGCTGTGTGACTGGGTTCACCACGTGACCGAACTTAGGTCGGAAGCCTTGTCAACGAGTACCTTTACTCTCTGAGCCATTTCAATATCCCAAAATGGCTGTCTTGATAAGCAATCCCTTGGCTCCTCGCTGAGGTTCTGTGCTGTGTGTTTGGCTGCTTTGCTTTGTTTTGCTAACTTTTGATACTGGCAGTCTTGCAGCTTACCTTAATCCAGAGTGGCAAGATGTGAGTATCTAATGTTATTTTTTTTTCTGATTATGAAAGTGATAATTTTCATTATCAAATCCAGAAAACATAAACTATACAGTCACCCGTAGCCAACACGTGTTAAATTCCCAAGTAATCCCTGGATTTCCTTTGCTGGAGGGATAACATTGTTTCTATAAGGAGGAGGTATCTAAGTGAACATTAAGAAAGAGTGTGTTTCACTTTACTGAGTCAGTGTCTCACTGTGTATCCCTGGCTGGCCTTGAACTCACAATGTAGCCCAGTCTGTCCTCCAGCTTACAGAGATCCACCCGCTTTTCTTTCTGCCTCCCAAGTGCCGGGCTCAAAGGTGTGTGAATCACACCTGCCTCAATCATCTATTTATTGATTTAAAAATCATTCTAGGAACAAGATGCTAGTTCAATCCCAGCTCCTCTTAGGTTTTCAGAGAGAGATGACTTCCTTCCTTCCTTCCTTCCTTCCTTCCTTCCCTTTCTTTGAGACAGAGTTTCTCTGTGTAGCCCTGGCTGTCCTAGAACTAGCATGGTAGACCAGGCTGACCTTAAACTCAAAGAGATCCACCTGCCTTTGCCTCCCGAGTGCTGGGATGAAGAAGTGCACTACCACAACCAGCACTAACTTTTTTTTTTTTTTTTCCCTAACTAAAGAGAACACGCTTAGTCTGTGCTGTAGATTTATCACTCGGGGCACTGGGATGCAAGTAAAGCCTTAGGGGTAGATGACACTCCTTCAGGATGGGAGCCTATGAGAAAAGAGTGGATAGGAAAGGTTAGGGATCGTGGAGGAGAGGAAAGAAGACCAAAGAGAGAAGAGGTTTCCAGGGACCCATCCCAGACCATCAGGGTGATGGTGCTGGATATAAGTTAGTGACTTACATGTGTCATGAGTGAGCAACCACATAGCCTTCCCAACGTGTTGTTGACTAGCAAACCATACCGGCCAAACTAAAGAGACACAATGGAAACACTGGATCCCAGGCTACTGGCATTCTGTATGTTTAAGTAAATCTCATAACTGTCCCTTTAAGTCACACATTACTGGTCCATAGAAGAAACCAGACTGCCTAGTGGCCTAGCCTCTGCAAAGTCTCATGTTGGCCTTTGGTAGAAACAAAGTCAGTATTCCTGATTTCTTGCTGTAGGTGCAAGGGGAGTTACCAAGCCAGTGGAAGTTTTGCTGTCACTTTTAAATACCTCAGTAAGCCAGCCTGGTGGCACACACCTTTAATTCCAGCACTCAGGGAGGCAGACACAAATGGATCTCCATTGAGTTTGAGTACAGCCTGGTCCACAAAACAAGCTCAGGACAGCCAAGGTTATACAGAAAAACCCTGTCTCAAAAAACCAAAATAAATAAATAAAAATAATATAAAATAAACAAATGCCCCAGTAAAATCAAACTTAGTGTTTTATTTCCCCACCCCTTTACTGACAGTCTTCATGGAAACTTTGTCTATTTGTGGACCAGTTAAATAAAAGTACCATAATTGTCCTGGGCTTGACCTGTAGACCAACCTGACCTTGAACTCAGAGATCTACCTGCCTTTGCCTTCCAAGGGCTGGGATTAAAGGCAAGTACCACCACCACCCTGCAACTTTCACTTTGTTAAGAACTCATTTTAAAATGTAATATTTTGACCTGATAACTAATTATCTTTTTCTCTTTTGAGGCGGGGTCTCATTTACATAGCCTTGGCTGGATAGGACTTTGCTATGCAGACCAGCCTGGCCAAGTTACAAAGTGCCACCTGCCTCTGTCTCCTCTGTCCCTCTTAAGCACACATTTTGGCCTTTTGTTAAGAAGTAAAACTTGACAGTGAGGCTAAGCTCACATCCACCAGCCTTAGGTTTTTGTTTTTGGTTTTGGTTTTTTGAGACAGAGTTTCTCTGTATAACCTTTTCTATCATGGAACTCACTCTGTAGACCAGGCAGGCCTGGAACTCAGAGATTCACCTGCCTTTGCCTCCCAAGTGCTGGGCTTAAAGGCATGCACCGCTGCTATTGCTGCTGCCGCCGCCGTCACTACCACTCAGAAACCAACCTTGTTTTTATTTTCAGGAAATTGCCAGCACACAGTGGAAGACCTGTCAGCTGTAGGCATTTTCTGCCTGATGACCCGAAAGCCATGTCGTGTTTATGTTTTTAATTCTGCTTCTGTTTATTGTAGATGAAACAAGGAAAGTGTCCACACACTTACAACACAGAGAAAATAAAGCCCAGGGACTGAAACACAGCAAGGACTTTTGGTTAAGCTTTATTTAACTGGTGGCCGACCTCGACCCCTAGCATTAATGCTTTTCCTTTGGGAGTCTAAAAAATCTAGTCCACGGAAATCCTTGCATATGTACAGGGCAATGCACAGATGGAGATAGCCTCTGCAGTGCTGTGGAAATAGAAAAATAAAATAGAAATAACACAAGCATCCACTAACAGTTGCACAAAATGTGAAATATGGTACAGCTGTTTAGATGCATACACACACACACACACACACACACACTGATAGGTCGGTAGGGAGACTAGACTGACTGATTCATGTGGAAAAGTTGCTAACTCCGGTCTGTAAAAAAGTCGAAGAGTGGGCTAGCAAGATAGCTCATTGGGTGAAAGTGCTTGCTGCCCATGCCTGACACCTGAGATCCAACCCCAGAACGGATAGTGGAAGAAAAGGACCAACTCCTGTAACTTATCCTCTGACCCTTGCACACATTCCATGGCATGTACATCCCACTGTACCACGTATGATAATGAACTAATAGAATTCAGAGAGTCAAATGCTCCTCTGTGTCATGTCAGTAGCATATAATGAACTATGTCTATGATAGCAACAGTCATGAAGATATGAGGCAGGCGATGATCTCATGCAGTGCTTAGGTACTGGTACTTTGAAAAGTTATTTGGGACTTAATACATTCCTACTCAATACCTCGTAACTCCTCTCCTGGAGATTTACCTGAGAGAAATGAGTATTTAGCCTCATAGCACAGTCATTCTGTCTTAGTCAGTGTTCTATGGCTGTGAAGAGACACCATGGGCCAAGGCAACTCTTTTTAAGAAAAAAAAAAAAAATATATATATATATATATATTTTTTTTTATTAACTTATTCATTTTACATCTCAATTGTTATCCCATCCCTTGCATCCTCCCATTCCTCCCTCTCTCCCATTTTCCCCTCACTCCCCTTCCCTATGACTGTGACTGAGGGGACCTCCTCCCCCTGTAGGCCAAGGCAACTCTTACAAGATGAACAATTGAACTGGGGGTTGGCTGTCAGCTTCAAAGGTTTAGTCCATTACCATCATGTCGGGAAACAACGGTGGCACGCAGGCAGGTGCTGGAGCAGTAGCTGAGAGCTACATCCTGAGAGAGAGAGAGAGAGAGAGAGAGAGAGAGAGAGAGAGAGAGAGAGAGGAGATACAGAGGCCAGAAAAGTGTTTCGGATCCCCTGGAACTGGAGTTACAAACAGTTGTGAGCCACCTGACCTGGGTGCTGAGAACTGAACTTAGATCCGCTAAAATGGCAGTTCCAGCTCTGAACTACTGAGCCAGCTCTTCAGCCGGAGTCAGATATTTACGATGGCTGTTTAGGTATCCCACGTGTTTTTCACACTTGAGTTATAATATGTAGTATCTTGATTGGCTCAAACTATTACACAGTTCAACTAAGCATAAATACAAATATCTACAACGGAATATGCTTTAGTAAAACTCCTATTGTGTGACTTAACATCTTATTTTTCCATATCATATTAGAATGTCAACAATGTTAGGAAAAACATCCTAGATGAGAACTCTGTGTGTGTGTGTGTGTGTGTGTGTGTGTGTGTGTGTGTGTGTGTGTGTGTGTGGTGTATGTACCACATGTATGGGCCGAGATTAAAGAAAGATGTTTTCTCCCCTCTATTCCTTTGGGGCAGAGTCTCTTGCTGACGTTGGAGCTAGGCTGGAGGTCAGGAGGCGCCAGTGACCCGCATGTCCTCCTTCTCCTGTCTTAGTGATGGTCTTACAAATATGCATGCATGACCATGCCAGGATTTTTTTTTTTTAATCAGTGCTGGGATTTGAACTTATAACCCCATACTTGTGCAGCAAGTCTTCTTACCCACCCTTCAGCAATCTATCTCTTCAGCTCTCTGAGATGAAAATTTACATATTTCATAAATTGTCCTATCAAAGTCATTAGTCTTCAGAAAGATTTTTTTTTTTTTTTTTTTTTTTTTTTTTTTTTTTTTTTTTTTTGCTGTTCAGATGCTAAGGCTGTTCTGTTTCTAAGCTTAGTCTGTCTCATCTCCTATGTCCAAGCTGAGCAGTAGGATTAACACTGGGACTTAAAGACTCCAGCTCCCAACAGCCGTCTGTTATAATCACCTAGCCTATAACACAACACCGACAAATCAGAAAAGCAAGCAATGAACTTGGAGACACAAGGGAAATAAATATAAACAAATGCTGCAGAAATTATAAGATTTCTGTAGGGTGTAATGGCTTGTAACATGACAAAAATTAGATCGATGATGGTTATGTCGATATGTTAAGATCCTCCGACAGTGGTAAGATTAAAATGTATCTTATCTTTTTCTATATTTAAAATGATTAAAAATTGCTTATGTACTATACTTAATGAAATTAGTTAAAAATATAATCTTAATAGCCAGCTCTAGAATCTCTCTTCGGAAATGAGCTGTCATTGTTGGGGAAATAACATCGCCATTACTACCATTATTATTTTTATTGCCATCATCATTATTATTATTAGAGGCAGGTATCTCACTATGTAGACCAGGCTGGCCTCCAACCGGCAGTGGTCTGCCTGTGTCTCCTTTCTGAGTGATGGGATTAAAGGTGTGAGCCTCTTAACACCCCCTCCCCTTTCTCCCTCCCTTCTTTGGTTGTGTGGGGGGTGTAGTTGAAGGCTGAAACAACCAAATGGACAGTTAGGCTGCAACTCCCAGCAAGGAAAAAAAAAATGTCCTTTGATTTTGTCTTGCATAAAAGAAAGGGAGAAAATGTAAGAAGGCTTGGACCTAAGTCAGACGGAGAACCGGAGGGTGTGTACACACTGCTAACAGGGGTGCAAGCAAAGTACTTAGGAATGAGAAAATCCTTTGAATGGCTGCTGTGTAAACCCATCTCACACACACACACACACACACACACACACACACCCGCACCACCAGCATTTCCAGCCAGCTATGTCTTGTGCATTCACAGACCCATCATATAAATAGTGCTTTGAGGACACTGAGGAAGAAGATAGGTCTAAACCAGGATTTCTCAAACCTCAAAATTACTGACAGTTTGAACTAGAAAAGCCTTTGCTGTTAGCGCTGTGTCCTGTTTATTCTTGAAAGCACAGCAGCCTCCTTGCCTTCTCACTGGATGCCAGTAGCATTCTCCCCAGTGTGGTCAATCAAAGGCTCCCAGGTATTGTCACAAATCTCCTGAAGTACCCTGGTTGGCAACAGGTGTTCTAAGCCTAGACAGCCAGGACAGAGCATGTGTAGGAGCATGGAACCTGTAAGGTGTGGGCCTCTGAGAACCCTGCCCTTTTGAAAATGACCCACATCCTGAGGCGAACTGTGGACTTCCCCGGGAGGAAGTTCTCACCAAGAGTTCAGAGGTCCAGGTTAGTCCTAACGTCTAAACTGTTCTCAGAATGAAGTTCAGACGACCCAGTTACACCCCGCCCCAGCGCCCCCCCCCCCCCGCCAGCTTCCTTTGCACGTGAGAAATCTGCAAGTGTGTCTTTGCTTAGCTTCTTGGCGCACCCTTGCTTTTCTATGTACGCGAGACTTATGCGGACTCCTTTGAGAAACTTCAGAGTCGAGTTACCCTTGGTGTCTAGTGATGCTTTCCGTGAGAAGAAGCTATGAGAAAAGTTGGCCCCATCGTCTCTGTCGTTATCTTGTCTATGAATATTTTACACCTCAATAGATTCCCAAACAAACAGTTGTCTACTCTGACGTTTCCAGGTGAAAGTTTGCTTTGTGCAATCTTTGAGGTGGCATTAAAAAAAATTTTCCCCCTAATCTGTTCTTGTATAAATTAAGCGTGTGAGGAGGTAGGCTCTGCTTACCTTGCTATAAATAGATTTTTTCATATGTGCCCTTGCATGTGTCTAAAAATAGCATCTTCTAATTAATTCTACAATTTAAAAATGAAGTTATTTCCCTCTCTCTTGTTTGTTACATGTTTTTAATGATAGGAGAAAGTTAGTATTTTTTTTCCCCTTAGTTTTAGTTATTGGGTTCTTCGTGATGTTTCATACATTCTAAATATGGTTCTAACTCATTTCCAGAGACCTATTGTTTAATCTTCATATATGTCTATTAATATCTTCCGAAATGGATCAGGAACCAGGTAGTAAGAAGATGGCTGTCAAGACTGGATTGTGGGCCAAGTGGACAGAGAATACAGTACGCCACACACAGGGCCCGTGAGAAGACACTAAGATTAGAAAAGAAATTCTCTGCAGTGTGAGAGGATGTGTCTCCTCCTGAGCTAGAACAGATGCTGAGAAATGTTCTCACTCAAATCCTCAAAGATATCCCTTAGTTCTGGATTACAATGCGGAACGCTAGGAAACAGTGAGTGATGAAGGCCAGTGCATGGAAACTGGATATGAAACCATAGAGGGCATATTGGGGCCAATATGTGTCAGACACAAACCCCAGCATGACAGGATAAGCGAGGTGGAGCTACCTGGGGCCACACTACTGAGGAAAAAGGACCCCCCTCCACTCTCTCCCCTTTAGCTGCCACCAGCTACTAATAGCTCCTCAGGAGGGGAGGGGCGGAGCCCTGTGAGCACCTCCCTCACCCGGGCTTGATCTTGCTCAGCAGTAGCTGCTGTGAGTTTGGGTGCATCTCCTGTGTTACATCCAAGAGGCACTGTTTCACAGTACTTCCCCCCACCTTTGGGCCATGAAAATCATTCTGCCAAACCTTGAAATTTTCATCCTCCTGCCTCCATCTCCACAGTGTTGTGTGCCACCACTCTCAATTTATAGAGTGCTGGTGACCAAACCAGTGCTCCAGGCATGCTAGGTAAGGACCCTACCAACTGAGCTACATTCCCAACCCCCCCCCCCAAAAAGTCTACCTTTTCTTTCTTTTGAGATAGGGTCTCCTATAGACCAGCCTGGCCCTACTAGATAGCTGAGGCTGGCCTTGGACTCCTCAACCTCCTGCCGCTACTCCCTGAGTCCTGGGATTAAAGGCCTACACTACCATTGCCAGCTAGTTTTATTTTTATTTTAACTTAAATCTAAATAGCCACATGTAGTTAGTGGCTAGTTCATTAGAAAGCACAGTTTAAATATTTAAATATTAAATATACAAAATAAGCAAAGATTTCAAGAAAGAAAAAACAAAACCACGACACAAAAAGCAAGCAATCAACAAAGGAGGCAGGAAAATATTATTATAGCTATGATTTCGGAACTATACAAATACACAAATGTCAAATTCTTGAAATATAATGTACACAATAAAGCACTGATAACTCTCTTGGTCTGAAATCTTGACATTGACAGAAAGAGCCAGAAGATGCCAACTCATTACTATTGTTAACAGGAGAGACAGGGTTCCATTCCTCTTTAAGTCATAAAGGTGAATATGGATAAGATGCAAAGCTTCTAAGCCCCTCGGAGGCAGGCAGGACAACATTTAATAATTGTCTTAGGACATTTGGGCTGCTCTAACAAAATGCTACAACGCAGGGTAGTTTATAAGCAACAAGTATTTATTTTTCATACTTTTACATATTAGGAAGTCGAAGTCCAAGATGCTTGCAGATCGGATGTCTGGCGAGGGTCTGGGGGAGACACAGGCATTCGGGCTTTAGTGGTGACCTAAGCAAAGCCCACAGGCAACAGCAAGTGAAAAACTGGAAGCAGAAACACAACCTACACGCAGTGTGCCTTGGCTAATAAAGCAGGTACAGGCAATGCAGACTTGCAGGTGTGGATGCGTGGTGATTAGCGGAAGAGCCTAGGGGAGGGGAGAGAAGGGGAGGGGAGGGGAGGGGCATGAAGGCAGAAGTCAGCTGAGGGCTGTTAAAGTAAAATTGGAACTCAGTGCCGCCAGAGAAGTCAGGAGTTGCGGTTGGTCATGCTGGGCCAGGACAGCCGGTTGTGCTTCGAAGGTATGTACAGATACGTGGGGGACATCTTAACACAAAAGAAGCCTGGGCCACTAGCTAGTGTCCAAGACCACGGAGTTAATTAAATTAACCAGTTAAACTTAACATTTTAGCCTGTGTTAATCCTTTAACCCACAGACCAAAACAAACAAAAACAACACCTCACAAATATTTTCTTGGGTGTAATGCCAGTCACAGGCAGAAATTTATCTATTCCTCTCAGAAATGTGAGTTCTGTTTTAGTAGTTCAAATACTTTCCCACAATATCCCCTCTAGGAACACTTTTATTGGTATTTGGGTTGGTGGAATTGTTTTCAACAGCACTGGGTCATTCATCTTGCCTCCAAATAAAAGGCTGATTGAAGCAAACTTTCGAGTTTTAGAAACATATATCAACAACAAAACAAAAACCCATTTGCAACCGTTAACGGCACCGACTTAAGTATTTCCGCCCCCCCACCCCCACGGTGTGTCGGTAGCGTTATGGAAAAAAACAAAAGAAGCCACATTTATCTTTCAGTTATTAGGAAAAAAAATTGCTACCCTTAAGATGTCATTCGCCCAGTAGACAAAATAGTAACCTTGCAAAGGGACAAGGTCAGAGAATCTGGGAAAACATCAGAAGCTCTCAGGAGGCCCTGGCCCCTGCTGGCAGGTGGCCTCACCGCTGTAGTGGGTAATTTGCAGAACACCATGAAGGTATTGTACTTCTGGTGATGTGTGTGGCCTTCGGTCCCTTGTCCCTCGGTACATCTCTCTCTCTCTCTTTCTTTCTTTCTTTCTTTCTTTCTTTCTTTCTTTCTTTCCTTTTGCTCCGACTTCCTTGCACAGATGTCTGGACCCTGAGGACATTTTTGCTTTAGAGCAGGTGTGCATTTTAAGGAGAATATTGCCAAAGCCGTGTTTACCTTTTAAGTATAAGACTTAAGGCTGTCCTGCGTTACTCTTAGTACAACGTACTATGTATTTACGGGTGTGCCTCCGAGATGAACGTTGCCACCTTTCCCTTCCCTCCTGGCCTTGTTTAGGTCTCCAAGTTTAAACCTTTTCATGCTTTGCAACTCACCCGTGACCCCTGGCCTCCAGCACACTTGTGAATGTTACTTGTACACCCGGTGCTTCCCTTTTTGGTAGCTCACAGCATAATTCCGATTGTGCATCTTGGTGTCTCCCCTTCGCCGATCCGCCTCTCTCAGAGCTGTGCTCACTTCCTCAGGGCTCACTGGGTACACAATGAAGAATAGGAGCATCTGGGCGTGGGATCCTTTATGGCTGATGCCGGGCATCGTTTCCGTGCGAGGCCCTGAACTTCCCACGGTGTTGCTCACTCCCTAGCTGAATGCATCTGTGGGCCAACACCCTGATCCTCCTTTTTGGCACTGAATCTTGCTGTTACGGGGACCCCAAGGCATCCCAATCTGACAGAACATGTCTGAAGAGGAAGAGGATTTGCCTTTTTGAGTGCCAAATATCAAATCCAGGGCCTTGCGTATATGCCAGGCAAGTGTTCTACCCCAGAGCCATGTTCCTCACAAAGAGCTCTAGTTAAGCAAAAGCAGAAAACTACCAACGGAATGGTGACCCGAGAGAGGCGAGGCATTGAGGGATGCTTGGATTCTCCTTCCTGTCTGGTCTGTTCAAGGAGGCTTGCTTAGGTTCCCTTGGGTTCTCACCATGAGAAATTCCACTTTCTCAGTTGAAGAGCAAATGTAGCTTCTCTAGTTTCCTTCCTCAATGTTTTCATGCAGTTTTGGTATCAGGATTTTCCTGGAGAGTGAACAGAGTATCGGAAACAACACCGTCACGTAGCCTGTCCCTCTGACTTTGTGTTTTCTTGGCTGTGTGTTTGTTTCATCCAGAGAGCTTGGGAGCGTATCTCTAGAGCAGATTCCAAATATCCAGTGATTTAGGTGGAAGAACTTCTGAAGTATTGCAAAAAAAGCCGCTCAAACAATCTGAAGGAAAACTAAAACAAGAGAGGTTTTAAGAAAAGAACCACCTGGTCCCTAGCAGCTTCATTGGGCCTTAATTATAACCTGCCGCTAATTCCGGTATGTGGAATACGCAGATATTTTACTTACAAGAATTTAGTAAGGATATTTATTGGTTATATCTTAATAAATCTGGGTGGGGGAAGAGGTTAGTAGGGAAATTCAATAATGTGTGTGTGTGTCTGTGTGTGTGTGTGTGTCTGTGTGTGTGTGTGTGTGTGTGTGCTTGAGTGCATATACACATGTGTTCTACAAGTAGAAAGTATACAGTGCTCTGCCTGCATGTACACCTGCAGGCCAGAAGTGGGCATCAGGTCACACTATAGATGGTTGTGAGCCACCATGTGGTTGCTGGGAATTGAACTCAGGACCTCTGAAAGAGCAGTCAGTGTTCTTAACCACTGAGCCATCTCTCCAGCCCTACAAGAAGAAAATAAACATTTTAACTTATCACATCACAGAAGATTTTTTCACCACCACCACCACCACCACCACCACCATCATCATCATCCTTCTAGGGATTGAACCCAGGCCTAAGCATGGTAGATAAGGGTCCTACCCCACTGAATAATACCCCCAGCCCCTTTTGTATTTTCATCAAGAGACAGGACATCCCTAAATTGCAAAGGCTGGCCTTCTACTTCCCATGGTCCTTCCTCAGTTCCCCCAGAAGCTGGGATCACAGACCTGTGCCACCAGATCCAAACACAGGCTCACCGTTGCTGCCCACTTCCTGTGCCTGCCCATGGGAGCCTTTCCCCGTTAAGGACTATGTGAAAGCCAGCACGGTTCTCTACCTCCGAGTAAAGCAAGGATGGGAAGTGGAGAGTAAATGGTATCCAAGCCACAGTTGTGCACCTCAGGCTTTGTGCTGATTTTTATTCTGCTTTTTTTTTTTTTTTTTAAATTCTGAAATGGATAACTTAGAAATACACACACAGGTTGGAGAGATGGCTCAGAGGTTAAGAGCACTGGCTGCTCTTCCTGAGACCCTGAGTTCAATTCCCAGCAACCACATGCTGGCTCACAGCCATCTGTAATGTGATCTGATGCCCTCTTCTGGCCTGCCAGTGTACATGCAGGCAGAGCTCTGTATACAAAATAATAAAATAATTTTTATAAATACACACACATCTAGAAATATAAATAATATGAAGAAGACTGTGAGAGAAGCTGCCATTTCACCAGCCGGTGATGACCTCTGCTGATGTTCTAGCCAATGAATTGCACCCGGTATTTTAATTTAAATTTCTAGTTACTTTGTTTGCGTGCGTGTGTGCGTGTGTGCGTGTGTGCATGTGTGCATGTGTGAAGAAAACTTGTAGGAGTTGAATCTCTCCTTCCACCATGAGGGACCTACGAATTGAACTCAGGTCTTCAGGCTTGGAAGTTGAGGTTTTTTCTTTTTGTTTTTTTTAACCTGTCTTCCTAGCACTTTTTTGTTTTTATCATTCAAACTTCAAACATTCAGATTATATGGTTTACTGCTTTTACTAACTGAATTGTTGTAGAAGTTTCAGATTTATACACGTATTGAGCAGTTGTTAGTCCCCTTAATCCCTCCCTTCTCTCTGGTTTCTTTAATTAGAACATTTTTACATCAGTGCAGTATTGTATTAGCATTCTCTGGAGGGACAGAGCTGGCAGAATGGATCTATTTATACTAAAGGGGGATTTATTAGAGCAGATCACATGCTATGGTCCCCTTAGTCCAACAATGGACTTTGCCTTCAGAAAGCCCAAGAATCCAGGAGTTGTTGAGTTCATGAAGCTGGCTGGATATCCCATCTGGTCTGTGTTAAAATGCTGAACAAGCAGGTTCTAATCCCAGCGAGAGAAGCTCTCAGCTGCTGGGTAGATGAACTTGCCAGTGAGAGTGAAGGCAAACAGGCAAAAGCCAAAGGCTTCCTTCTTCCGTCCGCTTACGTGGGCTTCCACCAGAAGGTGTGGTCCAGGTTTAGGGTGGGTCTTCTGACTTCATAAGATCCTGATTTAGGGTGGGTCTTACCATTTCAGATGTTGAGATCAAGACACTCCCTCATTGGCAGTCCCAGATGCTTGGCTTGTAGTTGATTCCAGATGTGGCCAAGTTGACAACCAAGATTAGCCATCAGCGGTACTTCCGTCATGACCAATAAAGCTGCACCATCACACTGCCGCCTAAAATGCACAGTTCTTTTGGCTTTCCTACTTTTATCTAAGGCCCCTTTTCCATCTCAGGATTCTATCCAGGATACAGGCACATCTTCTTGGCCTCCTCTCAGCTGTGACTATCTCCCACACTCCCCTTGTTTTTGATAAATGTAACCATTTTGAGGAGCGGGAGCCTGGTATATACGGGACGATGCTTGGTTAGAATGTCCAGTGTTCTGCTCCTGGTTAGACTGGGCTGACAGCTTTGAGGGAGGAAGATCACAACGGTATCGTTTTCACCACATTGCACCAGTGGTCCACACTGTCAGTGTGATTTATGATGGTTGATGCTGGACCACAGACACCTGGCTGGTGTCAAGTTTCTCCACTGTGGAGTCACTCGATTTCCTCTCTGCATCCTGCAGCCTTTTGGAAGAAAGTGGCAGCGTACAGCCCACACCTAAGGGTCAGGGGTGTGTTTCCTTTACTTTGGGGTAGAATAGATACATAAGCAATCTTGAATTCTATATTAGAGATCTGTCTCTTATCTCCCATTTGTTAATGTTATTTATATGACTTACAGACCTAAGGATATTTATTTATACTCCGGTTTATCGTTCAATATTATTTTGTTGTTCAGAAAAAAAAAATTTTTTTTTGAGACAGGATCCTACCTTGTATCCCTGGCTGGTTTGAGTTCTATCTCTAGCATACATGTGAGCATGCACAGACTGACAGACAGACAGACACACAGAGTCGGGGGGACTGTAACAATGAACCCAGGTTGTCGGTAGTAAGCTGTGGATGGTCATTAACTGACTCCTCTTTTCCAAACCTACTTATGTCTGTACCTTTCCTCCCTCCCTCCCTCCCAGTGAGGTTCCCCATCCATCTGTAGGATGCTTGGGTTTGTTGACAGTCTACATTTGAGATCTCCCAGCCTAAGTGATGTCTGATGTCTGTAGACTGTGCTGACTAGTGTCATCTGATAGGAAGGAACCTCAGCTGAGAAATGCCTCCATGAAATTCAACTGTAGGGCATTTTTTTTTTTTTACTTAGTGATGAATGGGGGAGAGTCCAGCCTATGGTGTGTGGGGTCATGCCTAAGCTGGTGGTCCTAGGTCCTTGAAGAAAACAGGCTCTGAGTAAGCTATGAGGAGCAAGCCAGTAAGCAGCACCCCTTTATGGCCTCTGCACCAGTTCCTGCCTCCAGAATCCTGCCCTGTTTGAGTTCCTCTCCTGACTTCCTTCAGTGATGAACAGTAATATGGAAGTATAAGCCGAATAAATGGTTTCCTCTGAAATTGCTCTCGGTCATGGTTTTTCATCACAGCAATTGTAGCCCTAACTAAGGCATAGAAATTAAGGGTGCAGTCTCTGTGCTGTAGAGCCCTGTTGGTGACAACTGTGGATGTCACGTACCCTGCTTTATAGGGTCGGGCACTTTAGCGTCAGTTCTCCGAAAAGGCCCCATGCTTCACCTTGGCCTCCCCACCCACTCTTGTGAACCTTTGGCCAACCATGGAATTAAAAAAAAAATTTATTTGTGTGTGTGTGTGTGTGTGTGTGAGAGAGAGAGAGAGAGAGAGAGAGAGAGAGAGAGAGAGAGAGAGAGAGAGAGAGAGAGAGAGAGAGAGAGAGAGAGAGAGAGGTCATGCTAAGACTCACCATCTCTGGCCCTCACATTCAGCTCTGGGGTTTCCAAGATGCATTGCTATGGCCGGATTTTACCTGAGTGCTGGAATTTGACATCAGGTCCTCACGTTTGAACAGAAAGCCCTACACTTACTGAGCCATCTCTTCAGCCTCTATTTTAAATTTTTTATCAAGATTTAATAGGACTAGGGATATGGCTGCACAGTAGAGCACTTGCCGAGAACACACAAATTCCTATGTTCATCCCCCAGCACTGGAGAGAGAGAGAGAGAGAGAGAGAGAGAGAGAGAGAGAGAGAGAGAGAGAGACAGACAGACAGACAGACAGACAGACAGACAGACAGACACAGAGAGACAGAGATACACAGAGACAGAGACAGAGACAGACAGACAGACACACAGACACACAGACACAGAGACACACAGAGACAGAGACAGAGAGGTGGGTGGGAGATGCAAAGGTCAGGTGGCCTCAAGCACTTGGAAGCTCAGTTACTGTTTGCAACTGTTGTGTCTCCCAGTGACACAGCCCTTTTGTCCTTTTGAAATAGCCCTCTTTATCTCTGGTATTTTCCCCTTTCTTGAGGTCTACTTTGCTTGACATTAATGTAGTAACTCTGTCTCCCTGATGCTTTCTGTCCGTATTTTCTATTGTTTCCCATTCTTTTACTTTCAGCCTATTTCTGTGTTTTTATCTTAAAGTGTGTTTCTTATAGACAGCATATAATTGAGTCTGGGGTTTTTTAATATAATATTTTTATTCATTCCTTGAGAGCCTTGTAATTCATGCAATTATTTTTTTTTTTATCACATTCACTTCCCTCTCCAGCCTCTCTCAGATGCCCTGCTACGTCCCATTCAACTTCATGTCCTCTTAACCCACAGAGACCAATTTATACACTGATGGGTGGTGAAGCCATCCTCTGGATCCCAGTTAGTCTACTAGGGACCACACACCTAAAAGAAAGTTGACTCTTCTTCCATCCAAAGCCATCAACTAGGGGTGGGTGTTGGTCTGCCCCTCCCCATCCACGCTGCAACATTGACTAGCTTGGTCTTGAGCAGCTATTGTGAGCTCCTGAGGGCAAGGGTCCCTGTCATGTTCAGAAGATACAGTTTCCCCCTGTGGGCTCTTACAGTCTTTTTTTTTTTTTTTTTCCACAATGTTTCCTGAGTTTTGAGGGGAGGGCAGTGTGATACAAATGTCCATTTGATTCCTGAGAACCCCAGAGACATCTGTTTCTGCACTTTGGCTGTGAGTCTCTGTTTAACTGTTGCTGTCTGTACAAAAACAAAACAACAACAACAACAACAAAACAAACAAACAAACAAACAAAACCAGCTTCTCTGATGCAGTCTGAGAGCTGCACTCATATGTGGAGATAGAGACCTATTTAGAAGGCATATGCCTGTTTAGTAAGATTACAGAAGACTCACCCCCTAGGACCTCTGATGCTCCCTAGCCAAGGGTTTTTGGTTAGATTTTTTTTTTGTACCAGGCATGAGTTTCCTCCAATGGAACAGGCCTTAAATCCAGTTAAAAAGCGGTTGGCTACCCATCACATTCATGCCACTATTGTACCAGGCTGGTCATCACTGTAGCTCTCAGGCTGCACAGTTGCTAAACCCTTCTGGTACTATGAAAACTAGCCAGCAAGGAGGAAGCTTCCAGAACAGAACCAGCTTGATTTCTCCAAACCCTGAGATCAAAGTATGTGATGTCTTCGACAGTAGGGTCCAACCATCAAGTTCTGGTGGGCAACTACGAGCAAAGGCAACAGGGTGCATTATGTTGGAGGTCTTTGGGACACCCAACAGCTTGATTGGAGCTAATCCATACCTGGCACTGGGCTTTTTATTTGGCAACTTGTGACTTGTGGGAAGCACACCATTTCCCCATGTAGGATTATTCCATATTCTCTCTCTCTCCTCACTGCCCCCATCCCTCATATGCCCTGCCCCACCCCCACCTATGTGTGTCTGTTTTAAAGGAAGATTGTTATTTCTCTCTGCCTTTAAATTAGATTAGTTTGTTCGGTTTTCTTTAACTATTGTTACCGCTGTACTTAAGCTTTATTTTGTTACTTGTTTTCCAGTTGCCACTTTTTGTTTAAACTTGTCTGTAAAATCTGAGTCAAGGTGCAGCGTTGAGGGTATAGTGATGAGCATAGCTGCCTCCCTAAAGTCTTAGTCAAGTGCTTTTTTTAGCATTCACTTAACTTTCTTTTCAATGTGTCTATTTTTAAAAAACAAGGATTCCTGATTGGGCTTGTTAAGTGAGCGCCAACAAGTCTGCTTTGTGATTTTACCCATCATAATCCATTTAGAGTTAAGATTGGATTGCTAATAGGGTTTCATTTACTGTTCTCACCCTCTGTGCTATTGTGGTATTATTTTTTTAAGACTTTTTTTTTTTTTTTTTTTTTTTTTGCTTGCATGTATGTAATAAACTGTGCAGAGCATTGTTGTCACCTGTGTGTGAAACGGCCCATTGTCTTTTGAGAAAATTAAGCATGAGGCTGTTTCAAGTGGACCCAAGTTTCTTGTTTTTAATTTTTTTCACTGTGGCACTCCTGAAGGGCTGTTTCTCTCTGGTGTCACTTGTCTTCAGCAAGCAAACTAACTCCCTTCAGATTTCCTTCCGTGCAGCTTTCCTAGCGTTTTCATTGATCTCAAAATTGTCTTTCTTCTGTCTTCATCTTTTGATGGCTGCTGTCACCGGATATAGAATTTGGAGATGACCAGGCCTTTTATTTACTCTTTATTTTTTTTTTTTTCCTTTCAGTACTCTAAAGTGTCATTCTAGTGTCTTCTTACCACCATTATTTTTGATGAAAATTCAAGTCTCATTCTCATCATTGTTCTAGTGCATGTGATGGGTTATTTTCTCTGGCTGCTTTGAAATTTTTCTCTTTATCTTCGCTTTTCAGCAGTTTGACTGTAATGTGCCTAGATTTACTTTTCTTTGTTTTGTCTTGTTCTGAGGATTGAACTCAGTGTCTTATGTATGCTAAGCATGCATTCTTCCACTGAGCCATACACTGGCCTGGAAATTTACTTTTTTTTTTTTTTTTTTTTTGTCAGCAACTGTTTCACTGAGATTTTAAATGCATTTTTTTTTTATGGTGCCCTTTTTTTTTTTTTTTTTTTTAAGCCTTTTAAAGGGGTAAACATACAAATTAAAAAAAATCAGAGGTACTTGAAACCAACTTTATAAAGTGTCTCATTACAGAGCTGGAGAGATGGCTCAGTGTTTATAAGAATACACACTGTTCTTGCAAAAGATTGAGTTAGCCTCCAGCTCTGGGTAGATCAGACACCTCTGGCCTCCACAGGCGCTTGCACTTTCATACATATACATGTGCACATGATTAAAACTAATAAAAATATTTTAAAGTACTTCTTTGTCTCTTAAAATTTTCCCTTCCCCCTTCCCGAGTTCCCCTCTCTCTTTTCAACAAGGTCTCTCGGTGTCCTGGGGTTCACCCCTTAGACTCCCCCTGGCTGGCCAGCAAGTCCAAGCAATCCTTTTGTGTTCACATCCCCAGAATTGGGCTTACAAATTAGAGGCCAGTGTGCTCAGCTCTTTTTTTTTTTTTTTTTTAATATTGGTTGTGGGGCTCAAACACAGGTTTTTGTGCTTGTGTGATAAGCATCTTACCTACTGAACTATCCCTCCAGTCTTTGCAAACTCATTCTTAAGAAATTATTTAAAATTATATTCGAAACAGAATTTTCCTAACTTTATTTCTGAATTGGTCACTGCTGATATGGTTGAAGCTAGTGCTGTGGCTCAGGAATAGAATTCTTGCCCAGCACATGCAAGACCTTAGGTTTGATTCTGAGCACAGAAAAACAAACTTCTGTATCTAAAAACCGAGGTCAAAATACAGCTGATTCCTGAATACCGTCCTTATACCTTATAACATGTATTTCCAGTTAACCTTAGGGCTTTCTGCATATAAGATCACACCAGACACAAACAGAGATGGTTTTACTTTATTCTTCCCAATACAGATATTTAAACTTCATTTTCTTGTCTAATCGCCCTGGCTAGCATCACTAAGACAATACCGAGTATAAGTGGTGGCAGCCCCCATTGCTGTTTGTGATCTTTCTTTAGAAGAGGGAAGGAAACATTCAATCTTTCACCATTAAGTTCAAGGTTAGCTATGGGATTAAAAACAAACAAACAAACAAACAAACAAACGAACAGTTCTGTTGTGTGGGGTGTCGCACTTAGCCAGCAGGCTATGCTCATGAAGTACACTTCGAGCCCCTAGTAGTTGGGTTTATGTAGGGGCTGTTTGTCGCGCTGAGGAAGTTTCCTTCTTTTCCTGGTTATATTGAGTGTTTCTATCACGAGGTACCACTGGATTTTGTCAAATGCTTTTCCTGTAGCTCTTGAGACAATTGCATGTTTTTGTCCTTCTATTAACGTGATGTAGTGCATTAATGGTGCTTCAGATGCCACTTATTTTGTTGTTGTTGTTGTTGTTTTGTTTTGTTTTTTGCCTGTTAATTCAACTTCCCATTTTCTTGTTCTTTAGCATTCAGAGCCCCCCTTGGAGGAACCTATTAAATGACATCTACAATCGATGTGACTCAGGGCTTAGATGCTGATGGTGATTCTTTATGAAAATTTCAATCTCTGGGCTTTGAATGTCATCAGAGGTCCTGGTGACAGTTACCTAGCACTGTTCTGTTTGACGTTACCGAATAGCATGAGGGCGAAACAAATGCTTAGATGTACTTACGTGGCCCAACTGTGCAAGTACATCACATTATTTTGGTGGTACATGTGATGCGGTTTCATATTGTAGCTACAGTTTTTTTTTTGGGGAGGCAGAGACTTTTAACTATATTATTTATATGCTTTTTAGGGATGATAAACATATTATGAAGAATAAAGTATGTAGCTCATATTCCTGGCAATTGTAATTGCTATCAATGTATTTTTGTCTTCGAGAATTTGTGTACCTTCAAATTTCCTCCTTCCCCGTAACAAGATTTGTTTCGTAGTATGTGTTTCCATCATGCCCCTAGTTTATAATGTACATTCACATTAATTGCAATTTCCCTCTCTTGGATGCATTTTTCTTTTCCGTGCAGGCTCCTTCACTTGGTTGCCTTGTCATTTTCATTAATGACGTATCTCCTAGTTAATGTTTCTCCTCGAAATGCCTGCCCTTTTTGTTCCTGATTTTCTGGATGAGCTCTATTTTTTATTTCAGCTACAGTTACTGGGGTTTCTCTTCTTCTCTTATTGGCCTGTGACCTTCTGTGACTTATTTACGCTATTTGCATGTTTCTCAAGTTGACAATCCGTCCTCTGCCATCAGTGACCATCAAGTATGTTAGGCCTTGTTTAAAAAAAAAAAAAAATGGTTTTGAGAACAGCTATCTCTTGTGGTGGATGCATGCATCAGCTTCCTAAATTCACAGCAAGGCCTTTGGATATTTAGAACTTGTCCTTTATAGAGATGCTGGAAATTTTAGTTATTCTGTATTATGGCAAGCTATTCCTAATAGAAATTTAGCATCTCTACAATTATTAAGTATATGATTCTTTTAGTCCGGTGATGCTCACTTCGTTCAGCCACAAACGTCTACAAGAGGAACAACATTCATTTCCCGAGCGTTCAGATTTTTTTTTTCTCCTCAATCACCCTTCTTCTGTTGACTGCCTTTTCTTTGCCTTTAGATACTGAAGACTTTCTGGCAGAAGGCTTGCAGAATGAGACCCTCAGTGCTGGGGCCCAGGACCAGAGAGACCACATTCTCCGGGGCTTCCAGCAAATCAAATCCAGGTTTGTATCAGCCAGCCTCATTGCACTTTTCCAGTAAATAGCTCCTTTACCAGACTGTAAGTTAGTGACGGCAGCAGCACGCACCTGCCACAGGGTCTCGTCCTTGGGCAGAAATGTGTGAACTGATTTGGAGGTAGGTAAAGATGCTGAAATGTAGCAACCTAAACCACGCATCGGGCTGATTTTGGTTGGGATTTTACGTTAGCCTGTCTTGACCATCTTTGTGACTAACAATGGCGGAAACATAACCGTGAAACCAAGACATTTGTACTTGTTCAGGTAACTAATGAGGAGGTGTTAGGGAGTAGAAGATGATTTTCATGGTTTTGGGCACCGACTCTACTTTCACATTCCCTTCTGCAATAGAAAAGTTAGAATCAGGCCCTGGTTAGCCAATTCTTTGACTGCACTGGTATGTATCAGCCCTGGCCTCCGTAGGGAACATTGGGCTCATTAAGTTTTTAAGATAAGGAGCTCTAATCTCATTTGCACGTTTTAGAATGGGAGCAGCTAATAGATGCTGGGAACACACGCGTCAAGATTTCCTTTACAATCCGTTTCCTGACCGACTTTTCATGAAGTTGGCCACTGAGTAAGCGTCGAACATTTCTCTGTCCTCTGCTACCTGGGCGAGGCTCTGATTCAGAACGCTTGGCCCTCAGCTCTCCGTGAGCATCTGCAGGGCTAGAGCTGGGACCTCACCTGCGAGGCCGATCATTCTTAGTTTCTACTTTCAAAACCGGTGGAAACTTCTTAGACGTGGGTGGAAATCTATCCTTCGGCAGGGCACAGCCGGAGTCTACTCCTTGCAGGAACGTGAGAGACCCTCACGAGGTGCTCCTGCTGGATCTTAATCGACCTTTCCTGCTGGCTAATTAAGCATCACTTTTACTCAGCAACTGGGGACTGTGTAATTATCAGCCTGGGTTGCCCTGAATAATTGAAACAAGTAGAATGCTGAAAATGGGTACTTTTTTCTCTTTTCTTTCTTTTCTCTCTCTCTCTCTCTCTCTCTCTCTCTCTCTCTCTCTCTCTCTCTCTCTGTAAAAGTGGGAATATCTAATTTTTGGTAGGCTGTGGTGAAGTGTTGAAATCAAACTCTTGCCCGGCATTACTTCATTAGTAGATAAGTTTAGGCTTAGTTACACACGCGGAGGCTTAGTTAATGACCCATAGATTTTCTTTATTTTCGTGAGCTCGCCTCTGTATTACCATAAGGATCGTATAAAGAATAAAAGTGGAATTTTAAATTCTATTACAGAGAGAGGGAAGCCATGAATATAATAGGGAGCATAGTTGTTCTGTTGATGTAAAATATGTGATATGGAACTCAAATACAATTTTGTCTATTTATATAGACAAATATACATATATCTCCATATTTGTATCACAGCATTAGGAAAGACATGTTTTGACATTCAATGGGCAGTGGGGAAGAGCATTTGTGACCACTCTACTGTCAATTTCATATTACTTCTTTTCTTTAAAAAAATATTTTTTGTGTTTGTGTATTTGGCCTGCATGTATGCCTATGGAGCACATGTTTGCCTGGTGCTTACAGCAGTTAGAAGAAGGCACTGGGTCACTTCGAACTGGAGTTATAGACAGTCACGAGCGGTTATGTGAATGCTGGAAACCAGATCTGGGTCTTCTAGAAGGAACCCCCCCCCATATTATTTCTCAATCTTCTTTTGAAACACACACACACACACACACACACACACACACACACACGCATGCATGCATAGCCTCACCCCTCATGGAATAAAGAACATGGTTTGTGGGTTCAACACTTGAAAATAATCAGCAGACACCTTAAGAAACATCGTCCGTAGGTTGCTGACGAGAACTTTCTGTCCGTTGATTTGTTGCTAGAAAGATGACACTATTTAGATTTTCATAGTTACCACCTGGCCAAGGAAACGAGGACTCAGAGGTTGGGTACCACACCAGAAAACGGAGCAAGGGAGTGTTCCTCTAACCACATCTTGGAGGTCGTCTTGCACCCACTTCTTCAATCACAGTGTCGTTAGTGGAATCCCTGTTTTCCTGAATCTTCTTCAGCAATGTCAGCTCCACTGTCCTATCTGTGCCTGGCCAATATTAGACGCTTTTATGTGTTAAGACCAACTGGTTTCAAAACACCGAAAATTTGCAAAAAATGCCAGCATTTACTTCTATGGTATGATGTACAAGTAAGTGTGAAAAAAGTGTCAGAAATCATCAAATCTGAGAGATAATTATACATAAGAAATTCCGGAGCGACGGAAGCATCGTTGGAGATTGTTTGCACATGTTTCATCTATAGCCACAGTAAAGCATATGTATTCACACATATTCCAACTTTTGTTTCATGGCTTAGGTTCCTTGACTTCAGTTTTGGCTGGGGAGCAAAAAAAAGGGGGGGGGGGGGAAGGGAAGTTAAAAAGCAAAATGGCCCTGCTGTGAGTCTTGGTAAAACTGTGAGCCTTGGTCCTGGGTTTTAAGGGCTGGCTCAGAGTTCAGTGGTGCTTTCTTTCCACGGCTGTGGAACTGCTTGAATTGGAGCACGTGACTCCACCACTAGCGGTGGGATGTACCGTTTGTCACCTTCCTGTTGTCCGGGATGACTGACCGACCACAGGAAATGAAAGTTGCGTTGAGTCAGCAGTGTCCCCGACATGCTCACCAGTCCGTGAGCATCCCTAGCACAGCTCTTGGCTCACTTCCTAGACTCGCGAACAGCGGCAGAAATAAGATCTCTGTATCTTCAGCTGCATCGCTGTGGCTTGAAAGTGCGTTGAGGAAGGATAATGTTCTTCACGTATGACAGATGTTCTTCATGGACGGCAGTTTCTACGATTCCGGGGAAATGGAGTCCTGTTGTGGTATTTGATGTCCCGAGTTATTGGCTTTCGTTGCTGTGGTTGCTGCCCTTCAAGCCGCATTCTCTTCACCTCAAGACTAACAGCTTCCACGTCCAGGCTCTCACTGAGCAGGCTTGGGAGGAAAGCGGGCGAAGGCGCCTCCCCGCTGTAAAGTGGTGTCACTTCAGGATTAGCTCCAGATGTGAGACACCTGGCATGAAGCAGACACAATTTCCACGGTCAGAAACTTGATGACGTACCTACGCATTTGGAGGAAACAGTAGGGCTTTTCTTCCGCGTTTGATCCAGGGGAGGCCATCTGCCAGCAATAATACACCGAGAGTGAGGGAAGGGATGAAAAACAGAAGACTTTTTTTTTTTTTTATCATCGCGATAGAGATAAATCCTCTCTTGATGGCCCTTTTGGGGACTCCTCCCTGCTAGAAATGAAGGCCAGAGCCAGCGGAACCAAACACGGTGTATTGTTTCCTTCTGTGAAACCTAATAATACGGAAGGAATTGCAACATGTGACAAGTGGATTTATAAGATGTTTAAATGGGGTAAAAATAAAATAAAATAACTTTGTCTAACAGGTTTATGGCCCAAACTCCACAAAACTCAGGACACTTAAACTATAGCCAGAGAACAGGTTTCATTGTGGGTGGCTAGCCCACAAGATACACTATTCTCGAAAATCTCATAGAAAGAATTTAGATTTTCTTTGGGAATTTTAGGGTTTGGAGTTGTTTTTGTTTTTTGTTTGTTTGTTTTTTGTGGTTTTTGTTTGTTTGTTTTTTGCGTAACATGAATTTAGTTTGAAAATTAGATTAAACCTGACAATATCTGTAACTTTGTATCACAAAAAGGGGCAAGCGTTAGTCTGGCAAAGAAGCAAGGCTTTTAAAGGAGTACACTGTAAATGCTGTTGCCATTAATTGCATAGCTTTAATTTACTGGATTAAGTATGGGTTGTTGAGCTTATAAACGCCACAAACAAAACACATTCAAATAAAGGATTTTTGCTTTTATCAGGAAAATTTAGCAGGGCGTGGTGGGGCACACCTGTAATCCCAGCACTCAAGGAGGCAGCCTGGTCTACAAAGCAAGTCCAGGACAGCCAAGACTACACAAGATAAACTCTGTCTGGAAAAAACAAACCAAAACAGAAGAGCCTAATGTTTAATGTGCTATTTGGACAATTGTGTATTCACAAGCTTAAAGATTTGCTTGCATCTCTCTTCCTTTTAATTCATTCTGCAGTGTGTGTGTGTGTGTGTGTGTGTGTGTGTGTGTGTGTGTGATATTTGCCTGCATGTATATCTGTGTGCCACTTTCATGCAGAGGCCAGAAGAGAGCATCATATCCCTGGGACTGCAGTTACAGACAGGTGTGAGCCACCATGTGGGTGCTGGGAATAGAATCTGGGTCCTCTAGAGGAGCAGCCAGTGTTCTTAACCACTGAGCTGTCTCTCCAGTGCCTAATTCTGCTGTTTATCATGGAGTTTGAGTGCCAGGGAGGACAAAACATGAGTGCAAGATGCTTACGTGATCTGTTTGCTTTTAAATATGTCTGAAAGGCTCAAACATAGTAGAAATAATTTGAACACAATACATTTGTTAGCTGGATGAGAAGACATAGGCCTGTAATCTTAGCCCTGTGAGGCCAAGGCACAGGACCATCATGGACTATACAGTTATAGAGAGTCTCTCTCTCTCTCTCTCTCTCTCTCTCTCTCTCTCTCTCTCTCTCTCTCATTCTCTCTTTCACAATAAAAACCAACCCCAAATCAAAACAAACACATATACCTCTAGAAACCAAAGAGAATTTCTTCTTTTTTCACTTTCACTGTTCTTTTCTGTTTAGAAAGGAGGGAGGGAGGGAGGGAGCAATGACCTGGTGAGATGCTCAGGGGGTAGGTGAAGGTGCTCCGCCCCAAGCCTAACACCCTGCACTCAATTCCCGGGACCCATACAGCAGAAGGAGAGGACTGCCTCTCCAGTGTCATCCTGTGGCCTCTACGCAACAGACACGCACACAAAGTAAACATGTAAAGAACTGTAATTCTTTAATAAAACTTCAAAAGAAAGGAAGGAAGGTTGGGAGTGCAGCCCAGTGATAGAGTACTGGCACAACTTTCTTGAGGCCCTGGGTTCTGTCACCAACAGCACAGATAATACACACAAAAAGAAAAGGCTACAGCAGCTCGGCTGATAGGTTAGTTCCCTATCAAGTGTCGTCTGTCATCCAGTGAGTGTGTCCGGAGATGTCCCAGTGGGGCTAAGAATTGGTGGTGGTGGTGGTGGTGGGGCCTGGTGTCTGCTTCTGTGGGACTGAGGGTTACTGCACTCACAGTCTGGAATGCTTGTAGGTGAGACTGACACCATTTTGCTTCCCACTGGCTTCTTGGCTTAAATTGTAGGGGATTTGCTGGTGATGCCTGTTCTTGTACAGAAGAGCTTCTGTCTGTTCGAAGCAACCTTGATGAGCAAGTTCTCATGTTAGCTTTTTTTTAAAAATAGTGTTTATTTGATTTATTCCTTCATTTGTGGGACATATTAGAGTCCAGCTCCAAGATTAAATTACCCCATTTCTTTTCTTTTGCATGGGGCTGCAGTGATGGTATCTGGAAGAAGAAGCTTTTCCCTTTGGGCATCTCATAAAATAAATATTTTATACGAGTAATTCAGAGATGTAATAATATTTTCATATTTTTCATGCTAAGTAGCAAGATTAAAACAGTGTAGATGAAGAGATTTGTTTCTTTTTATTGCCTTATTTATTTGTGTGTGTATGTTTGTGTGTGCGCGTGTTTGTGTGTGTGCATGTGTATGTGTGTGTGCATGTGTGTATGTGTGTCGTGTGTGTGTGTGTGTATATGTGTGTGAGTGTGTGTGTGCCATGTTGTGCCACAGTGTGCATGTAGAGGCCAAAGGACAATCTGGAGTAGATTCTCTCCTTCTACCATGTGGCTCTTAGGCATCAAGCTCAAACAATCAGACCTTTTTTAAGTTTTAAGTTAAGTTTTAGTTTTTGTTTTTCAAGATACGATTTCTCTGTGTAGCCCTGGCTGTCCTGGAATTCACTCTGTAGACCAAGCTGACCTCAAACTCAGAGGTCCACCCGCCTCTGCCTTCCAAGAGCTGGGATTAAAGATGTGTACCACCATCGCCCAGCCAGACTTTCTTTATTAAAGAAAATGTTATCTATCTCTCTATCTATTTTAAGGTTGGGACCTTTCACAAACTTGCATGTCATCTGTGGTCATAGGATCCATGCTAATCTTATTCCACTTTTAGTACATGTGCTGTTGAGCTGGCTATTACTCCTACTACTAATCAAAGAGACAGGGTCACATGTGGCTCAGGCTGGCCTTGAAGTTGCTATGTAATTGAAGATGACCTTGAATTTCTGATCGTTCTGCGTCTATCTCCCAAGTGCTAGGCTTACAGGCACAAGCCAAATCCCTGTTTTACGCAGTGCTGGGACTTGCACCCAGGGTTTCCTGCATGAGCACACCACATCCCCACCCCCACCTAGATCTAAGGCATTCTCTTTAAACTTTCGATTTGGAAAGACTGAAAATGTTTTCTTGGGCAATATTTCTATAGGTAATAGTGAACAGGGTTCTTAGTAGCTCTGAATAAATACCCTGTAATAAAACTGTACTCCTGATCTTTTAATTTTGTGTCTTTGAGATTTTAGGCTGAAGTTCAGGAAAAGGTATTTTCAGTTTTCCCCAGCGCTGAGCTCCTTAAATGGAAAAATGTGTTTTAACAAGAATAAAAGGGGGAAGGGACATGAAAGCAACAGAGGTGGTGGGCACAAGAGGAGAGTGGTGATTGGTGGGGGGGGGGGACACGGTCAGAGTCAAGACATGTAGAAACTTATGAAATAAACAAACAAACAAACAAACAAACAAAAAGGAAAGGATAAAAAGGTGCCAGCTGGGTGGGGCACACCTCTAATCCCTGTCCTAGGGAGGCAAAGGCAGATGGGGAGCCACAGTTCGAAGCCAACCTTAGCTACGTGGTGATTCCCCAGATCATGGAGAGAAGTTGAGGCAGGAGGATAGCTTGAGCCAGGTGTTAGAGGCCCACTTGGCCAACATCAGAAAACCCCATCTCAGAGAGAAAGGGGATGAGGAAAGGGAAAGGAAGGAAAAGTGGGAGAAAGGGGGAAGGGATTTCGCAATGCAGCACAGGCACCAGGCAGGTGATGGCTTGTGCCCATCAGGTGGGCCAAGCCGTTAGAATCTCTTCAATAAGCTGAATGCTGCCTTTTAGCTAATGAGTTGGGTCTCTGAGATTTGCTTCTCCCTACCCCCCCCCCACTCCCCCCATGCCCCCCCAATAGAATCTGAGTCTTCATTATCACCATTCCTATTATCTACTTGGTGTGGATTTGTCTTTGTCTCAGAAAATCCTCAGTGTCAAATTTTTAATGCATGAAGCCTTCCTATTGTCTGTACGCGGAGCTTCTTAATCCGTACATTGTGTGAAAAGATCATTTGTATGAAAGCGCTGTCTTCATTTCAGGACCGGTTGCTTTGCCCTTGGTTTAAGTCTCATTAGGTCCTCAAGCTAGTCTTTTGTCTCAGAGTTGTGCTGTGTTTTTCTGCTTATCAAAGGCCAATGGGGTGGGGTGGAGGGTGTGGGGGGGGCGGAGGGAAATGCCTCTCTACTCTGCTCATTTGTTTGTGGGTTTCCAGGAACCTTGTGGCTTGGAGCCTTCCTGGTTGTGGTTTTCTGTAAGTTGCATGCTTCCCTTATTTCTGGGAGAGACCCAGCCTGGAACCACTTTCTGTGTTGCAGGGAAACTGGAGCAGAGGGCAGGGAAGTGCCAGAGAGCTCAGGGTCAACGGACAGGAGCCAGGCTCTTTGTTCTGATGTTGTGCGTATAACCTTGAGCCAGTGAAATCTCTAGAAGGTTCTGACGAAGAAGAACCGTAGCTTCCTTTCTAGACAGCCTGTCGGAATGGAATCTTTGTTGTTGTTATAAAAACAAATGTTATGAAAATGCAAGCATTATTATTATTATTATTGGGGAAAAAAATGAGTTTTAAAAACAAAGCAAGCATCGCGAGCCAAACCTTGAAACCTAATTGATTTCTTTTATGATGTCACTATGGTTTTGTTTTTTGGTTTTTGGGTTTTTTTTTTCCAAGTCTGAAAAATGATTCAGGAAAAGTCCATTTCTTGGGATTTCATTGGGTTTCATGATTCTGTTTAAAATGGACTGAGGCTAACATGGAGGTTTATCATGGCACCACGTGAATTGTTTCTTTCTCTCTTTCTGTGGGTTCTGTTCTCCCACTGTGTAGCCTCATCTTGTCTCCTGAAGTGCAGCGCTAGCAGAGCTGATAATGAACCTGGTCCTTATCACGCCAAGCAAAGGGCTCAGAGAAGACGGGAAAAATCAATCCCACAGGAGCCTCTGAGCGCTCATATCCATATTTAACCCCCGTGCATTTAAAATGGAAATGAGCTATCTCAGAGCTTCGGGTTTTTTTGATTTACATGAGATGTCACCACCTCCTTGGCAGTGGGGATGTTTTACAGACCGACTGCTGACCCAATTGGGAAGAACTCAGCCTACCCCGCGCCCCAGGGCTGATGTCATTTCTTCATATTTCTTTCAAAGTGCTCAGCACTGTCTTGCAATGGCTTTGATTTCTCCAGGCTTCAAAGGGTGCCCCTCCAGAGCCAAAGTTCGGAAGGGGGGGGGGGTAATATCAGTTTAAGAGAAGAGCCTACCAAGGAACAGCTACCCTTGTCTGCAGCTGGATTAGTCAGGTGACTAATAGGGGTGTATACAAGGCAGATATGCTATGGAATCTGTACTTGGAGTGACCCAGTCAATCCAGCTTCCAATATTTTTGCTGGGGACACACTGTGGCCAGTGTGAGATGAGTAACTAAACTTTTAAACTCCAGCTCCCTCTTGACTCTGTGAGCTTTGTGAAGGTTTTTTGTTTGTTTGTTTTTGTTTTTGTTTTACTATAATTTACCAAAGAAAAAAAAACCCATTTGTGCTCACATGCCCTCCAATTAGCTATTTCTCTAATTAACGAGTGACTCGTTTGCAAATCCTGCCCTAACCACAAGGCCCATTTTACATTTTGTGAATTGGGACCTATCATGTCTACCGAGCGCTTTGTGTTTTTGTTGATGAGAGACCCGACGCCCAAGACATTACTCAACGTAGCGGAATTAATAAAAGATTAAGATGTAGAATTCACGATGTCTAATTGGTTAATTTACTCAGCGAAATCATTAAAAATGAAATGGCATCTTTCAAAAGATTATTGGTTCAAAAGAATTATCGACAATTGCTGAAGTCTAGTTAATTATAGTCATACAAAGTGTTTGTGGATGGATATACACACAGCGCTTATGTCAGTGTAACATGGATGGATGGATGCTCTGTAACCAAGCAAAAATAACAAGCTATGAATCATGAGTTTAGATTGCTGCTAGATATGGGGCTTCTTTCAACTTTTATGTATATTTGAAAGTTTTTAAACATCATATTATAAAAATATATACGGTTGGTTTGGCTTAGCGGTTTAGAAACCATTGAGTTTATTCACCGTGGTCTCTGAAAAAACCATAGACTTCCTTAATTTGAAACGTAATAACACATATTTGAGGTTTTTAAGAGTGATGGTTTTCTAGGAATAACCTCATTATTTCTGGTTGATCTTCAGCTCAGGGGTAGTCCTCTAGGTTCTTATTACTGAGCTAAGTAACAGAAAGTAGCTAACTTCTATACTTCTTTAAAACTTCTAGGCCAGCAATTATTGAGAGCTGAAATTCAATTCAAACATTCTGCCCAGGAGATCTTGAAATTTTGATTTTTTTTTTTTAAAGGAAAGGCAATTTCTGACTTTTCTCATAAATTTGATAAAAGGAAAGCTAATATGAGATTGGTAGTCCAGTAGGAAATGGAAGTCAATTTTACATTTTTTAAATCATTTTATAGTATTAAAAATGACAGAGGTCAGAAACAAAGCCCTTATTCTTTTATTGAACTAGAATTGAAAGTGGCAGAAAATCATTTTGGCCCCAAGTGCAGTAAATGTTATCACTAAAACATGCTGGGGGATATTAGGACAGTCTCTCAAGTGCCAGAGACGAGAGTTCACAAAACAAAAACTGATTCTTTTTCTGTCCTTCTCTTGAAGTTATTAGATGTACAGGGGATGAAAGTATCCTGATTCTAAGAGGACAGGAGATGGAGTCTGCATTGCAAGCTGATAATGTCTCCTCCATTCGGGAGAAGCAACGTGCAGCAAATGGGCTGGACCCAGGGCTGTGGGATCCAGGGCCAGGGAATATTGTACTCACAGTGTCATGAGATGCTGATGAAAATGGAAGGGATGCTATTTGTTGAAAGGCCTTTTGGGGGAGCTGGAGAGATGGCTCAGTGGCTAAGAGCACTGGCTGTCCTTGCAGAGGACCTGGGTTCAATTCCCAGTACTGCACAACAGCTTATAACTGTCTGTAACTCCAGTTCCAGGAAATTTGATGCCCTCTTCTGGCATAGACATACATGTAAGCAAAATATCCATACACATAAAATGAAAATAATTTTTTAAAAAAACTGTTAGAAGATTTTATTTAAGAAGGAGATTAGATAGGAGCTGCCAGCAGCTATTTTGCTGTGAGAACCTGGTGGGAGTGAGATCTCGAGTCCATCTGGGGAAAAACCAATCATTTTGGAGTATGCAGTGTGATTATGCCTCAGAATTTTGTGTAAATGAAGCAGGTTGGCAGGCATATGTTTGCTGATCCAAAAAAATGATTAAAATTCAGAATAAGTGTGACTCTTGTGAAATTAAGTTTTCAGGTTCCAGCCAGTGTTCTGTATGGCCATATGGTACAACCAGAATTAATTGCTGTTCCCAGCCTCTTACTCGCTTGCTGAATACTTAGGTGCCCTGTTTGAAACACTAGAGGGTCCACAGACATACTTAATCACAGGAGATAGCAGCCTGACAAGTCTGTGAAGTGTGTGTAGCTAACAGTTGCTTAGAAGAAACTTCTAATGCATTCTTGCTTCTCTTTCATGCCTCCCACCTCCCGCTCTGTGCTTTTTATAAACATATATTATATATAATTTCATATATAATATATATTTATATGCATATAATACATAAACATATATAATTATATTTACATAAAAGTTTATATATTTACATATTATATCTAATTACATGTAATTTTATAATTATAATAAATATGTTTATATAAATATATATATTAAGTTAGAAAATGGATAGGCGCATAGAAAGTTTAGAAAGAAATGGATGAACGAGAGTCAGAACAGTGTAAGTAGATAAGATGAAGCAAGGGATAGTCTTTGCTCGGATTTAGTTCTTTGCTTCTCCTGGGAGTCCGGCAATGCCGACTTTGCAGACCTACTGAGTCGGAATCCGCCTTTGATGACTTTTGTCTAACACTCTAATTTAATCTATGATGAAAAGCTGCAAGACTCTTGTCTAGATATTGGAGTCCCACGGGAACATGCGCACCAGGCACTCCCTCCGTCTCTGTGACTGTCACCAGCCCTCTACCCTGGCTACCTTCCCGATTCAGCTTCCTGCTGCCTCATCTCTGCCACCTCTCCTATTCCATTGATGGCTGTCTCCTGAATTCTCCCCTGCATCCCCTTGCCCTTCTCTGGTCCATCTTCAGTTATTTAACACTTTTATATATATGTGTGTGTGTGTGTGTGTGTTTGTGTGTATACATATATATTAACATATATATAGGTACTTTGCCTGCATGTACAGCTGCACACGAGAGACAGCATCAGGCAGTTGTGAGCCACCATGTGGGTGCAGGGAATTGAACTTAGGACCTTTGGAAAAGCAGTGAATGCTCTTAAGCACTGAGCCATCCCCATGGTCCAGTTACTCCTGTTGTCCCATCCGTATGCTGCTGCCAGTACTTAGCTTCTTTGGTCTTCCACGTATCTGACGGCATGCTTTATTTGCCCTTTCTCAGAAACTCTTCCCACGGGTTGAGCCTCCCTCTCCTTTATTGTGTCTATTTTCTTTCTTAGGCTCTTGCTTGAGCTCATTTTTCTGCTTCACCCTCCTCAGACTCCTTCTCCCACCCCACCCCCCACCCCCAGACTTGTTTTTTCCCCCTGGGTGCCCAGTTCCACTGCTGAGCGGCAGTTCCGTCTTCGTCTTCGAGAGGCTCCGGGTGTTTCAGGAACCCTCAAGCTGTGAGAGCCCCTGCTGTCTCCCCCTCAGCAGCCACCCTCCTTTCTTCCAGGCCCGTGATGAGTCATGGTGTCAACCATTTTGCCTTGGATGTCCTAGGGTTTTCTAGGGAATGTAGTTTGGGTGACAGAAATGTAAGTCCTTCTGCCTGAGAGACAGCAGCACCTTGACCGGTAGCAGGGATCCATAGACACAGCGCTTGGTGGTAGCTGGGAAGGAAGGGCGGGGGGGGGGGTGGGGGGGCGGGGAGGGGGCGGATTTGGCACCAGCTCTGCCGTCAGCCCCCAGACATTCCGTTTTGCAGGGAAACATAAACCCTGTCTAAACCCCTGTCAATCAGGTTTTCTGTTCCTGTTGCTGGAAGATTCCTAACTGCTAAGCGTCCAAGACTGACCCGGGCTGTGTTCCACTCTCCTTCTGAGTCTTCCTCTGTTATCCCTGGCTTAGGCCCCCAGAGCCCTGGGAGTCCCTGCTAACTTTTCTCTCTCCTCTGTCAACAAGGCCTACCGACTCCCATCCTCAGCGAGCGCGTTCCCATTTGAGTCCGTTCTGTTATGGGCTAACCGTTAACCTTCTAATAATCTCTCCCTCCCTCCTTTCCCTCCTTCCTTCTGTCCTTCCTTTCTCTGTTCCTTCCCTCTCTTCTTCCTTCATTCCTTCCTCCCTCCCTCCCTCCCTTCCTACCTCTCTTTCTTTTTGAGACAGGGTATCACTATGTAGATGAGACTAGTCTCAAACTCAGATACCCACCACTATTGTGTCAGCGTGCTCCTCTTTTGTTCTCTGCCTCAGCTTATTACTATTTTAGTTTATTTCAGTTTGTTTTGTTCCTCCTTTTATTTTATTATTTTTTTAATTTTTGTTTTTTTTTTTTTTTTGTTTTTTTTTGTTTTTTTTTGTTTTGAGACAGGGTTTCTCTGTGTAGCCTTGACTGTCCTATACTCGTTTTGTAGACCAGGCTGGCCTCGAACTCACAGCAAACCATCTGCCTCTGCCTCCTGAGTGCTGCGATTAAAGGTGTGCACCACCACGCCCAGCCTCCATTTTGTTAAAAGAACAAGTTTTCCCCAAAATGGTACTGTAATCATCTGTGCCACAGGAGAGTCACTGATATTGACTGGCAGCCTAGAAGTGAAAAAGCAGGGTGAAAAATGTATTAAATCTCACTGTGAAAAATCTCTGAAAGCAAACAAACAAACAAAAAGATCAAAATGTCTGTGGTCGTAATTTCTGGCAAGTGGAGTTCAACATTTTTGCTTGTATTTCCTAACGCTCTACGGTGAATACTTATTTAATAACAAGTTACCAATATTAAAGTCCGCGATTTTAAAAAATGGCCAGAGATGGAAGGGTTGGAGGAAATTTGGTTCTCAGGTGGGGTAAGGCCTGGTACTGAGATGGAGAAAATGAAAACGGAGCTTTGGCTGAGCAGCTTGGCCTGGGTCACTCTGTGTAAACAGGCAGCTGTGTCCGGAGGTGTTTCCTGCTATGCCTCAAAACACACACACACCCCGGTGAGATTAATTTTGAGTCATGTGACATGCTGTCCGTTGAGTACTTTGTGATGATTGCTCTAGAATGTGTTGGGGATTTTTTTTTTTTTTTTTTTTTTTTTTTAAAGTAGAGGAAGTTCACTGTCAAGGCCCACATGAAATGAGGTATCTCTGACAGGACAACTTCCGTTTCCAGCGTCATCCCTTTGAGCTAACACAGGATGAATTCTTCATTAGAAAGGGATTAGCAGCGCTCTCTAAGCCTATTTAGCAAAGCATTTGTATTTGTCCGGCCACTTTTCCCCGAGCTCTGGTGTTTGAGTAAACCATTCACTTCCTCCTTCTCAAAACATCGGTCACCGTGATTGATTTTTATGTTGGTCATAAAGAGAAATGGAATCAACTAAAAGCAGGGTGGAGATTACAGGGTGGAAGTGGTTAATTTACTTAGCAGTGTGTATTGGCTATTTGTTTACATTGGGCTCCATGCCAGGTGATCAAGACAGTGTCACATGAAACATCCTTGTTTTCCTAGCGGCTCCTGGACCAGTGAACGGCCAGAGTCATCACAGACACTCCTGTTCATAGATGCCTCTCTTACAAAGCCTCAGATGTTTGATTTTAATTTCTCTTGTGTGTGGCGTTTTGCCACATAGAGAATCACTGATGTTTAACATCGTCTTTTAAAATACAAATTCATCTAGAAAGTTAAGAGTGTTTGTGTTGGTCAGTTTTCAGTCCTGTCCAGTGATTTCCTCCTAAGTTTTTCATCATCCCCTCCCCCGAAGTGAGCAAATCCTGTGGCCATCAAGGTACTGAGAATAAGTGATTGTTGAGTGCCCACCCCATAATAAGACCTCCCTATATATCACCACTGTCAAGACATAGGGAACACTGATGAAGAGGGAGTGGAAAGACTGTGAGGGCTGGAAGATGGAGTTGGAGCCTATGAAATCCTTTGTCCTTCATTGGTGTTCTATTGCTGTGAAGAGACACCATGACCTCAGCAACTCTTACAAAGGAGAGCACTTTGACTGGGCCTGGCTCACAGTTCAAAGGCTTAGTCCATTATCATCATGGCGGGGCACGGTGCACGCAGACATGATGCTAAAACTGTAGCTGCGAGTTCTACAGCTGGATCCACAGGCAGAAGGAAAAGAAAATTACTTACTAGGCCTGGCTTGAGCTTATGAAATGCCAAAACCCACTCCCCAGAGACAAACTTCCTTCAACAAGGCCATGCCCACTCCCTCTCAGATAGTACCATTCCCTGGTAACCGGGCATTTAAACACACGAGCGAGCCGATAGGAGCCAATTCTTATTCAAGCAATTGCAAGCCTGACATGGCCATTGTACACATGGATTCACAGTAGCTGTGGTTGCCTGCATGGGTCCTATATAAGACTGGGCCCATCATCGTTCAGGCAGGGATGGGACAGAGGCATTCATGGGACACTATTGGTCAGGTGCCTCCTCAGGGCACTATTGGCCCTCGATGGGTGCAGTGACGTGGCCACCGGTGCGTTGTTTACGCCTCGTGCTGCAATGCCTCCGTAGTCCTCCCTCCTCAAGAAGCCCCGGTTAAACCCTGTGGGTCACAAAAAAAAAAAAAAAAAAAAAGACATCATAGAGGGAAGGGGGCATGCTGGGAGCAGGTGCTGGCGGGGACTGGAAGGAAAGAAGGGGAGGAATGTGACCAGGATTTATTGCTTACCTGTATGAAATTATCAGAGAATAAATTTAGAAATTAATTGAAAAGAGGCACAGGGGAGAAACATGGCCTGGGGCCTGGGAAATGAAACACATGAAGACTTAAGAGGCAGGTTTGTCAAATTCCTCTATATTTTGTGTCTTAGATTTCATTTTTTAAAAAGATTTGTTTATTTATTATATATACCAAGTCTCATTATAGATGGTTGTGAGCCACCGTGTGGTTGCTGGGAATTGAACTCAGGACCTCTGGAAGAGCAGCCAGTGCTCTTAACCTCTGAGCCATCTCTCCAGCCCCTTATATTTTATTTTTTAAAAAAGATTTTTAAAATTTACTTTTAATTCTGTGTATTTGTATCTCTGTGTTGGTGCGTGCACGTGAGCACAGGTGCCCACAGAAGTCAGAGCTGCCTGTTGGCTGTGAACTGCCTGGCATGGGTACTGTGACCCAAACTCAGGTCCTATATAAGAGGAGTTTGTGCTCTCAATCACTGAGCCATCTCTCCAGCTATATTTCATTTTTTTAAATTATTGGTTCTCTTTTCTGTTTTTTTCCCCCCGAGACAGGGTTTCTCTGTGTAGCGTTGGCTATCCTGGACTTGCTTTATAAACCAGTCTGGCCTCGAACTCACAGCGATCTACCCTTCTGCCTCCCGAGTGCTGGGATTAAAGGCGTGCACCACCACGCCCGGCTCATTTTTAAAAATTATGCTATAACAAATGTTCCCAAATTCTAAAAGAATGACAAAAAGAGAAAAGCCAGTGGCCATAAGTGTGTTGAGGCACACTTATTAACAGTACACAGTGTGAGTTAGTAATTCCGGGGCTCAGAACAACAGCAACACAGGGTCCGTTTCCTCACAAAGAGTGAAGCCATCAGAAGCTGCCCTGACTGCAGAAGAAGAAAGACACATACAGCTAGCTCTTGTCACACGCATAGGTCTAGCCTTCCACAATTTAACTTCTTTAATTTAGTCTGTACAGCAGGTGTGTACGGTGGGCACTGGTAGAGTCTCCGTTTAGTAGATGAGAAAACTGAACCTCAGAGAAGTAACTCATGTGTTCAGGGTCACATGGCAGGAGATTCTGGAACTGGGATTTTAATCTAAGTCATGTCCAGCCTTGATTAAGACTCAGTTACTTCATAAAAGTAAGCTGGCGCGGTTCAGTCACTTCTAAAAAGTACAAACTGCTAAATCTTATATGTTACTTATGTATATCAAAATGAAAAATGAGTAATATCAGTTTATTCATTTATAGGTTCAACAAAAGCTTGCTGAGCATAGATTATATACAAAGTGTTTTTGTGGTGAGCACAACACAGGCCTTTTGGGGCAAGAGAGACCCACTGCTTATTTAAGACTCTAATTTGTAGGGTTACTGTTATGCTCATGAAGCTGTGTACCACAATACCAGTTAGTAATAGACACTCAACAAATATTTCCAAGGAACTTACAACCTGCTTGGAAAGACGAGGGGGAAAAACATGCACAGGTAACTAAAATCCAGGACACACCGAGGCAAAGGATTTAGGAAGGGAACAGACATGGAAATATTCAGAGAAGGAGCCGGCTTCTGGCTGGAGGGCTGGAGAAAGCTGTCGGCAGTGAGTTGGTGTCACAGGCTGGCTGTGGGAAAAGGCGTGGGGGGGTTTTGGTGAGATACATTGCACACAGAAATAGTATATGCAGAGATGCAGAGGACACGCCTTGGAATCAAAGCATCATGGGAAACGTGGCTAAAAGGACAGATGGAACCCCATTATGGAGACTTGGGGCTGGATTTGAGGCATAAAGCAGGCTGTGGGGAGGGATTTGTCAAGGAAGGGTGCTTTGTAGAGCTTTGGATAGTCTGTGAGTCTTTGGCATCAGGCTTGAGGCTCTGAGAGGCAGGAGATGGAAAGAGAAGAATGGAAAAGGTTTTCTGCGTTCCTATGTCCAGAAAAATGAGAGAGAGAGAAAAAATCTCCTTTGTTACTCTTTCTGTTAGTTTCCAGCTTTACCAAGGCATGTGAAACTCGGTTTATATGTAACATACAACATATGTAATATACAGCATTCAATGAGCTTGGTGTCTGTAGGCAGGAACCTTCAAAATGGCTGCCTTTATGCCTCAGTTTTTGATTGGCTGGTTGGTTGAAGACTGTTTACTATGCTGCAGATCTGTTGTGAAAATTGACTAGATCTCTGAATCTGACCCCAACAACTTACTGTCATTCATTATCTTGCTTCAGGAGGCAAAGTCCAAGCACCCTAGAAATGAACTTTTGGAACATAGCTTATTTGTGAACTGGGGTGACCTCCTCAAAACTTTCTTAGCAGTCAGGCAGTGGTGCCACATGCTTTTAATGCCAGCACTTGCGAGGCAGAGGCAGGTGGATCTCTGAAGCCAGCCTGGTCTAGAGAGAGAGAGAGAGAGAGAGAGAGAGAGAGAGAGGGAGAGAGAGAGAGACTTCCAGGACAGCCAGGACTACCCAGTGAGACTCTGTCTCAAAAAATCAACAACAATAATTTTCTAGCTGGGTGCAGAGGCACACACCTGTAATCCCAGCACTTGGGGAGGCAGAGGCAAGCATATCTCTGTGAGTTCAAGGCCAGCCAAGGCTACACAGAAAAACTGTCTTGAAAGACAAAAACAATAACAACAATTTCTTAGCAGGCAGTAATTGACAGAGCATGTGTGTGTGCGTGTATGCGTGTGCGCCATGGCACATATTTGTAGGTTAGAGGGCAACCAGAGGAAACTAAGCTGAATCTGCTATGGGTATAGACCCTCATCTTTTACAGCGTTTAAAACAGGATCTCACTCTGGAGGCAGAGGCAGGTGGATTACTGTGAGTTCGAGGCCAGCCTGGTCTACAAAGTGAGTCCAGGACAGCCAAGGCTACACAGAGACACCCTGTCTCAAAACAAAACAAAACAACAAAACAAAAAACAAAATAGGATCTGTTGCAGGTTGCCACAGGACATACCAGACTGGCTCACCCATGAGCTTCTCGGACCCTCTTGTCTCCACTTCCCATCTCCCTGTAGGAGTTTTGGGGTCACAGATGAGCACTACTGAATTTGGCTTTATGTGGGTTCTGGAAACCCAAACTCAGGCAGGGAACTCCCCAAACCGTCGCCCCAGCCCTCCATTGAACTTTAGCAACGCAAGGGAAGGGATGGGGAGAGAGGTTTTCTTCTGAGCAGAGGCTGTCGGCCAGGGTGGTGAGGGAGGCCTCTCCGTGTGACTGGGGCTCATTGCTACGACCTGCTGGACACTGGCAGTATTCCAGCCTTCTTGGGTAAGGAACGGAGAGAGTGTTTACACACTGCCTTCTGTGTTCACAGTGTTCTGGCAATGTCTCCCTCAAAGCTAGGGCAGATCTGGGAGGCCTGAGACCGACTGACTGGTTGGTTGTGGTTGAACCAGGGGCCTCTCTGGCCACACACCTAGTTGTGCTCACGAGACTTTGGATCAAAGTCTGTCCCATATTTTTTTATGACATAGAGAACTGAGACATGATGTAAGGATCTAGCCCCTATTGCGATAGGTCTGTACAGAGAAATCAATGGCAAAGAATGCGTGTGTGTGTGTGTGTGTGTGTGTGTGTGTGTGTGTGTGTGTAGCCAAGTAAGTAAGGAAAAAGAGAGGAGGAGCAAGGGAAGGTGAAGACAAATCAGTAAGTAGGCTGAGCTGAGTTGAGTGGAGGAAAACTGTGAGAAATCATTTCGGAATTTTTTTTTTTAATCTACGTCTGTTCTTGACCAAAAGAAAGTGTACACAGAGGAATAGAAGTTTTTTAATGAACATTTTTAGCAATTCTTTGGTGACTGATAAAAGCCTGCTTCCTACAGTCAGCTTTCGCCTGTTTATTCAGATTTTTTTTTTTTTTTTTTTTTTTTTTGTAAAAAGTGAAGGGGGGCGGGAATAATATTATGTCTTTAATTAGAAGTCTGTTGTTATTTTTCAATTAATCTGTGTCAGTAGCTTTAGCATTTGTATTAAATCATTTTCTTCACGAAGGCTTTTAATGAGGAAACAAATTGATTGTACTTATACATTGGATACTTGCCACTTCAATGTGTATTCGGTCGTGTCTTTTGAGGCATGTTCTTGCTGGTCATCTTGTGGTTAATCTTTGAAGCCAAACTTTGGAAAAGAAAGAAAGAAAGCAAGAAAGAAAGAAAGAAAGAAAGAAAGAAAGAAAGAAAGGAGACAAACTAACAATACTAACAAGAAAATACTGCACTTTGTTTGCATTGAAGAATTTATTTGTTTTTGTTTGTTTATGAGACAGGGTCTTAAAATAGAGCCCAAGTTGGTTTTGAACTTGTAACCCTCTGACCTTAGCCTCCCAAGTGCTGGGATTGCAAATGTGTGTAGTTACACCTAGCCACCTGGTGAGGATTTTAATTTAGCAAAGCAGTCTGAATTTTAGCTTCCTCCTGCCATCCCCCCTCACACACACCCCTTCTGTTTTCCCCCTCTGACCTTTGTGTGAGTAGTTTAAGGGGAAATGAAGGCACCCTGCGTTTGTTTGTCTTATTTGGAATAAACCTATGCTCTAGCCTAGTCTATAGCGTGCCTTGGGGTGCACTGCCTCTCTGGTGCTGTCCCCTCTCCTTGAGATAGACGGTACAGCTGCTTGGCACTCAGAGAGCTCTCACTGTTTTCTGATTTAGCAGCAGGCATTTCTTGAAGACAAGCTCTGTGCCGCTACCTCTTTCCGCTCAAGGACATAGTGAGATCGTAGTGCCCCCGTCGGGGGGGGGGGGAGGGCAGGGGGGTGGTAGAGTGCACAGGTGTGCCGAGAGGGAGATGGAGCCGAATCTCAAAGCAGCAGCTAGTGTTTGCCGAGGAAGGAGGAACAAAAGAAAAGGTGTGATGGCTGCAACATGTGGTAGCAGAAACGGAGTAGGAGACTTTGCTCCCTGAGAGCTGGGATGAAGCATGGAAAGATTTGAAGCAAGAGCCTGTTAGGTCGTTAGACTAATGATGGTGCTGATGACAGGAACAGCTGATATTAAGAACAGCTGATGTTGATTAGAAGCCTGTCAGGTGCCGGGTCCGACGTTCATCTCTTTATGAAGACTGCCTCTGTTAATTCTCAAGAAGTATATGAAACAGGAATGATTTTTCCTTCCTAAAGATGAGGAAACTGAGTCTGTATCGTAGGTCTCACCATTAAAAGATAGAGCTGGGACTCCAGGCCAGACTTCTGCGTAGCCTTGGCTCTTTCTCAGTTGCTGTGCTACTCTTTTCACCGGCGCTGAAGATATGGGGTCAGAGGGAGCAAGATGATGGCAGATGGACCACTTAGCATCTGGCTATAACCGGACGTCGTGGTGCAGTCTGAGGGCTTGGATGAGTGGATTCAGTGCCTGCAGAGATGGCCTAAATGGGTGCTAAGGAAGCCAGCTTGAAGGCTGCTGGGATGTGCAAACCAATAGAGAAAGAGGTGGAAGGGTTTCTTGGTTCTAGTTGAGTGGATGGTGATACCAAACATTGACACGAGGGAACACAGCAGCAGCAGCAGCCGAGATTTGGGGGACTTACAGTCTCTTCTGCTTCTGAGTGTTTTGAACTAATAGCAAACTATTTAGCAAGGATAGACACCGCTGTCAAATCTCCGGCCATTGGTTTCCTTCCTCCGGCAGCTGGGGCCCCCACGCTTGTTTCTCTAGCCTTCTTCTCCACTCTTGTCCTCTTACCTCACAAGTCTAGAAAAGTCCTAACCTTGATAGATTCAGCTTTCCAACTTCTCTGCTCCTGTACTTGGGCAGCTAATGGGGGCCAGAGAAAAAAAATGATGCAATCCAATTGCGGCCACCGTAAATCCTAGATGAGCACTTAATGAGGCTGGCAATTAGTTCACAGGCTCCAGGCCGGCAATTGCTTCCGTTTCCCTCAGTACCTACCCCTAGCCCTTTTTAGCCTTTGCCTCCCAACAAAGGGACAACAGGCTTTTGGGTTGGAGTTCACACAGCGTCCTGCCCCACACCCTCCTCAAACATACCTGCTAAGTTGCCATCTGCTCTCCTGACTGGCCTGTTCTCTCTATAGCCTGGGCCTGGCCTCTCTGTGAGCTCCCCGCTTCCCTATCCTGCCAGGCTGCTGCTTTTGTCTGATCCTAAACCCTCCCTCAATATTCTTTATCTGCAAAATGACAGGTTCTGGCATATTCCAGGCTTAGGCTCTTCTGGGTCCCAGTTTTTTGTTTTTTTGTTTTTTGTTTTTTTAATCATTTTGGTCTTCTGGGTCAATGATACAACCTCCATACAATGTGACTGCTTTAGACATACTGGTCCAGGTGGTGTGTGTGTGTGTGTGTGTCCTTAATCCCTCACACAATTTCTGGAAAATAGCAGGCATTTATTAACCTCATGGCTATGGAGGAAGTGAACACAGAATTTGTAACCTCAGATATAGTGGAGAGACACACGTTGTGGAGTGCCTGGATGAGCCCCAAAAGGGTGACGTTGGAACTGTCCTGGACTTGCTTTGTAGACCGGGCTGGCCTCAAACTTACAGTGATCCACCTGCCTCTGCCTCCAGAATACTGAGATTAAAGGCGTGCGCCACCATGCTCAGCTGAAGTTGGTACTTCTTTTATGTAACTGTTGCCACCAGGTGAATAATGCGGCTGTGGTCATAGCAAGGAAATGCCAAAAACATGCTAGTAAGAAGTGTTTGCCCATGAAGATTTGAAGTGACTTTTATGGAAACTGTTTTATTTTCAAGCTGACAGCCCATTTTAAAACCTGTCCCTCATTCTGCACAAGATAAACTAAGGTGGCTACACAGTATGAACTTGTAAATTCCTGTTGGGGATGGGGGGCTTAGTGGTTAAGAGCATACACTACTCTTCCAGGGGTCCAGAGGTTGATTCCCAGCACCCACATTAGGTGGCTTACAACCATATCTAGCTCCAACTCCAGGGGACCCACCTCCTCTGGCCTCCATGAAATTAAAAAAAAAAAACCTTCTATCCTGCAGGGTATAGGTACATTTTGGGGTACAGTTGGACACAGTCAGATAGTCCCGTATACGTCACTTTTCCCTTTTTTTAAAATTAGGGCTAAGTTAAATGGTCTTAAAGGTCCTGACACTTAAAAAAAAAAAGTCCTGACACTTGTAAAACCCAATGAGTGTCGGGGTCTCAGTCAAGGCTTCTACTGTTGTCCATTGTTCACAACAAGGTGTCCTGGCAGTTGATGTGAATTAATCTGGCACCAGGAATAAAATCAACTTTCCAACCATCAAGGATGACAAAAATCATGGAGACAATGTTTAAGATATGATCATCAATTAGAGTGCTACATGTGTGAGCATCCTTTGTCATCTCCGGTACCCAGGCTTGGAACCAGAAGCCATCTTGGACTTTTCTCTGACAGCTGGCTGTGGCCCGTCTCCAAGTCTTTAATCAATCTCTTGCCTTTTCGCTGCCTCAAGCTCCTCTGCCTCCCAAGCACGTTGCATATCTCTGCCAGATTTGACCTTAGCAGACAGCGTCTCACCCCAAAAGACAAACAAACAACAAACAGCTTTCAATGACTCCATTTTTATCTTCAGGGCGAAGACAAAAACTAAATTCTGACCTGACATTGTGGTCTTTCATTCTGCCACAGTGTATCCAGTTAGCATTTTTCTTTTATTACTTCGGTGAGTTATATTTCATTGTCTCTTGCATGCAGGGAGGATGGGGAGTGTGAGGGCAAAGAGCCGGATTTCCTAGTAAGGAACTAGTCCCGTACTAGAAAGTAGAGAAAGAATGCTGGAAAGTAGATTTCCCATTTTACATCAGAAAGCAGAGTTGTTGCCTCTTTGTGAAGAGCTCCTGGTTTCTTTACTACTCATATCCAGAATGGGTCACCATCGTCACATTGGTGTGTGTGTGTGTGTGTGTGTGTGTGTGTGTGTGTGTGATGTGAAGGGACGTGCATGCTATGATTGCTGTGATACACACGTACAGGTCAGAGGACAACTTTGTGCAATCAGTTCTCTCCTTCTGCCTTCACATGGGCTCCCGCAACAGAACTCAGGTTGTCAGGCCTACACAGCAAGTGCCTTTAAAGTCACCTTGCCAGGCCCAGAGTAGGGTTTTTTGATTGACCTGGCAGTTGACTGCATGTAGTGAAAGCTTACAGATGACTCCAGTGGGAAACAGGGTGTTATTTAATCTCTTTTTTATTATCTAGGAATGGGGCTTAAAGAGGATGGGGAGGATTGTGGTGGGCTACGTTGTCAGGTATCAGATGGTGTCACTTGTTTGTTCGCTTAGTGAGACTTTAATTGTGACCCTGGTCTTCTCTAAAGAGAACACTGTTGTCATCTGGGGTGAGTCTCTGAAACTTACACACATAGACTCAGAACCACATAAACAGTCCACTTCCCCAAAGAGCCCAGGATCTTCTTATGACAAATCTTTCTGTTGTTTGAGTTAGACGCATATTGTCTACTGTCAGCACATTATTTATTATTCCATAATCCAAACTGTCAGCGCTCCCTACGTAGCTATCTTATCTTTTGGGCAAGATTCCAAGTTTCTCACAGGTAGACACAAGGCGTTGCACGTTTGGCTGCATTGAAGGAACTAGGGCCAGACACGTCATCCCTCCATCACAGGCCTTCCTTTGGATGTTTGTCTAAGGCTGATGTCTGGACCCCTGGATCCCAGGCCGCTGATTCCTCCACCAGATACCTCCAGCAGATGGTGCCATTTTCCCATTCCTGCTCTTGGGTGCCGAGGACCACATTATCCTCTGCCACTTTGCTCATTCTTTCTGCAATGGTTCTGAGACGCTGGCAGTAGAAAGAGAACTCAAAGCTCAGAGGGCACCTTCCCAAGTGAGGAAGAGGTTAAAGAAACCTCTGGGATGCCCAGACTGGGGGCAGACTATTCAGCAAAGCCATTTTCTTGGGCGCGAAATCAGCCTTTACCACATGGCTCATTGTCCAAGGTCAACTGGAATGGGCTTTGTTGGTCTTATCAACTCACCATTGGAAACACAGCACATCGGAGTGTCCACTTGGATCTTAAGAGTCCATTCCTATCATCAGAACAACACTTCAGTCAGTATTAGTCTTTGTGGTCTGTGTGGATATGGGCGTCATGCAAAAGAGATGCTCAAGTGGGGCATGGGAGCCATTCTGCACGGTGAACATCGTGAACGGCCTACGCAGTCAGAAAGGGCTGGCGCCTTCTCCCAAAAGTCGTTACAAGTGATTTGAGTAAGCAGATGGCTTATCAAGGCTGCGAAGGCATGGTATGCCTTATATTAAGTCACAGGTAAAAATAACATTTTTAATGCTTTGGTTGCAAAAGAACCAATCATCTAGCTGTTCTAAATCTGTAGCTCCCCAGATGTTGACCTTTCTGGATTGATAGTTTTATAATGCCAGCAGAGTCCTGTTTATGTCTAACCCAGTGCATCCAATCATTTAAAAAATTTATTAGGTTTGTGTGTTTGTGTGTGTATGTTTGTGTGTGTGTGTGTGTGTTTGAGTGTGTGTGTGTGTATGTAGAGGCAGGGGCATGCCATGGTGGATGTGTGAAGGTCAACAGACAACTTTCTGAAGTTGGTTCTTGCCTTCCGCCTTGGAGACCGGGTCTCTTATGTTTCTCAAACTAGGCTGCATACCCAAGCCTTGCTGGCTGGAGAACCAGCAATTCTCCTGTCTCCACATCCTATCTCACGGTAGGCAAGCCAGATTACAGATGTGCCCTGATTCACCCGGTGGGTTCCAGGCTTGCATAGCCGTGGTTTTTGCACGCCAATCCATTTCTGTTGCCTTCTTAGCCTCTCTGATGGCTGCAGGGAGACGAGGGAGTCATTGACACGACACAGCTGGGGTTTTCTCCAGGGGGACAGAGAACCCATACTATTTTTTTACCCCTTTTTAGGGAGTTTATGAGTCCCCTGAAGACCAGCTGTGGATTCTGACTGTACTAACAAAGCAGTTGCAACTTACCTTGAAGCCCCAAATTTGCTTTTATGTTGTAGCCACTAAGAAAGCAGCAGGTGTGGGATTTAAGAGTTTGGGTTCTTCTAGAACAGTTAGAGCTGGGTAGAAATCTTGGTTCTGTCACTTAACGGCTGAGACATCTTAGTCAAATGTTTGGCTCCCTGAGTCTTGTTTATGTCTGTTACACGGAGAGGTGAGTAGGGGGTTGGGGCCAGGAGGGTAGCTCAGTGCACACTGCAGCTTGCTCTACAAGCCTGGGCTTGGCTGCCTGGAACCCAAGTCAAAAGCTGGATGCTGTACACATCCGTAATCCCAGCGTTCTTACAAGATGGGGTGCAGAGACAGGAATCATCAGGGGCTTGAGGACCACCTAGTCTAGAGTCTTCAGGAGAGGGAGAAAAATACGAGACCCGCTTTAAAACAAAGGTGGAAGGTAAGAGCTGGCTCTCTTGACTTCCTCTGACCTCCACATGCCCGCACTCACACATACCATTGGGGAGGGGGATAGGGGAAGGAGAGATAGTTTTAAAATGAAGAGTTAATAATATACTGACTTCCCAAGGTTACTATAAAGATTAAATAAAATATGTGAAATGTATTCATAGCATAATGCTTTAGCATACGTTAAGTACCGAGTTTGTACATTATTTTTATTATAATTAGAAAATGGAATTATTTTTCCTTCTGAGGTAGTTCCAGTGATATTAGGATCCTTAGAGTTGTTTGTCTGCCTCCTGCATGAGGATCTGTCTAATTAGCCGGTCAAGAGATGAAAGCTCAAAGTAGTTTTTCTCCATAATCACATTTATTGCTTGGCTTTGTGGTCAAGAATCTGACCACTTCTCCCCGACCCAAACTAATGGTTTAGAGTCAATTGCTCCATTTTCAGCAGAAATCTAGTAATGCATCCTGTGAATTAAGGTGGTAATTTAGAATAACATGTTTGCAGTTTCTTATTAAGATGTTTGTTTAGAAGCCAATTGCTGTTCTGGGTGGATATGCTGCTGTATACCTGTAATCCTACACAGGCGAAAGGAATCCATAAGCCAAGGTTATCCTGGGCTACATAGTGAATTGTAGGTCATTCTAGGCTTTAGAGTAACACACATACACACACACACACACATGCACGCACGCACATGCGCGTGCACACAGCCAGTTGCTAGCCTTGGAAACAGTGTCTGCCTTGCTAATACCACAGACTAGTTATTTTATCTTTTGTTTTTCTTGTTTTCATTTGTAAAATGGGCTTACGAATCAAAGAAGAATATTGAAAAGGTGGGCGGAAATGATTGGAAAGGTTTCAGCTACACAGTGAACAGATCCTAGCATTGTTTTGTTTTGTTCTTTTTATTACCATTGCTACCAGTTTGGTGCCTTCTGGGGCTCTGGTTTCTCTCAAGACCACAAGCTCTTTCTTATTTTTCCCTTTTCTCTTCTGTATCTGTCTTCAAACTGAGGTCCGTTTACTAATATCTTTAATTTTAAAACCCTGAATAGCAAACTTTACCATGTATGTTTTTGTTTTGTTTTGTTTTTGAGACAAGGTTTCTCTGTGTAGCCTTGACTGTCCTGAACTCGCTTTGTAGACCAGGCTGGCCTCGAACTCAAAGCGATTCACCTGCCTCTGCCTCCCGAGTGTTGGGATTAAAGGCGTGTGCCACCACGCCCAGCTAGCCATGTTCATATTTTAAATTTGTTTTCTTTATATGCACATGAGTGATTTGCTAGCATTTAGGTCCGTGCACCATTTGCATGCCTGATGCCAGCAGCGGCCAAAGGGTATTGGATTCTCTGGGACTAGAGTTACAGGTGGTTTGCGAGGCACCTTGTGGGTGCTGGGAATGAAACCTAGCTCTTCTGGAAGAGCAGCCAGTGCTCTTAACTGCAGCGCCATCTCTCCAGCCCCACGCCGTGCGTGGAATTTGATTTTTGCATACAAAATGAAAAGCTGCAGGCCAGCTACATGTGAAGACAGGCTTGTCTGTACTGAATAAAGATAACCACCATCAATATGGCACACAGCATCTTCTTTTGGCTCATGCTGTACTTGTCTTCCGCACCCCCCCCTCCCCCCGCCCACCTTCCCCCCTCCCACCCCTCCGCGCCATCCCAAACTCTATTTGCATGGAGCTAGTGAGTCTTAGTGTGGGACCTGCTGGGTAGTGATAGCTTCCCTTCCCTACAGAAGCTGAAGGTTCCGAGAGAAGATTAAAGAAGTATTTGTTATCTCTCTGCACAGGCCGGATAGGAAATTCTCAGAGGCCTTTGGGCTAGACACGTGTGCGCACGCGCGTTTGTGCGCTCCCCCCCCTCCTTCTTTTGCAGCCGTTGTATCATTTAAAACATTTAGCTCCAGATTTGCCGTGCTCTCCAGCTTAAAGAGAATTGTTTCCAGAGCGAAGCGGAAGAATTGGAAGCCGCCGCCCAGATTTAAGCAAATGCTTCCCAGAGAGCACTGCAGGTTCCACACTGTGATGAAGAGCGAGCCCAGGATATGAGGTGAAGACCTCACATGAGTCCTGTGGACAGGAGACTCGGTTGACATTGCCAAAGCTTTACGGCTTCCCTTTAGAAGTGCCCTCTGGGACTGGGGTATAGTTCAGTTGGTAGGGTGCCTGGTTAGCATGAGCAAAGACCCCGGGCTTGATTCCCCAGTGCAACGTAACACTGGATATACCAGTACACACCCGTAATTGCATCACTCGGGAAATGCAGGCCGGGGATCAGTAGTTCAAGGCCATCTTGACGCACAAGTTAATTAGCACGCCCAACACCTCCTGCCCACAGTTGTTGTTACTATAAGAATGGGGACTGACTTTCACGCGAGCTCTGGTGCCCCATATTTGACCACGTCCCCTTGATGGGGAGGCCTGGTGGCACTCAGAGGAAGGATAGCAGGCTACCAAGAAGAGACTTGATACCCTATGAGCATATACAGGGGGAGGAGGTCTCCCTCAGTTACAGTCATAGGGGAGGGGAGTAGGGGGATAGCAGGAGGGAAGGAAGATTGGGAGGATACAAGGGATGGGATAACTATTGAGATGTAATGTGAATGAATTAATAAAAAAACAAAGTTTAAAAAAAAGAATGTGTTTCACCTACTCCCTTCACTACTTTCAGGTATATAGTATAGTTTTGTTAGCTAGAGTCACACACCATCTGTTAATTAGAGCTTGTAACTTACTCGTGTATTTTGTCGTCATCGTTGTTACTTTTGTTTAAGTCTTTAAATTTCAGTTTATTGCTTACGTGCATGAGTAGTCTCCCTGCATGCTTGCCTGTGCATCTCCGGTGTGTCTGGTAGTTGCAGAAGTCAGCGGAGGGCATTGGACCCCTAGAGTGGAAAATTACAGACAGCTGTGAGCTGCTAGGTGGGTGCTGGGAATGGAACCAGGGTCCTCCGGGAGTGCAGCCAGAGCTCTTACCTGCTGAGCCATCTCTCCAAGCCCTGTTGGTGGTGCTAAGGTCGGGTCTTGCAATGTAGCTGAGCTGGCCTCAAACTCAGGAGGCCAGCTGAGTTCGCCCTCCTGGGAACTGGTGTTTGCAACAATACCTTGCCAAGCTTACACAATGTATCACTGAAAGTTTGCCAAAAATGTTTAAAAAAAAGTTGATTCTGCTATTTAATGTCAGTTGTGTAAGACAGCTCCCCCATTTGTCCCTGTTACGTGGATGTTTCTCAGCAAGGGACCTTCTTACAATGAAGTTCCTATTAGCAGAAGCCTAATCCTGAGGTCTATGTGAGTTTATCACATGGTTCATCTTCTTGACTAACAAAGAGAAGCCAGGACACCTGGTTGTTGGAGTGGGGTTAGTGGGAGAAGGAGGCATGAAAAGAGGCTGAGATCATCAATAACATGTTTTACTTATTTAACGGTTTGCTCAATTAGCACACATGTCGGTCTGTGTCATGTGCATGCCTGATTCCTATAGAGGCCAGAATGATACCCCATCCCAACTTGGAATTGAAGTTCTACATGGTCATGAGCCACCACATGGGATGCTGGGAATCAAATTGGGGTCCCCGGGAAGAGCAGGCAAGTACTGTTACCCACCAAGCTAGCTCCAGCCCCCTCATTTCTTGTACTGTTTAGTTAGAAGATGGGTAATGGTAAGAATTGGGCGCTAGAGCAATACTTCCAGAGAAGATGGAAAACAACCTGTCCACCTGTCTGATACGTCGCTCATTTGGTCATTGCTCTGATGTGAGTACAGACTGCCCTCCACAGGCTCCTGTGTCCTGACACTGTCCGGGAGGTCATGGAACCTTTAAGACGTTCGGCTGGTGGAAAGAAGGTGCCAGGGGGAGATCCTTGGAAGACTCCAGCCCTGGCCATTTCCTGCCGAGCTCTCCGCTTCCTGACTGCAGCCGTGCCTGCCACCTGCCACCTTTTGCTGACACTTGCTACTTAGGTTCTATGTCTTCCCTCACCAAGATGGTCTGCTTTCCCTCAAAAACCATGAGCCAAGAGAACGGTTTCCTTCCTTCCTGCTACTTGCTCTACATTTGGTCACAGCAACGAGAAAAGTATACTTCCCAGCCAGCCATTCGACAGGAAGGTGTTTTGTGCAGTTGTCAGCTGCACTGTGCTGGGTGGAGACTGACCCACCTTACAGTCACAGACTGTAACCGGATTTAAATGTCTGCCAGTCCTAGTGTACGTGTACCCTTCGCCCGGATGGACGTCCCTTCTTCCGGATGTCAAAGGCTTCTGCCTCCCACCAGCTCTTGCTTCCCACCTCTCCTCTCACCACCTCCTTCCCCTCTCACCTTCCTCTGCCCTCTCTCTAACCTGTTGTTTTATATTTCCTTCCACACAGCAGCTTTCTGCTCTGATTTCTTCTCTAAAAACTTCCCTCAGACCACCACCTACCTTTGTGTCACGTCAGCCTCCTGCACAGGGATCACTCACTGCTCCATTTCCCACAGTTTTCAGGAGAGGCAGAGCTGAGGGGCTGACGTTCCTAATGCAGCCAAAACCTCACTTGAGTCCTGCACACACTGGCCCACCCAAGTATGGCCTTTCCCTGAACCTTCTATGGTTACAGACCCTCTTGGTTTGATTAAAAATGTGCACTTTTCCTCCTAGAAAGCCTCAGGTGCAGATCCCCCAAGAGGCCAAGATGAAGACAGAGAAACAGCCCTCCTACTTAGTGGTGTGGAAGTCTCTATGTCTGCTCAAAGAATTAAGGCATAGTCATTATGACCCTGTGGCAGTTACCAGGGAAGGGGAGATGAGGGTGTGGGGAAGAGCAAGCATTTGAATGTTGCACTCTGAGGTGAAGAAAATGGGACAGGAGGTGGAGATGTTGGAGGAGTGAGGGGAGGCTTTGAAAATGAAACAGGAGGTGGAGATGTTGGAGGGGTGAGGGGAGGATGTGTGCAAATGGGGACAGGAGATGGAGAGCCTGGAGGGGTGAGGGGAAGATGCAAAAATGGGACAGGAGGCCGGAGGCAGTGGTGCACTTCTGTCATCCCAGCCCTCGGGGAGGCAGAGGCAGAGGCAGGCAGATTTCTGTGAGCTTGAGGCCAGCCTAGTCTGCAAAGTGAATCCAGGACAGTCAAGGCTACACAGAGAAACCCTGTCTGGAAGAACAAAAAAAAAAAAAAAAAAAAGAAAAGAAAAGAAAAAGGTGGGGGTGGGGCAGGCGATGGAGAGATTGAAGGGGTGAGGGAGGGTGTGCTGCATTTCACAAGAGCACACAAGCTGATGGGAAGAGCGAAGCTAAGAGGAAGGGTGGCCATACCCTAGAGGAAAAATCAATACAGAGCAATGTAAGTTTCCTGTGAAGGCACTAAATAGGCTTTTGTGGGTAACCATCATAAGTGACATTGTTTCTGTGGGGGGAAAGATGTAAGTCGGGTTCCATAGAAGTGATTTACAAGTGACCCACTCCATCATGGCTGTTCAGGACTTAAGACCTCAAGGGTTATTGGTTTTGCCAGTCATTTCACGGAGTGGGAGGAGAGGAGACGGTGCTGGGGATTGTGTGGGCCTGCTTCATTCCTCTGCTCTCCCACTACCAATGTGAGACAACCCCGGTCCGACCATCCTGGCCTCACTGGTACACTTAAAGAGTGAGAGCAGTGGAGGATGTGTTCTCAGTCCTGGGGTTTGGGTGGTTATAACCACAGGAACACCACTAGTGTTTGTTACCCAGGCCGGTGGTGCTAATGGCTCTGTAATCCGCAGGAAGGACAGCTGTCTCAATAAAGAGCCATCCTGTTCAAGCCCTGAGCCACCATGAGCTTCCTTTCTAGGGCATCCCCGGTTTGGTTTGGTTTTTAAATTTACTTTTATTTTATGTCACTGGTGTTCTGCCCACTTGTCTATGCAAAGGTGTCAGATCCCCCTGGAACTGGAGTTACAGACAGGTGGGAGCTGCCATGTGGGTGCTGGGAATTGAACCTGAGTCCTCTGGATGAGCAGCCAGTGTTCTTAACCACTGAGCCACTTCTCAAGTCCCCCCGAGCCCCCAGCCCTTAGGTTTAAAAGGCACTTTCCTTAGTTGTTGCACTGATGCAGCTTTTGAGCCATTTAAGAATCTTAAAAACATCAAAGGTACTTGCTTTTCTTAAACAAAGCCAAGCTCCAGCTGATGACTGACCGATCACCGAGCTTTTTTGGGTGGGGTGGGGGGATTTATTCTATAGACATGGTATATTAACCAAAATTGAGTCATTCAAGTTTGACTGATGTCCGTTCTTCTCTCTTGTATTTTTTTAGGTACTGTTGGGATTTTCAGCCCCAAGGTGAGTACGCCTTGACCATAAGTAGTTTTTATATTAAGAAAGTGTCGATGACTTCTCTGTCCTCTCCTAAGTCTCTCCACACAGCACCACTAGTCATTTCTGAGCAAAGTCAGTGGAGTGTTTAATTAACCTTCACCCCACTGGGCACCCCCCCCCCCCCCACCGCCCTGCTATTTCAGCAACAAGAGGCGCCATGCCTTGGGTGGCTGCTGGATTGTTTTCCAGAGCCAGAGCAATAATATGCTTTTACTCCTTGAGTTTTGTTAGACGCTAACAGGATCCTGCAACATTCAAATAGAATGGTAGCCAAGTCCACAATAAAATCCCTGGGTGGGTTCCAACTCGAGTAATCCTTCATTTGCCCCAGAAAGAAATTTTAGCGTGTTCTACCCTCTATCACCGTGTCCTTCCACACGGACTGTCTGGCAGCAGAGAAATGTCAGAAACGGAGCCATGTGGAATTCCCACCAGACCAACGCTATCACATTTTAATACGCGCCTCGCCGCAGCCTCTGTGCCTCTAATTGCTTCCCAACCATTGTTTTCCCTGCCTTTTCTTGATGAACCCAGCATCTGGCTTGATTCTCAGAAGCACGCCAGAAGACAGCTGTGTGCAAAATTAAAAATAAAGGATGAGATTAGAACACATTTGTAAAAGGTTCAAAGTTGGAATGTTTTTGAAACTTCAAATACTTGGCCAGCATGTGTGCACAATGCTGCCCCTGTCACTCTCTTAGGTGGCCTGGTTGAGGGTGGCGGCTGTGGCAGCATCCTGTGCGTTCCTTATCTCAACTTAGAAGACGCAGGGGTTTTCACTTTCTCAGAGGATTGCAGTTTTGCCCCACACTTATGGAACGCATTATGAATTGCTTGGCTCCGTGACCTTTTAAACACCAGACCATTTCCAGTATCACTTATTGTCTTATTAGCTCTGGGTGCCTGTCCCACACTGCGTCTTAACGCTTCCAGGAACTTAGTGTTGAGTGATGGTACTAGATTTAAAAAAAAAAAAAAGTGTGTGTGTGTGTGTGTGTGTGTGTGTGTTGTGTGTGTGTGTCTGTCTGTCTGGAAGCCAGAGACTGACCTTGGGTGTCTTCCTTACCTAATCTATCTATGTTTTATTTACTGAGGCAGGGTCTCTCATTGATCCTGTAGCTCATGTTTTCCCCTTCCTGTGTTACGTGGCTGCTGGAGCTCTGAACTCCCGGGATTTACACTTATGCAGCAAGCCCTTTCTTCATCCACCGGGCCGTCTCTTTAGCACAGACGGCATTACTTTCACTAAAATTTTAGTTTCCTACTTTATATTTTGTTAAAACATATTTCCAGCTTTGCTTGTTTGTTTTTGAGGTCAGACTAGCCCTCAAGCCCAGAGATCGGTCTGCTTCTGTCTCCCACTTGCCAAGATCAAAGGCATGCAACCACACCCAGCACAGCAGAAGAATTTAGAAAGCCCTAGAAGACTTGGTAATATTGGGATGATACCAGCGAGGAAAGATAGACATGATGACCTCATACTTTATATTGTCTAAAATAAACTTAAGTAAAAACGTTAAGAAGTCATTTTATTCTTAATAGTAAGTCTTATTATATAACCAGGCTAGATTTGAACTAACTGCGTAGCCCAGGGTGGCCTGGAACTTTCCATTCTTCTGCCTAAGCACCCCCAGCGCTGAGATTATAGATGTACACCACCATGTTCAGCCTTTCTTAGCAGTGTGTTTATAATAATAACATTAATTCTTCCCATACATTTTCACCCGTACACTATTGGTTCATTGTCATCTTCCTTAGTGGTTCATCAGTGTGTGACAAAACTTCTAGGGAGATAGCACACACATCTCCACTTCCACTCCAGATAGGGAGCCCCTGACAGACCAAAGTATGAATACTACCAAAATCCAACATGGTGAACAATGAGTAAATATGGGTGAAGGGTTACTTACAGGAATATGGGTGAAGGGTTACTTACAGGAATATGGGTGAAAGGTTACTTACAGGAATATGGGTGAAGGGTTACTTACAGGAATATGGGTGAAGGGTTACTTACAGGAATATAAGTGAAGGGTTACTTACAGGAATACAGATGAAGGGTTACTTACAGGAGCAGAAATGACTCAAAGCATCACCACCAAAGGCCACCTCAGCACCGGCGACAGCACACTGCACAGCCTGCAGGCAGCTCAACAGGTTAGACAGCATCCTTTGTAGGTGCCTCAGTTGGTCTAAATCCCTTCCAGGCCAACTGGGCTAGGATGAATCTTTCCACCCCGGCTTGTCTGAGGGTCTTGTTTGCAGCAGCGAGGCTTGTTTTCTCTAGGAGGGAGGGGCCTAGTGAAGCTGGTTAGTTTCAGGGACTTCCTTAAAAGACGAAATGTTTCAATCTCGGAGGAAGTTGTTTTTTATATATCATCTAAGAAGAAGAAGAAAATACAATCTAGTGAATTATTACTTTAATATAGAGGACACATAACGAAGTATTACTTTAATGTAGAGGACACATAAATGGGACAGCTTCTTTTTTCTTTTACTTTAAAAACCATCTATCCATCCATCCATCTACTCCATCTATCTATCATGGGTGTGTGTGTGTGTGTGTGTGTGTGTGTGTGTGTGTGTGTGTGTGTGTTTATGTGTGCACACACATGTGCCACAGTGGAAGTCAGAGGACAACTTACAGAACTGGTTCTTTCCTCTCACCATATGGGCTTGGTGGGTTGAACTCGGGTTGTCAGGCTTGGCAGCCAGCTTTCTTCCCTGCTGAGTCTTCTCACCAACCTAGAAAAACTCTCTTGACGAGGCTCAATACAACTGAGGATCATGAAAAGCCTTGGTTTTAGGACTTCAGATAATCTCAATAATATAAGGCCTGCTTACTTTGAAAACTACTCTTGTCGTTCCCTTCCTGTCCTTCCTCTCCTCTCCCGCTTCCTCTCCCTCCTCTCCCTCTTCCTGTCCCTCCTCTTCCTCTCCCTCTTCCTCTCCCTCTTCCTCTCCCCCTTCCTCTCCCTCCTCTTCCTCTCCCTCTTCTTGTCCCTCCTCTTCCTCTTCTCCCTCTTCCTGTCCCTCCTCTTCCTCTCCCTCTTCCTGTCCCTCCTTTTCCTCTCCCTCTTCCTCTCCCTCTTCCTCTCCCTCCTCTTCCTGTCCCTCCTCTTCCTCTCCCTCTTCCTGTCCCTCCTCTTCCTCTCCCTCTTCCTGTCCCTCCTCTTCCTCTCCTTCCTCCTGCCTCTCCTCCCCTCCTTTCATCTACTCTTCCTCTTTCTATTCCTCCTCCTCCTTTTCCTATGCCTCCTCCTCTCCCTTTTCTTGTTCCTCTTCCTCTTCTTGCCCCCCTTCTGTTCCTCTTCCTCTCTGCCTCCTTCCCCTCCCCTCCATCCCATCTCTTCTCCCCCCTCCTGTTCCCCTCCTCTCCCTTGCTCTTCTTTTCATCATCATCATCATTTTATTGCATGTGTGTGCTGCAGGTTGAGTCCAGGACCTTGCACATGTCACTGAGCTACATACTCAGCAAAAATAAATGAACAAACAAACAGATAACAACAATAACAAAGCAATTTTTTAAAAGTTTAAATTTTAATTTAGTTATGGAGGAGAGTTGTGAGGTGTTTGCCGTGGAACTGTTTGCGTTGCAGCCATCAGAATCTACAAGGTAATATTGATTGGCTGTCTAAATAACAATCCGCTTTGCCCTTCAGATTTGATGACACCATCATTTTAAGTCATGGCACAACCTGATTTCCTTCTTCTTGTTTCACGTTCTCCTTTGATAAGATGAGTTAATTGCTGACAGTTTTAATGTAGTAAATCAAAATTTCACATAGAAGGTATAATGTACATAATTCAAAATTAATTGCCAATTTTTTTTTTTTTTAACCATTTGCTGAATTTCCTATCAGGGACCCAAAGTCTAAAACAAATATCATAATACTTAAAAAATAAACTGGGCAAGCCAGTGAGACTATTATAAATATTTATAACACAGTCATATATATGTATTTGCTATTTATTTGTTTTTGTTTTGTTTTGTTCAAAGTTCAGGGTGGCCTTGATCTCACTATGTAGTTTACTATAGCCCTGAGCTCATTTTCCTCCTGTCTTCATCTCCAAAATTCTTGAATGATGGGCGTATGCCACCATACTTGGCTACAGTTGTCACTCCTTCATATTTTGATCATCAGTGGAAATGAGCCGTGAGGTCTCTCACCACTTTGACCGTTCTTTAACCAGACATATCTGTGCTGAGGTTCCTGAGAAAATTATCTAGCATAATTTACATGTAAAGATTCATTTTACTTTTTAATTTCTATGTGCATGTGTGTATGCACATACGTGTGAGTGCCCGTGTGGCCAGGGCAGATGCCAGATTCTATGTGCCCGTGTGTATGCACATACGTGTGAGTGCCCGTGGTGGCCAGGGCGGATGCCAGATTCTATGTGCCCGTGTGGCCAGGGCAGATGCCAGATATCTTGGAGCGGGCATTATAGGTAGCTGTAAGTCATCCAACTTTGTTGCTGTGAACTGAACTCAGGTTCTCTAAAAGAAGCGTCCAGCACTCCTAGCCACTGAGCCATCTCTCCTGACCCTCTAATATATTTTAATATGAACTGTGCCTCCTTAGTTAAATTGTAAAAAATCATATTCAAAATGCCAAGTCTTTATCCACCTCAAAGTAAATTGATTACTAAAAATATAGGTTGACAAAAAACAAATAGTACAAAGGATAATATATAACACATGTACGCATGCATAGATATATTATTATATAGCAACATTGAGAAAGCCTGACATGGTGGTCCATGCCTGCAATCCCAACACTCTGGAGGCAGAAGCAGAAGAATCGCCTCAAATTCAAGGCCAGCCACGGTTACCTAGTGTGTCCCTGTCTCAGAAGACCAAAACCAAACCAAAGCCAACAAACATGAAGCCACATTGACTAATATTTTAAAAGATTTAAGTGGCTTGTCAATGAACGTGTGGGTTTTTGCCTTCATCTGAATCAGGCAAACTAAAACAAGCAAACAAACAAGTGGCATCTGTAAGAGAATTAGGAATTTTAACATGAGCTATTTTTAGATTATTTTGAAATTGCTTTGAGGGGCTGGAGAAATGGTATTATCAGTTAGGAGTACTGGCTGCTCTTCCAAAGGTCTAAGGATTTGGTTCTGAGAACCCACATAATGCCTCAAAACCATCCGTAGCTCCAATCCAAGGGAAACTACACCCTCTTCTGGCCTCCACTTGCATTGGGCTGTTCGCATGTTTTTGTGGTCCACAAGCAGACAGTCAGGCAAAATACCTATATGTACACATACTAAAATGAGATGATATTTTCAAAATGTAACTTTTAATGAAAATGTATTTATTTTATTATTGTGTATGCAAATATGAGCATGCATGTGCAATAGCACATGTGCGGAGGCCAGAGAACAACTCTGTGGAGTGAGTTCTCTCCTTCTACTTTTATATGTGTGTGTGTGTGTGTGCGCGCGCGTGCACGCATGCACGCATGCACGTGCAACTCAAGTCATTACGTTTGCCCAGCAAGCACCTTTACCCATTGAGCTGTCTTGCCAGCCCTTGCCTGGTTTGATTTCTCACAAGTTTATAATTTTTGAGCTGGGGGTATCGAGTGCTTGCCTAGTATAGATAAGGCTCTGGGTTTGATCTCCAGAAAATGTCAAAAAAGAACCATGTTGAGGTTTATTTAAAAGTGAGGTTATTTTATTTGTATTGTGAGACGCAGAAGATTATTGCATAGGTTCGTGTAGCTAGATGCAAAAACACACTAGAAATGAGCTTCTCTCTATTTTTTGAGACAGGGTGCTGTCCTGGCCTCACTTTGTAGACCAGGCTGGCCTTAAACTCACAGAGATCCACCTGCCTCTGCCTCTCAGAGTGCTGGGACTACTAGCATGTACCACCATACCTGGCTTGCTCTATATATTTTATTTTAAGTTCATGTTCTTAGTGGGAGGAATGTGAGTTTGAAGCAGGTTTAAATCGAAATCCCAGGTCTTTGTAAAAGCTCCGAGAGACTTGGAAAGCTCTGTACCATCTTGAAGCATCCCTTTTCTCCTCTATGCATCCCCACTATTGCCCTCACTGTCATTGATATGTTCTAATAACATTATAACCCCCAAACAGCACTTGCATGTGGTAGCGAGCGGGTCTTTAAAGACACAAGTATTTACGTCTCAGAGTAGAGCCGAGCATGTGTGTGGAGCCTTAATAATAAATGCTCCCTATCTTTCCATAAAACTCATCCATTCCAGCTGAGCCCTTCCCTGGGACCCTGTAAGACACATGGATGCATCTGTGAGGTTTACATTCATAGGGCACATGAACGGCACTCGTACTGAAAAGCCTACGGCGAGCTTTCGACTGACGGGCTTGTTGCTCACACAACGTCTGGACCACGTTGAATGAGGACACGAATGCTGCTTCGCTTCTCATCCCCGGCCACCACATACTTGAAACATGTAGTTCCGACAATTACAAGAAGCAGAACATGAAAGCAGTGAGAGAACACCATCTTTACACTGGGCGGGGGGTGGGGTGGGGGTAGGGGGCAGTGGTGGGATTACCTTTGAAGTCTAAGAGAAGTGTTTTGGAATTGATGGAGTGCACCGTGACTTTACTGAGTCCTATTTATGAAAATGCTCTTTTGCCTTCATGCCAAGAGGCTTTAGCACAGTCCTAAGAAGGATTTACACAAAAGAAACACAGTCCAAATTTATGACGTGTCTGCAAATGTAAGGAAAAGTCTGAATTTACAGTATTTATAATTTATTGTTGAGTGTCTCTCTCTACCACTCTCCCTGGAATGCTGCTGTTTTATAAACACAAGTGTTGGCTGAAAACGAACACTGTCCTAACCTATGCTACTTTTTAAAGGGGACTCTTCAAGTGTGTTTTCCTCGTCTTTTGGGGGATTGATGAGGGAAATGTGCACAGACCTCATGCTCTTGCCTTTGGCTTTGGCCCAACCTTTTAGCATCAACAATCTTGACAGGAGGTTTTTTTGCCTTAAGCCCCCACCCCTACCCCCATACACACACCTTCTATATTTGCTGCATTTTTTATACATTAATCTGCAGGAAGCGGAAACACACACAAGCTGGTTTTGAAGTTAGTGACCGACTTTGATACCTGTTCAAATTCTTTTTCCTTCTCTTGCATCTGCTGGTTGGGTTTCTGAGTGGAATCATGCACTTTACAATTACTATACAAATTGTTTGCTGATCTACTCACTGTCTAAAAAAAAAAAGTCAGATTAAAAAAATATAAAGGTCTACATCTGTATATGGATATAAAAACAAAATGCATGCCTGGTGCCCACAGAGGCCAAAGAGGACATTGGATCCCAGTACGTTAGAGTCATAGATTGCAATAAGCCACCATGTGGGTGCTGGAAATTGAAACTGAGTCCTCTGGAAGAGCATCCAGTACTCATAACTGCTGAGCCGTCTCTCAGCCCCATTTTTTTTCCTTTTTGAAGTTGATATTTTCTAAGATTTTTATGTTTTTATGTTTCTTCTAAATGTGTATTCTAGAGTAGATAATATTGAGGCAAAAGAAATGCCCCCAAAACAAACAAAAACCTGGCTTGGTTCTGGAAAGATGGCTCAGCAGTTAAGAGCATTTCCTGCCTTTGCAGAGGGCCCAGCTTTGGTTCCTAGTATGCCCACAAGGAGGCTTACTACACCAGGGTGGCTGAAGTGTCACTAGCAGGGGAGAGGCTTCTAAGTTATGGGCAAGGAGATTTATACGATGCATAAAACCAAACTCGCAGTTACTGCTGACTCTAACCGAGGTCAAGAGGGGAGAAACCCATCTTGTGCGCCCTCTTTGGCTTTGTCAGCTGATCTGAATGTAATACACACACTCGCCAGCCTGGAGAGGTTGCTGGTCATAATTCATCACTAAAAAGATGTTTTCCAGCCAGTCGTAGGGTTACACACATGCAGTCCCAGTGCTTGGGAGACTGAGGCAGGAGATCAAGTGTTCTAAGTCAGCCTGGCTGCACGATGGGTTTGTGTCTCAATCCGTAGGTCCATCAATCATCAACCCATCAATCCATCAATCCATCAATCACGGACCCTCGCGTGTATTCATGGAGCGGTCAAAGGACAATTTGCAGGAGTCAGTTCTTTCCTTCCACCGTGTGGATCCCAGGGACTCAAGCTCAGATTATCAGGCTTGGTGGCAAATGCCTTTACGTGGCCCATTAAAATTTTGTTTTATTAATTTTCAGTGTAGAAGGTAAGTGGAGTTTATTATGAAGTGACGGTCATGGAGTGAGGATGGACAATGGCCAGAGAGAGGCCATTGTTTAAACCCACCTTTTTAAGTTAAACTTTATATTATCATCATTATTAATAATATGTTTTCCTCCACTTTTATTTTAATTTTGAAATTGCGCTATAATCACACCATTTCTCCTTTCCCTTTGCTGTCTCCAAACCAGAAGTTCTCATCCTGTGGGTCACGACCCCTTTAGAATGAACGACCCTTTCACAGGGGTCGCCTAAGACCATTAGAAACCACAGATATTTATATTATAATTCATAACAGTAGCAAAATCTTAGCTATAAAGTTGCAACAAAAATAATCTTATTGCGGGGGGTGGGGGGCGGTGTCACCACAGCATAAAGAGCTGTATTAAAGAGTTGCTGCATTAAGCTAGTTGAAAACCGCTGCTCCAAAACCCTCCCATATACCCTTCCTTGCTCTTTTTCAAATTCGTGGCCTATTTTTTTTTCCTTAATTGTTGTTATATGCATACATGAACATGTCTAGACATATATATTCCTAAATATAACCATCTCAGTCTCTACAATGTTGCTTATATGTGTGTTTTCAGGGCCGACCGGTCGGTACTGCTAAACACCTGATGTGCCCTCCTCTGGAGAAGACCATTTCTCCCGCTGCTCTCAGCATCCCTTAGTTGCCTGAGGTTCTTTGTGTGGGGTTGAGGCCTTATATTATTATTATTTTTTAAGTCTCTAGACTAGATGGGCTCCTGTGGGGTGCTTTCCTGTCAGGGTGATCGACAGCCCATTTGGATGAACTGTTATGGGAGAGGACAGTGGAATTATCCTCTTCTTTAGTAGGAAGCCTCTGGCTGCGTAATCATCAAGTGGTGCATTTTACACTTAAGATTTATATACTAAAAAAAAAAAAAAAAGATTTATATGCTTTGCTTGCGCTAATGAGACCTCAGCAAGAAAGGGGGGAAAATAGGGCGATGTTTCCATATGAAGCTTCTGGTCCAAGGGACTGAACCTTGAGTTGATGATGACATCAGCAAGAGACTTGGCTTGTTAAGGACTGCGCATGTATGTTGTTGGGCGAATGAACAGGAAGCTCTGATCTCAGCAGGGGCATGGCAGCCTTGGTGGTTACCGGAGGTCTGTATGGCTCACAGAGATAATTTGCCTCTCTACCGTGTGTCAAGAGCTGCTTCAGGTTTTCAGGCCTGTGAATCTTACCCACGATCCGTTCTTTTAACGATGTGTTGTCTGATCTTTATTCCTTGGGCTTTCACACAACATTCCTTAGATCTAACAATGGCCTGAAGAAAGCAGTGCCTCATTTTTTTTTTTAACTTTCTTTCTTTCTTTTTGCTTTTGTTTTGTTTTTTTCTTTTTCGAGACAGGGTTTCTCTGTGTAGCCTTAGCTGTCCTGGACTCACTTTGTAGACCAGGCTGGCCTCGAACTCACGGCGATCCTCCTACCTCTGCCTCCCAAGTACTGGGATTAAAGGCTGTGCCACCACCGCCCGGCTTCTCATTTTTTTTAAAGTGATTTATTTATTATTTATATATGTGCGTATGAGCCTGAATCAATTTATGTGTATGCAGGAGCCCACAGAAGCCAGAAGGGGACATTGGACCCTCTAAAACTGGAGTTACAGGAGGTTGCAAGCCACCATGTGAGTGCTGGGAGCCAAACTCAGGTCCCCTGCAGGAATGACAAAGTCCACCTCTCCAGCCCACCTCGCTCTCTTTTAGCAAAACACCCTGGAATCAAACTAGCCTGATAGTCTCAAGAGATTTCTTAAGCCGTGAAGCAAAATAGGCCGTAGAGTGGGCAAGGACTATAAACGGATGCTAAGATGCTGCCGCTGTAACTGGTTTGGGATGGAGGAAAGGGGGATGATGGGAAGAGAGAAGGAAGTGAGCAAACGGTAACAGGATCGCTATGTTCCTGTGGACATCCATGTTTTCAAGGAATTTTCCTACTATGTTAGTGATAGCACAATGATTGCAGAGACAGATGCCAGGTCAGAACCACACTTAGGTATGGCCCATTTGAGCCCAGTTTCTGTGATGCAGGGTCAAAGTACCCAGGACTCAACATAATTGTACAGAAAAATGCTGCAAAAAAAAAAAAAAAAAATCAGCATATTGATCTAAGCCCGAAGTCGTTGTATTAAAGTTCATGAGCATGATCCCTTGCTAAAAATGACAGTTTAAAGGTTGTCCCAACAATACAATGACAACAAATTTGAGCTGTGAATGAGGCCACTTCCTTCCTGATCAGATGCGGCTTTGACAGTTCCCATCTCCGTATGGAGTAGAATTGGCCTTTGTGGCAATAGCTTAAGTTTTGATTAATACCATAAACTCAAGTTGTTGGCTGTCGTTCAGCACGCTTTGCCTTTGAATAATGACCGTGGTTTATAAAGCACTCAGCCTGGGAGCTGGTGGACTAGGGAGAGCACTTTGTAACCAGACAGGGTGGGTTCAAAGCATAGTGTTGCTGCTCCCGGTCACTTCTGGGCTCTGAGTAAGTTGGTGAGTTGTTTCATGTCCACGTATCTTCATCTGCATCTTTGGGATGCTAACTTGTCCCAAGGTTATACCGAGAATCCCTTGAGGTACCACATGAGCCGCCTTGACCCAGAGCCTGTAGCCGATACAGAATCCCACGAGCTGTTCTATCAGTACCGCAGCCGGCTGTCTCCTGCAAATCAAAACATACTGAAATGAAGTTGAATAGTTCACAATGAGAGCGAAGGATGGAGAACACAGTAGGTCCAAAGAAAACAGAACCACAAGCCAGGAATTCTAGGTTATGACTGCCTATAGCCGGTCAATGACCAATGCATTTGTCTTACAGCATTCTTGTCTGTGCACCGCCAAATGCAGGGTTGCACGCTTTTTGAATTCTGTCAAGCTCTCATTACTAGTGAAAATATTTTTTAACTCAGCAGGTTCCGTTTTGGTGCCAGCGAAAATAAAACAGTGGTAGGTGGACTGTGTTAGCGTAAAGCTGGGACTGTGGATGACAGCCTGCAGGTTGCTTTCTGAAGGGTGCGTTGTCACGTACACAGTTATCCGTTTGTACCTGTTGCTGCCAGCCCTCCGGTTTGTTGGTGTCTGGGAGCTGAGCTTTTATGCAAAACTTGAGCAGGGTTAAAGTTCCCAGCATTTTCCAAAAGTGACAGGGAGAGAGCCGAAGAGTTCATGTTGGAAGGTGTCTGTCTGTCTGCCTGCCTCCCTCCCTCCCTCCCTCTGCCTCTCTGTCTCTGTCTCTGTCACCCTCTGTCTCTATCTCTGTGTCTGTGTTGCTGTTCTGTGTATTTCTGTCTCTCTTCGTTCTTTCCTGTCCTCCTTTTTTTTTTTTTTTTTTTTTTAAAAGAAACTGTGATGATGCTACGCACTGCAGCTCACCCTACTGGCTAAAACAAGAAACTGCACCACAAAGGACCATTTTCTTTAAAAGTGGGGGAGGGGCTGCCGCTGCGGAAGCCTGTCTTAGCCACGGACTTCCACTGGCTGTTCCTTCCCCCAGCTTCCTCCTGACTGTGGTTCGTTTGGGGATGCTCTTAAGCTGTGCCGCCTTTTGCGTTGTTCGACTCACAGGTGTTTTGTAGCGATTGTTCTGTGAATGTCAACTTGTGTCTGTTTCCTATTATTTACACTGCTCCACCCTTACCAGTGCTATTCTTAGGGTGGCCGTGTAATTAGATAGCAGTATTCTTAAGAAACAGAACCCTCCTTCAGAACTTAAGCTCAGACCATTTTTGCATCAAGGTCCTAGTTAAAGCAACTTTTCACAAGAGCGATAAATGGAAACTTTCTTCACCAGCCTCTCATTCATTCTGCAGATTTAATGACACGGTACTATCACACTCACTGCCAGGGCCTTGGGTAGGTGGGTGGCTGGGAATGCGAAGGAATATTTATACACTGACTTATGGGTAGATAGAGGAGGAAAAAGATGGGCAAGAAGCCAGGCTGCATAGAACAGAGAAGAATCTGAGTCCTTCACTGCGTGTGGATTAATCGTAAGAACCAACCACGCAAGTCCAAATGGATATTCAGAAGTCGGTGAAGCCTTGCAGATGTTCTGTGGGAAACACCATACATTTGCTAACGCATGAGGTTGTACAAAATGGTGTGTAATTTATAACACAAGTATTGACAGACACAACCCATGCCCCTACCCCACCCCCAGCTTTGGTGTCGCAGATGTGCTCTGTACTGTAGTCACTTGTGAGTGACATTTCCCATATCTGGTCACGTCTGTATCAACACATTGCTTTAGAGCCAGTGACTTAGGTGAATGGTTCTAACAAGGAGGGATAAGCTGCCATGTTGACGATCCTACCAGAGTCGAGCTTCGGGAACTGAGTTAGTGTTAAATTGGTCCGAGAAGAGCTGGCCATAGTACTGCTACCAAGTGTGAAAACTAACTGGGTTTGGATCAGGAAACTTTGCTTATAGCATTTTGCTGAGGACTTATTAGCTTTAAGAGGGAGTCTCATGCCCCGTGGGCTCTTAAACGTCAACGGAGTAGGAAGCCCTCATTTTCTTCTGGTGTCAACAGCAATAAAGGCAAAATAAATAAATAAATAAATAAAAATTACAATTTCACACTAGCATCTATTTCTGTACATTATTCAATGACATGCAAAAAAAAAAAAGAGTCATAGCGAAATGCAGGACGTTTCTAACCACGTGACACAACACAGTTGCCTACAGGTGACAGCAGACTTCACAGCAGCACGCTCACAGTTAATTAGAGGAGAGAGAAAGGGTGTTGACGTAGACCAACATAAGAAGTGCTAACGAGCCTTTACATATCGAACAGAAAGTGTGCATTTGTGTTTCACACACTTTCTGTTCCTCTATATCACCGTGTTTTTTTTTTTTTTTTAGTGCCTAGTCTGCTTTTCTATCTCTTTTCATCTCTTTAGTAAAATTGTCACCGCATTCTGCCTTTGTCCCTAAATAGCACCTGCAAATTCAGAACCAGGCTGGTTTATCAAAAGAGTTACTAGGGGAACATCATGGCTCCTTTTTTTTTTTTTAACACCCCCCCCCCTCTCCGATTCTATTTGGAATTGAATTAGTAAAATGAAAGTTTCTTAGCAGCTGAATTCACTTCTCCATAAAGTTTATGGAGCAGCAACAGCTGGTTGAATCCGAGGCAGCAAAAGCCAACTTCTAGTGGCCAAGCGATTGTTTCCGAATTAAGGGGGAAAACTCATTAGCTGGTAATGAAAACACAGGGAATAAAAATTAACAACACAGGAACCCTGGCAAATAATTACCCTCCACCTGACACAAAGCTGTTCCATCTTCCTGCTCCAGCCCCAGAAATTCCTAACCTATCACTCTAGGAAGCATGAACGAAATTGAGTTTGACTCTGAGAAAAAGAGCAATAGCAAAATCATCTCCGGGATGGGCCCCTCAGCACAGGTACTCAGCAGGCGAGCGGGCGAGCCTGCCACCAAGTGTGCTAAGGAGAGGATAGAGCGCCCAATTCTTATGACACTTAGAATCGAGGAACAAATTACCAGCTAATGGCAGGTGAGCCCCTGATAGAATTCCCCTAAATCTTGTTTAGAAACACAAAAGGAAAAAAAAAGGGGGGGGGGCTGAAGGCAGTGGAGGTGACTAATGGAGACATAGTATGTTAGAATATATATCTGTAGAGAAATGTATCGATTCAGAGTGAGCTGCAGTGGGAAGTGTGTCTCCAGTGGTAGAGGGTCTCGCTTCTGAGAAAGCCACTCTAAGCAGATGGAGTTCAAAGCCCTAATTGTTCAGTTGCTCGGTGGAAATGTCTGTCACTGTAGCTTGTGATCATTTACGCCCGATCCCACTGGACTCCAGTCGTGGCCACTTGGAACGGGGAGGGGCTGGGAGAGCTGTGGACGGACGCATCCAGAGAGCACGAGCCGCTGGGCTTTAAGGAAAAACTATGCCTTTTAACTTAAGCTGATCCAAAAGGACCACAGCAATTGTCGGCTCTTCTATAAAACTTTTCACCCATGCCTCTCAACTAGTTACAATCGTTTTTAATTACATTGGAGCATCTATTTACACAGCCCGGGAGGCTAGATTCTGTGTGAGCCCAAGTGAGGTGGGCCACTGGATGTGATAGTTAAAAACGCTTGTGGCATCATCATTGGGGACTATTCACACTTAAGCGTGAGGCGTATTTTTCAGTGTTTTTCTCAGCCACAACCATCTGTAGTACTGACCTAGGCTGTGTAGGAAGCAGTGCGCCATAACCACTCCTTGCTGCGTATGTAGACAGGGGCAGAGGCTGGCACCAAACACAATGGAGTCACTGTGAGTCCACCTTGTGTAACTAACTATCCAGAGACCCCTGTGCTCACACAGAAGTGACTCTCCTTCTGAGGTGAATCAGTCAAGCGGCAAATCCAGGCAGGTGTTCGGGGTGAGATTTTTAGACAAGGAAGCTGTGAGTGCCATCAGCACGAGGGACCAGGTCTTGGAACAGAACTAAAGGCATCGATGGAAAATTCTATGAAGTACAGACAAAGCTCGAATGTACCAATATTAATTTGTCGGTTTGGCAGATAGATTTCACTCCCGGAAGAAGCTGACGTTGAAGAAAATTGCATGAAGGCTGTATACAAAGCCGTGTGCACTAGCCCCACAATGCTTACACAGAACTTATTTTAAGGATTGACATGGTGGTGCAGGCCTGTAATCCCAGCACAGGTAAGAGGATCTCTGTGAGTTCCAGGCCAGCCCGATCTACACAAGTGAGTTCCAGGACAGCCAGTGCTACGTAGACAGACCCTGTCTGAAACAAACAACTTATTTAAAAAAAAAAAAAATTAAAAGACACAAAAGCAAAGGTTCTCCCTGATCATATATTTCTAAGATGTTAGATAGAGAGGGGTGGGTTCATCCCTGTGGTGGCGGGTTGTCAGGTGTGTGAAGCAAACAGAACACTAAGAAGTCTAGAATGGTAGTTGAACAGTGAGGGTCAGTCTATGCTATCTATATTAAATTTTTATTGGAACATATACAACTTATAAAAGAGAGAAAAAAGGGAGGGGTTGATTTGCCTCCAAAAATGAAGACTCTTCTTCTCATTTCAGCTTGCTTTCAGGTTTCTAGCCAGGCCACTCACGAACATCCTTGTTGGTACCGTCATCAGAGGCTCTGCCACTGTGTAAAACTTGAGTGTTTTAAGCCTCTGTCTAGCATGTGAGGTTTTTGCTGGGCAGCAGCCGCACGGAGATGGTTTGCTGTTCAGAGCTCAGGAAGTGCCTGGTCTGGTTTTAGCTAGTCACTGTTGTGTCGGGGTAAAAGAATTTTTTTTTCCTACAATAAACTCTACCGTTTATTTTTTAAAGTCCTGGGAGTGCAGATGTTCTGGGCAGTGGAGGACACCTACCTACCACTGAGCATTGGAAGGCAAGTCTGGTTTGTGGAAAGACAAGGCCACAGCCATTTTTTTTTTTTTTAAATCACTTTATATCCTCCCCATCCTTGTGGTTTAATTGTAGGAAATAAACCTTTAGAGCGAGCCAATCGAGATTGTTCGCAGGTTGTTTGGTTTCACTGCTCCCCTGGTTGAAATCCTGGGCCAAAAAAACCATACAGTGTTTACTGAGATTAGCACTGGTGATTTCCTTTGGATATTAGTATCTGAGATGATAATATTAAATTCGGTTGAAAAATCCCGTTTTCATGTTGGTGAAATGAACCAAGCAGCTGTCGGTGTCCTTTTTATCAGCAGCCTGTACCTCTGTTTGGGGGATTTTTTTAAGGAAAGCCATTTGCGATGCTTTCATTTTCTTCCGGTTTCTGCGTGAGCAGGCATCCCCTGCCTGGACCTTTTAAAGTATCATAATAGCATTGGCCACTTCTACAAAATACAATTCAACGTAGGCCGAAAAACACCCGAAAGGGATTAGCGATGTTTTAATTGCATAATACAGTATTGTATATACATTACCTTTTATCAAAGTCATTTTGCAGAACAAATATTACCTTCCTCCGGCTTTTGGAATCCCTGAGAGGTTGCTTTCAGGCTGTAAACTAGAATTACAAGAGCGAACTTTATTAAGGTTGCAAAGCAAGTAGTGATTTAAATAGGAATAGATTCCAGCCAAGTCTGGGTTCTCTCTGTTTACTGCTCATATTTTTCAGGGAAGAAGAGAGTATTGACCTTCCACATTATATTACGTGTAGAAAATTAGGCCTTTGTGTCACTCTTTCTGCTTCACTTAGAAATGGAAAGAGAAAGCGGCCTTCGGGGGCGGGGGTAAAGGTTGTAATTCATGGAGATGCAGAATATGTGAAAACAAATTTATACAGCTATGTTCTCATTTTAAATGTGACAGAGAAATTGCTCTTTTGTGGTAAAAGGTTTTCCCCACACGAAGCTACCAGGTGCTTAGTGCTAGGGAGAGGTAGGTGGTAGCGTGGAAGATTTCACACACAGGTAAGTTGGTTCTTAAAAGTTGTTTCTCTATCTCTCCTGTGCTAAAGGTGGACATGTGCATCAGCTCAGGGGTGCCTCCATCTTTGTAAGTACCAGAAGACACCTGCGAACGTGCAGATCAAGATGGCCACGGGATGACTTGATTTTCTTTCTCAATCCTCAGGAGGAGACCTTGGCCAGGACAGCTCTGATGACAATCTGAGTGGGACTCACGGCCCACCCCTCACATCAGAAGCATCCTTTTGGTCAGATTATCAGGACGAGGGTGAGTGTCCCCTCTCTGAGGGGTGTAACTTTTCCTGTGGCACCCCCCCCCTTTGCTTCTTGTCATTTTGTTTCCAGCAATGTTTTTTTTTTTTTTTTTTTTTTTTTTCTGGCTTGGTGATCACTGACTTGCAAAAACAACCACTTGCTTTGTTATGGGGCTGGTCCTCTTGGGTACTTGGGTGCGCCTAAAGTTAATGCATTTAGACAAACACTAATTCCACCGTGGGGCAGGAAGACATCATTGTGGGTATAGCTCACGAGCTATGACAGCATTTTAAGACTACAAGGCCCAGTTTTTCCATCCTTTCATCTCTCTTGGTTTCACTGGGAGGCATAAGAATCGGAAATCTGCGCTCACGGACAACTGGGCTGTTAATTTATTGTGAGGTGTTTGAGGCCCTTGGTCCCACTTATCACTATTATATTATTTTACCTGTGCTCACCCACCTCTAACCACAACTGGCCGTCGTTCAGGGGGAAAGGCACACGAACTCAATGCCAACTTCCCCCCGCGGCATCCATTTTATTTGAATCTTTGTAAAGAGGAGTTGGTAAAGAATTTCATTGCTATGAACATTTAAAAGTCTATGCAATAGCAACACACAATGCAAAACTGTCCCCGAGTTTTCGGTCTGTTAGTACAGAGATTGCGGCCTGGTGGCTGCCAGCTTCTGTGCAGGCTTAGATTTCCCAGGGGTGGGAGGTTGCTGGGCTCTCCTGGCATCCGGCCACAGGAGCAGAAGGCTTGATCATCTCGATGGGCGCAGGGTTCCTTATCAAACTCTCTCACGCCTCTCCAGTGGGAGGGGAGGGTGGAGATGTTCCTGAACGGGAGTAGTAAATTGGAAACGCATTATCCTGAGGGGCTGGGAATAAAGTTGGTAAATTGTTCCTTGTTTCTCTTTATGAATCCACATTCTCGTTTCTTTTTCTTCCAAATTTCAGGAACGCACAGTCCCCCATTTCCTCTCTCTTTGCCTATTCATGACTTGCTCTTTCGTGCAGCTTTTATTTTATTTTATTTTATTATTTTTTTTTTTTTGATGAGTCTTATATTTCTCTTTGGTTGAATTGATGACTTCTGCCTTAGTTAGAACAATGGATCAAATTGCTCATAGTTTTTGTTGTTTGGGGTTTTTGTTTTGTTTTGTTTTGTTTTGTTTTTGTTGTTGTTGTTTTGTTTTTTGTTTTAAAATCTTGCTTGAGCTTCGTATTTGGCAAAGTGAGTGACACCCACGTGTTCTAAGCCGGTAAGATCCACTGTGGTGCTGGTGTGTTACTCTAGAAACACGGTTTGGCCTGAAAGCTTAATAATTACCTTGGTAGCTGGTTAATAACTGTGGAAAATTAACAGTGCAAAACATGAAGAAAGTAACCTTTCATTTGGTTTTGATTAATCTAATGCTTGACAGAATCAGAACAATGGTGCCTCGTTAATTCATAGGTCACCTACTTGGTATTTCCAGTTTTCCAAAATACAGCTGAGAATACAATAAGTAAGCTAGAAAGACCTCGAGGTAGAAATAGATGTCAACGGATTCCGAGTTAACACTTAGGTTCCCTACTCTTGGGAGTGCCTCTGAGGCCTTCACTGGGTGAAACATCTTCCTTACAAATCGGTGCTAGAGGGCTTTGGTTTCCTGGGCCACGGTAATGCTTCATGTTAGAAGAAGGGATTTCTCTGTGTAGCCCTTGCTGTCCTAGGACTCACTCTGTAGAACAGGCTAGCCTTGACTCTACAGAGATCTGCTTGCCTCTGCCTCCCAAGTGCTGGGATTAAAGGTGTGCGCCATCACCGCCATCACCGCTGGGCTCTATAAATACTTCCTAAAAGAGAGGCTGGAGCGATGGCTCAGGCATTGAGAGTGCTTGCTGTGTTTCCTGAGGACCCAAGTTTGGTCGTCAGCACCCACGTCGGATAGCTAACAACCACCTGTAATTCCAGCTGCAGGGGATGGGGGGCTCTCCTTCTTCCCCCCCCAGGCATGAACACACATATGGTACACACTCACACATGCACATATACATGTCTCCAAGTAAAATTAAATACTAAAAAAAGGGTTTCCCAAAAGAGAAGCTAATTATGTTAGCAACATTAAATTCTTCCAAGACTTTTTGGTCTTTCATTTCAGTTCGTGAAAGGTAAAGGAATCCCCCAAGTGACACCGTTAATGGTGGAGATGGGAACAGGTGACCAGTGTGTGTTAGAAACTCACCTACAGTGTGACATGATGCTTAGGTTTCTGCAAAGCACTAAATCTAGAACAGAGCAAGAGCTCTTGATACGTAACGGGCAAGATGGATGTTGCCTTCTCCTGGGTGTCCAAGAAATTAGAGAGGGGTCTATAAAGAAGTTGGAACGTGGGACCAGCGTTTACATTCTGCTTAGTTAGGTTGAATGTTACAGAGATCACTAATGCCTTGCACATGGATCTAACAAGGCTCACGAAGGGACTCCAAGGCACCGTATGAAAGGTAAGCAGGATAAACAGTAAAGACAGACCGGGCTCCTGTCCCTATGTGCTCACCACCTCCCTGAGGACATACCGCTAACTAAATAGTCAAACAGGGAAATTCAAAAGCAGTGGCCCCCACTTGCTGCCCAGACAGCAGCGGCCATACTCTAGGAAGGAAATAGGCTTAACTAGCCTTGTCGTGTCAGTTATCTTAAGCTTTTAGAATTTTTGTCTGTACTAGAAACCATCAATATGTTTTAGCTTTGGTTTCCTCCACTCCTCCCACGTCAGAACAGTGTCCTTAACTTAGAATTATTAATGGATGGGCAGCCTGACCGGCTGCCCGCAGCTTTACTGATAAGCAATAACATGATGCGTGCTGACGATGTGCTTGGATCATGCCTTCAAGGAAACTACAAAAAGACCTAGAAGAATTTTGGCCAGGTACACAGGCGAGAGAGAGAGACAGAGACAGAGACAGAGACACAGAGACTGAGAGAGATGCAAACAGAGACACACAGAAGAAGAGACAGAGACAGAGAGACTGAGAGACACAGAGAAAGAAACAGAGACAGACTGAGACTGAGAGACACAGAGTCACACACACAGAGAGACAGACTGAGGGGGCAGGGGGAGGCATAGAGAACACCGAGGTTATAGACTAAACCATGCGTAGAGCTGAGAGTACCTTGCTACCTGATTACAGTTCTGTTTTCCTATGTGAATGCCCACAGTCCCTGGCAGGCTGTATGTATCCTGTGGAGAGACATGCACAGAGCACAGCACTGCCGCTGGGAATGAAGGCTTGCTAACACCGACTGACACTTACATTTCTGTACTGGAAGCACAGTTTCTTCCGTCAGGAAGGGAAGAAAACATGCATAATACAGCATCTGGACCAAAAGGAAGTAGGAAGCACTGAATACAGTAAAAGCAATCATCAGAGAGCCCCAGGACCTAATTTATTTTAGTGTCTAAAACCTAGAGTGGATTTGAACGCCTCAATAAACCTTCGTCACTAGGATAAGGAAGGACTGTCGTCTGCGCACTCTTCGGAGGATATGTTAGGGAGAGTGCGTGTGCTATCAGCAGGGCACAGTGACTCCTTCTGGAAGAAAGAAAAAATTGAATTGCTTTAATAGAAATGTGAAAATCTGCAATAGTGCACTGCTCATTATATGTGTTTGTATTCTAATTAAAGGAAGATATTAGATTTATCTGTAAAGAACTGAGAATGTATTTACAGCTTATTTTACCCAGGACAATTGGAAGGTCAGAGAAAGTTCTTAATGTCTTGCTGAGTGAGAAACAACCCTCCTGGAGAGCAATGAATAACCACAAAAAAGTTATCGATACACTTACTACATGGAATCCGCAAATTCAGCCAAGTGGCAGTAGTGGGCATTTTCAACCCTGTGCTTTTTTGAAAAGCACATTTGAAAGTATAAAGAATTATCTGGAAGTGGATTTTATTGGTGTCGCTTTCAGCACTTCTTAGTCTTAAATTTCTCTGCTTTCGTCTAAGTTCTGATGCAAGTCACGGCGGGATTTATGACTGTGAACAGCAGGCCTAGGAGTCCAGCGCGCTTGCCGACCATGCGCATGCGTGAGGCTCTGGCCTGTGTTCTCAGCCTTAGGGATAAAAAAGACGACACACGACAGTAGACCCGCGTCTGTCGGTTATTGTGGGATTTTACTGTGTTGTTGTTATTTTTATTTCCCAGTTCTGGGGATTAAGCCTCAGGCCTCCCCGATTCTAGGGCAGTGTTTTACCATGGAGTTAACATTCTTTCTAGTACTTTTTGTTTTTCAATTATAGGAGGGGGGCCCAAAAAAGACATTAGAACTGAATGTACTTCAAACTGTTTTGCTATTGTGAAATGAAAACAAAGATTTAGAGGCGGACATAGTGGCACACACCTGTAATCCCAGTGCCTGGGAGATAGAGGTAGGAGGACCAGAAAGTTAACCACATAGGGGTTTTGAGGCCAGCCTGGGCTACATGAAACCTTGCTTTAAAAAAAAAAAAAAGATGTTGACCTTTGTCTGCCTACCACGTGGATGCATTGCTGCAAAGAGGGGAAATGAAGTTTTAATGCGTTGACTAGGCTTTTGGAAGGTGAGTTTCCAGTTTGTGCTACACTTCCTGTGCCAAAGTTAGCGTTCCGGGAGTGGAAGGTGTGGGAAGGAGTCTTCTGGGTCAGCTCATTTAAGGAGGCTGGAGGGGGTGTGGGCATGAGGGTGGGGGGACCACTACCTCCGTTTTCAGGTAAAGAAGGGAGGTTTGGGAAAGCAAGTAATTTGGCCATTGATGACACATCGAGGCCGGGTGGGAGGTCAGGGTCTTGCTCGATCACGTAGCTACCTGTCCTTTGGGCTTTCCAACTCACTCTCCTCATTGCTTCACCCCATTAATACAATGGTAACTTATAAATGAAAGGATCCAGAGCTGAAGTGTACCGGGTAACTACTGCTTCATGAACGCCCCACAGAATTCAGCATGCACCAACCTCATTAGAATTCATAGTTCCATTCTGTATTTTGTAGTTTCCTTTAGGAAATTACCATTTAGACTTGTTATTTAGAAGTGTCTCATTATGATTTTTAGAATATATTTTATTTTAATCCCATATTGGGTATGGATATATATATATATATACACACACATATATATATATATATATGCATACATATGTGTTATGGATGGATGGATGGATGGATGGATGGAAAGTGGGCTGGTATGTGCATGTTGTGCAGGTGCCCGTGAAGACCAGTAGAAAGCATTGGATTCTCTGGAGCCAGAGTCATTGGCAGATGTGAGCCACAAGACCAAAAAAAAAAAAAAAAAAAAAAAAAAAAAATATATATATATATATATATATATATTGGAAACTGAGCTCAGCTCCTCAGTGAGACCAGTATAGGCTGTTAACCACTGAGCCATCTGTCTCTCCAGCCCCTTTTGCTCTGATTTTTCATTCTAACTTACTTTGTTATGGGTTCTAGGGTCCTTTATTATTATTATTTTTTTTAATCCTGTTGATTGAATTCTAATTTTGTTATGTTATGGTCTAAGATCACATTCTAGATCTTCTTGATTCTTTGCACATCACTGAGGCTTTCCTTGTAACCCGGTAGTCATTTTGTGTTTCAAAGGCCGTGCGCTCTCTTCAGGTGTTGGTTGAATATACTCTTCCTGGTTTTGTCTAAATAAATGGTATTCTTTGGCTCTTCTGTGGCCTAAATTTTCTTTTATCTGCTGAGAAGGTCATGTTAAGATCTCCAATTATAGCAGTGGATCTATTCTGTTTGGCTCTACAATCTCAAAAGCTATAGTCCTATAACAAACTCTAATTGTCAGAGACCATTTCATCCTAAGGAGCCGACATCCTGCCATTTGGGCATCTTCTTTCTTTTCCCTATGAAGTAACTTCCAGTGGGTAGCCAATCTTGCCATCTTAATCTGTGAGAGCAGCCCCTCCCCTCACAGCCTCAGTGAGTAGGAAACTCTTCCCACAAGCCGGTTTCACATCCCCCTAGCCGTGAATATTTAAGGACCAATTTTAGTATGGAAATGAAAACAGGTTCACCAAGTAAACAAACAGCGCTCAGGAAGGTTTACTGAGCCATGTGAATTAGTGAGATGGGGATTAGAGGCGAATGACCTCATTGATCAGGGTACATCTTAGCTTAAGCCTGTCCATAACTCGGGAGGAAAACGTGTATAGAAAACCTATCGCAGATTCTGTCATCGGTTCTCGACTGCCAATAGTGCCCAATACCTCAGCACAAACAGCCCCGTAGTAGATGGGAGAAATAATAGGCTGGAGAGAGTGAGATGTTTTCTTTCCCTTGTTGGAGTGAGGTACATTACTCTCTCTCTCTCTCTCTCTCTCTCTCTCTCTCTCTCTCTCTCTCTCTCTCTCTCTCTGTGTGTGTGTGTGTGTGTGTGTGTGTGTGTGTGTGTGTGCGCGTGCGTGCTTGAAGTAGTGAACTGTGTGGACATATTTAAAGTTTTGTTGGGTTTTTTTTTAATTCTATAGTCTGAAGATAGTGAAAATGACTGGACGTAGGCTCTCCCCTATGTGTCTGTAAATAAATCCACATGTGTGCACACATGCACTCAAACAAATATTCATCACATTTTCGTTTTGTTCTCCGGACGATTGCGTTCATCTTTGTTGTTAGCCAGACGATGTCTTCCTCTCGCATGAAGGCACATGGCTTCTGTCAACTCGAATAGGAGCGATGTGAGTGTGTGTTTGAAGCTCTTGTTGGGGAGGAACATAAAAGGACTGTGGTCTGGGGACCCAAGAACACACTCTCCCAGTAAAGCACCCGGTCTGGTGACCATGCTGGGTCTCTGAACAAGTGTCTGTTGGCTTCAGGTGAGTTCTTTTGATTTCAGATCACCGAGAGGAGTTAAGGACCCAGTGTTGAGTTAACTGTGATAAGAGTAAGTAAGCTGCCACTCATGATCATAGTGGCCTTCCTCATGAAGACAAATGCCTTATTAGATCTAAGGCATCCCGTCGCTTATGCAGTCTGGTATAAATCACGGATGAAGATGACAAACGGGGTTTCAAATTTGACAGTAATTTATATAACTTGAACAAATGATTGCCACGGATTATACACATTTTCGCGAAGAATTAAAAAACAATAACAATTATCTGTCTATGAACGACCCATTTTTCATTCTTTACCCCAGCGTATCCGGCGGCGGGTGCGCGGTTAAACTATAACCTTCTTCAGTGCTCTGTAAACATTCTCATGCGTGTTGCTTCTGGCTCGTCTTCCACGATGCTTCTTTTACTGGAAAACGAAACAAAACAGAAACTTGCAAACGGGATCCAAGTTTCTACATGAAACCGTGGCCTTTTAGATCCCAAAGACTCTCGGCAATCGCCTAACGGAGTGTCGTTTCAAGAGCTTGAGTGCCTCACGCCCATAGCTGGCAAGTGATGGAGGCAATGCTGTACCAAGGATGATGTCTGTGGGGCAGGCCTGTCTGTGCTCTGCGGGGTATGTTTCCCCCTCACCTGTGGGAAGTCCCTCATCTGCAGGATCCCAGCATGCTTTTCAGGGTAATACTTAAACAGTCTTGCAGGCCTGATGCTGGTTCTTAAGCTTTAGTAAAATCCTTCAGACACATGCATCTTTTATCTGAAAATGGTCATAACCTTTTCCCGAAATGACTCAGGGTGGTGTAGTTTATAAGCGCGCTCAGAAGCCTCCGCAAATGCTAGCATCGCTGTGGGTAGAGCACGGTGGGTCCCTGAATTGATCTGACATTGGACCAATCGGTTACCTTTTGAGGCCTTTTGTCTGTTTTATAGATGGTAATACACCGGCAGTGAAGAGTTTGTTATCAAACGCCGTTATTCAGACACGGGCTTAGTGCGCAGGGTCTAAAAGGGAAGAAAGACGGGAGCCGTTCCTGTCGGGAGCCAGTCACCCAGCTGAGTGTATGACGTACAGTCAAGGGTTGCTGATTGGCTGGAGGTGGGGTGGGGGGGCGGGTAGGGTTCCCCAGCAAGGACTAGTTGATTGGTCCTGCAATGTTTTGGAAGAAAGTGAAAGGAATATTTGACTTCTGGCCAAAGTGGTTTTGGAAGTCTTTTCCAGAAAGGTCAAACATTTATTGGGCCTCCCCTCCAATTAGTAGGAGAGCGGTCACAACTTTTAAGTGCAAGTGGCTGGTTTTCAAGAGTGACTTGGCAGATGAGATTGCTTACATGATTCCTGGAGTATTTTTGTTTGTTTGTTTGTTTCTCTCCAATTTCTAAACTCACCAGCCAGTAACAAGTTTTAATAGTGATTACTTCCTCATACAGTAAATAACAATTAAGGACGCCGGCGTGGTCACTTCAGCGGTGGCGGACTCATAGGATTTCAGCCGCCGCCACCCTGTGTGGATGTGATTGTGTGGACACCAATCACAAGCAGGGACGGGCAATGTCTCTGCAGGCTGTTGACTGCAGAATCTCATCCACCATGCCTAATTGCCTTGGACTTACGGTCTATGGAGGCCATGTAGCTCAGCGGAGCACTTGCTTCGCAGAACCAGTTTCATCGTCCCAGGCTTTGTTATAGTGCCCATGACAGTCATGCTTAGAATTCTAAAGCCCTCGGTCTCATCTTAGCGACCAGACCGTCCTTCTTCAAGTTCCAAAAATGTTGGTCATTTTTGCTCCAAAGTCTAAAATTCACATAAATTTAGAAACTTTTAATTTAAGCATGAATGATGCCCTAAGGTCAAATATCTACATACATTCTGTATAAACATAAACACACACATCTGTTCAACTCTTCATGCTTTTATCAGTCTTTTCTTTGCTTGTTAGCCATAAATTCTTTTGACCTAATGCTCAAGTAAATATGGAAGTTCTTTGGGCTGGCCTTATAGCTCAAGGGTAGAGTGTGCCAAGGCCCTGGATTTGATCTCCAGCACAGTAGAGGAGAGAGAGAGACAGAGACAGAGAGAGACGGGGTGGGGGTGGGAGAGAGAGAGAGAGAGAGAGAGAGAGAGAGAGGGAAATCGACACAAACAGACAGACAGAGACACAGAGGGACAGAGGGACGGAGAGAGAGAGAGAGACAGACAGAGAGACGGAGAAGGAGAGAGAGAGACAGAGACAGAGAGAGACAGGGTGGGGGTGGGAGAGGGGGGGAATTGACACAGACAGACAGACAGAGACACAGAGGGACAGAGGGACGGAGAGAGAGACAGAGAGAGAGACAGAAAGAGAGACAGAGACAGACAGAGACAGACAGAGACAGAGACAGACAGAGAGACGGAGAAGGAGAGAGAGAGAGAGACTAACTAGTTTTGAAGATCTGGTTAGACCAGAATATTCTGGTGGACTGGGCAAAGATGGATGATTAGGCTCTGTTCTCCTTCTGTTCTCACCTGCCTTTCGGATTCTATAGCAGTCTCCCCTCCCCCCCCCCCCCCCCCCCCCACTTTTTTTTGTTTGCTTGTTTTTGAGACATGGTTTCTCTGTGTAGCCTTGACTGTCCTGGACTCACTTTGTAGACTAGGCTGGTCTTGAACTCCCAGTGATCAGCCTGCCTCTGCCTCTCCAAGGCATGTGCCACCGTGCCCGGCTTTTTTTTTTTTTTTTTTTATGTTATGCTCTAAGGGGCGTGAGCCTAGACACACTAAAAAGAAATAAAGATTAAGCAGAATAGAATATTTTTAGGGGAAAATTGTTCATTCACGGGGCATTTTCACTTATAGAAGCCTTTATACAATTTGCAGAAATATTTTTTAAAGATAATCTGTTAGCCTGTAACTCACACAGCATAGCCTATTTTCATAGAATGCCCTGGAATGTAGGCATAATTTTTATATAATTATGTCATTTCACAATAAAGCCCTGGGTTTTTATTTTATTAGTGTAGGGCTGACTGCTGTCATGAGTGCCTTCCTGCAGATGATCACTGTCATCCCCGAAAGATACTCACAAATGCCCACGAAGGGAATGAGAGCTGGAAACTGTCAGAGCTTAGGGAGAAAAGTACCGGAGCTATCCACCCTACCCCATCTGAGGAATTCACATCATTCTTGCTAATATCTCATTTAATTAATTATCAAATAGAGCGATTGCGGTTTGGATCCTTCTTCTGTAGGACATCTTTCCCGCCCAACTATTATTGGTAATTTATTCTTCATGTCTTACCTAAACTTTTTCTCCCTTGGTTTCAGGCCATTGCTCTTTTTCTATACCATCTTCTGAGACTGAATAATTCCCCTAATTCATTTATAGTGTTACCTTTGGAAGGTACTAAAGGTGGTGAGCATTTATCCCCAGAGCCTTTTCTTTCCCAAACTGCATAAATTTCAGTTCTAGTAGTCTTTACCCTCCTCCGCCCTGTCATACCTTCCCGTCACTGGTATTTATCACATGCCTTGGTATTCTCCGTTCTAAGGGGGATCGCCTCACCAAGAGAGCCGCCTTTCGGAGAGGGGAGGGCTCAAGAGTAAAATCTTAATTTAAGCACTAGAAAGAAGGCCGAGCGTTGTTTGATGTTGGCGCTGGTGATCATCTGGAGAGCACACTCGTGCAGCGTGTGCTGTGGCATATGCTGCGATATATGTATATTTTAATGCCTTAATGTATTATGGCCTGTTGTAATTGAATGTCTATAAAGTAGCAGTTAAAGGATTTTATAGACCTTGGAAGAGAACAGAATTCTCTAGCGCCCTCTTGTGGTAAAATAGAATAACGCTCTGTGCTGCCTTCGGTTTGTTTTGCCGTATTTTTAGTGCAGGGGTCATGACTGTGATTTTTAAGTTTTCAACACTGAGTGTATGAGGAATGGATTAAAGAATTTAAAATTTTACACACATGCCTGTATATTAATACTGGAAATATTTCTTCTTTTGGAGAAATTTATTTTCTTGTGAATGCTTTAAAACTCAAAAGGTGCTTCCTTAGCGCCGGCATTCCAGTGTGTTCTGTTACATAAATTCGGGAGAGACATACAAAACCACAGTCTTGAGAGTTTTATAACCTCCCGTGACATGTGACTGGGGTTTGGTTATGAGTTTTAATATCCAATTTACAGGTATTTTTCCATGTTATTTTAAAAGGGAGTGGCTAGCATTCCTAACATATATTTAATCATATCTACATTTTTCTATCACATATCAAATGTACCATTTTGGGGGTTACAGTTGCCATACACTTTTCTCAGTACACGCACTTCAGGTGTTTATAAAGCCCTAGTGACTAACAGGCCACTCAAGGGCAGGTGTATACCTTCCTATGGGCAGCATAAAATTATATTTGTTCCAAGAGATAGCGCTGAAAGTATCCTGTGCCTTCGGTTTGTTAATCCATAGAGAAAAACCAGTGACAAGTCACCAAGTTAAAAGTAGACACCATCCTTAGGCTTGTTTGCTCTTGTGGCTTTTTTTTTTTTTTTTTTTTTTTTTTTTTTTTTTTTTTTTTAAAAGCTCTTTCTAGAGACTAGGGAACTTGAGAAGTGGTAAAGACAAGTCCCCTCTCCGCTTGGGTCACCTAATGAGAGATGGGTTCCCATGGGACAGCTCTGGACATTCTAGAATCAACCTGGAGGACACCCTTTGTAATAATCAAGTACTGGCCTGCTTTCTGGGAGAGAATAGTGACCGAGGTGCCACAAGAGGGACCGATGGAGAAGAGTGGCTTAGGCACAGCAAGGTGAAGGGGGCTTGGCCACAGGTGCAATGAATGAGAACACTTGACTAACTCTCCTCCTCCTCCTCCTCCTCCTCCTCTTCCTCCTCCTCCTCCTCTTCCTCCTCCTCTTCTTCCTCCTCCTCCTTCTCCTCCTCCTCCTCCTCCTTCTTCTTCTTTTTTGCCCCCACCAAGAGATGATAATTATTTTCAAAGCTATAAAAAAAATCAATTCACTTTTATTAAACAATGGATTTCTCCTTTGGGACTAGAAATCGCACTTTGATTACTTGGTTTTTTTTTTAGCCGATTTTGGTTTGATTTTTGGACCGACATTTCCTTCGGATGTTGGAAAATAAAACGGAACGGGACTATAAAGAGTCACTGGCTAGTCACAGTAATAATCTCATTTCCACACTTGGAAAGACAGTCGCTTGACATTCAGTTTTTGAGGTTTATCAATAATCAAGTCAGTTGACTGTCTTTCCCCTGGCTCTGTGATCAGTGTCAAGTTTCTTGTGTTCCTGATTTCTTTTTTCTTTTAAAGGCAGCATTTTCCACGAGGCATCTAAGTTGTAGATTTATACAATTTTTGTGAAAACTTGAACATTCCCACCTGAGCAGAGAGGCAGCTGTTGGCCTCTGCTCACACCTGTGCTGTTGGCTACCTGTGTCCATCTTGGCCCATTTGGTCACCAGGAATCCTCTCTGCTCTCCCATGCTTCCTTGCTTCTGGTTTTAAGTTGCGTGTGAGTACACGCACAATGTTTTCTGAACTGTACCATACCCCCTCTTCCGGAAAAAGTTCTTTCTAGAATACTTTTTTTTTTTTAAGCCGAATTTATTAATCAGTTTAAGGTTTTGTATTCTTTCGTTTAGCATTAAAATTAGGAGGAACAGCAGGGTCTGTTTCCTGGAGAGTCGTAATGAATTACAGCATGGCGCACAGATTGTTGGCGAAAGTCTGCCTCCCACAGCTGTGAGGAGGTGTTAGGGTCTGCTGAGGTGTGGTGGCCAAAACTGGCAGAGAGAAGAGATTTTCCTAGGACACCATCCAAGGCCTTGCTGCGCATCTTATTCTAAAGAACTGTCGTGTGCTCTGAACAGCGTTGAAGCAGGAAGTTAGGCAGTCTGCCTCTCTCTTCTTCACAGCCTCGTTCTGTTTGTGCAAATACCTTCCTCTACGAACCCAGAGATCTTCCTGAGTGCTTCAAAGGAACACTAGGAAAATTGGAGACGCTTCGAGTCATTTGTGCTTTGCCTCTTCAAAAATAACAAATTTATTTAGGTTTGATGCTATGCTGTTTAAGTGCTTTCCCCCTCAATTTGGATCCATTAAAATTCTCTTACTTGTTTGGAAATGGGCTACGTTAGAGGACACTGAAGAGGGGAAATCTCATTTTATGGCATTCGTATTTGTTTCTTGAATAAAAATTCAAATTGTAGTGTAATTTCTGAACTGTAAATATATTGATTCGCTTGGGTATATTTTATTAAGCATTAAGGGACATGTATCTAGTGTCTGCTGTAACATTTTGTAAATGCCTCAGCTGTAAAAAGCTAGCTTTGTCTAAGTTGTCTAATTTGGGGCATGATTTTGCCTCTCAGATACAAAAGAATTTACAACAGATAGTGGAAAGTTGACGTGAACCCCAGTTCACTTAGGACTTGGCTGATCCACTGAAGAAGTCTGACAAATCTATGTGGCTACTAACTTGTGAAAACACATCATGTATGACCTCTTAGGGGGTTGCATTTTATATCTTGTGCCAACCATCCTTTCCCATTTTTTAACTGCTTCTTGTACTCTGATTTTTTTCTTAAATTCTTACATTTTCCTTTTGCTTTTTGTTTTGGAAAAGTCAGATTATAGACACAGTTGGAGCCGTACCAGTGGTGATTCAGTTAATCCTGGCGGTTGGGTATGTTACAGTGGTCCATGCTGCAGTTCAGCTGCGCTTGCTCCAGTGGGAGAGCCTGCGTGTTGACACGATTACAGCAAGCGTCACTGTGTAAAACACTGCAGAGACCCTGAGCTAACACCGCACAAGCAACAAGCTGGATCAAAAGTTTCGCAACTTTAAGTTTCCTTTTCTCATATGGACTAGGCAAGAAATTGGCTTCTGCCTGAGTTGTTGGAATGTTGGTCAGCCGCATACCCAAGCTATCGCTCATAATAATTCTAGCATATTATGTTTTTCAGTCTAACTGATCTAAGAGCATGCCAGATATGATTTCCAATATATGGCAAAAGTATAAAATTAAGAAAAGATTCTGTGAAAATTTTGCACACTCTGCTAAATGAATTATTGAAATTCCAATAAAGATTAAAAAAAAAACCTAAAAAGCAGCCTGGGTTTTATTTTTCCTTCAATCCTTTCAGCTCTCATAAATGTCTCCACGAAAGCTATATCTGTGGAGTTAGAAAAGGATATATCCTGTAATATTTACCCGATCAGGATTTTTTAAATGTGGTGTCTTGATGTGAGATATTGACTGAGGCGGGCCGGCAGCTTTACAGGCCAGTTCACAGTAAATCCATACGGTAAAAATCCCTGAGAAGTTTTTGATTAAGAAACTTTTACTATCCTTTTAAAATGAAATATACCAGCCATTTTTTCAATAATAAAAGCAGATATTTTATGTTATTGTCTGCATCTGAGTTGCTGAAATATATTTTCATAAGTTTGTTAGGTGAGAGCTCCTGGATTTCTGAGAATGTTAACTCCAATGATCAGCGCAAAGTTGAGCGAGTCCAGGGAGTGTGTAAAAAGAAATGATAAAAGCCAACCTGGTCGGCAGAAGAGAGAATAAAATCTTGCCTATGAAATACACACACACACACACACACACACACACACACAAACACACACGCGCATGCATGGACACACACACATGCACACAGAATGCACGCACGTCACGTGCATGTGCGCATACACAACACCATATTCTGCATTCCAAGAAGAGTTTATTACCTTTTTATAAATGTTATTGGCGACTTGAGCTGTAGTAACATAAAAAGTGTTAAAATTAAAGGAAGTCATTTTAAGCAAGAAACAATACTTGACATGTACTTTAAAACAGCAGTAAAGCTAAAGACAGGGTGTGACGTTTTAAAAAATGCATTTACAGGTAACATTTCTACCAGAGGGCCAGTTACAGCGGTGACTGGTTACAGCGGTGACTAGTTCAGGACATCATGTAAGTTAAGCACTGATCGCAATTGTATTGGGACAGGGAGGTTAGAAATAATGTTGAATATAGAAGTTCCTAATTAAAGCTTATGATTTGGGGACTAGTGTTTGCTCAATAGCACAACATATGCCTAGTAGGTTCAAGATTCTGGGCTCAAATCCGGTGCCCCCAAAACAGGAAGTTTGTCGCTAATGAGCAGAATCATCTGAAGATAGCAATAACCTCTCTTTCAAAAAGCTGCATGCTCAGTGCATCTAGAATGTTCCTCGGGAACATTTTATTAGGATGCACTGTTAATAAGCGGGCTGGGCCATATATGTACATTCTTCTCAAAATTTGCATAAAAGACATGTTTAGTCCTCTTAGAATTTTTTAAGTCTTACAAAATTTCTGTTTGTTTGTTTTCAAGACGAGGTTTCTCTGGGTCGCTTTGTAGACCAGGCTGGCCTCGAACTCACCAAGATCCACCTGCCTCCCGAGTGCTGGGATTAAAGGCATACACCATCGTACCCTGCTGTCTTATGTAATTATTTTTTAAACTTTGTGATTTAATGAGGTCAGAGAGTAAAAGTTCAAAGCAGATTTCACGTCACAAACCGATGTCCAGTCACTCTTGAGAAAGTTATCTGCTACCAAATTAAACGCCATTAAAAAAAAATTCTACACTCTCCCAGTAACAAAAACTACTTTTTAACTTCCTGGGACCCTGTGTTCTTCTCCGCAATTTCAGAAGGAGCAGCAAAAACAACCTGCATCATCCTTCACGCAGATAACGCCTTCTCCCCAGTTAATCGCTCCTTGTTCATCAAGGAAATGAATGTTCACAGAGGTGACCCGTTCCTTGCCCACTGCTCTTTGTTCTGGGGTCCCCCAGACTGATCACATCAGCCTCCGCGCTGACAAATAGACCCCCAAACTTTAACACTATGTTAAGTTGAGTTATGAGGCTTTAAAGTTGCAGTTCTCCGGCCGAAGGTTGATTGTCTTTGAGAGATAAAGGAATTACTGCAGGACGTCCTGGCTGTTGAACTCGGTCACTCTTTGGCTTTTTGTTTTTGTTTTTTTTCCGGGGAATTGTGGGCTGCTAAGTTGGTGACTCATCTCTCTATTCCTTTCTCCAAAGATATCTCAGAAAGACCTACTGAGTTCTAGCAGCTGATGGAACACCACAACTCAAAGCAACGTGTAGCTATGCTGAGCTTACTTGCTCTTCTGAGAACATGAATTTAGGACATTTCCCCTCTCCTTCTTCCGCCTCCTAACAGCCCGTGCATATACTTAATTTCTGGTGGTGGGTTTTATGTGCTGTGCATGCGTCTCTCTCTCTCTCTCGCTCTGTGTGTGTGTGTGTGTGTGTGTGTGTGTGTGTGTGTATGCACACACATATGTGCTTTTTTTTTTTTTCTTTCTCTCAAGTTGTGACTTTTGAATTATGCCCTGCTGGCAGAAATTTCCAACTTGCTGTCCTGGCAAAATTTTAAAGCTGCAGCCTTTGTTGGTGACAGTTTTTTTATGCCAATCTTTGTAGTTGCATTCCAGTATATTACTCCATAAACGCCTTCGTAGTAGTAAAAACTACCGAGGAATGGTAAATTAAAGCCTGACTGATGGATTGTGAACATCCCATTTTTCCCTCCATATCATATAAATTTAAGAGAACTATTACAAATGGAATTGATAATACCACAGAGGAGAAAACTTCAGTTTGGCTCATCCCAGAGACACTCTAAAGCCCTATTTAGGAAGAAATGTTTAAACAAATGCACCGAAACCCACTACAAAAGACTTATTAGCCCAGCCTTCGCTATCAGTCACAGCAGCCACTTAGCACATAGCTTCCCCAAGTGCAAGGCACTCTAGAAGGTGAATTAAGAGCACCCGCTTCCCACAGTACATTTATTGAATGCCAACGTGTGCCGGACACGGTAATTTTGCATGCATTACCTGTAGGCACCGAGATGTACAGTGTAGATGTGTGTTCCCATATCACAGATGGAGAAACTGAGAGCATCACAGAGCTTGACTTGACCAAGGTCCTCAGCTAAGAGTACCGGAGAGGCAATATTTGGCATGTCTTTTTAGGTTCCGAAAACCTGTAACGTATTCACGTGCCACACTGCCTTACAGAAAAGAAATTACATTTCCTGGTTCTCCTCCAGACAATACTGTGCATTCTGCTAAAAGGAAAGCACAGCGATTCTGGTTTGAGAAAAGCAGTAAGCATGTTCATAGGGTGGCCGTTAATGAGGCGTTTGCCCATTGCAGACACTGTATTGGGTGCTGAGGCTCCCTGCCCAGCCCCACCCCCCTGTCTCTTTCCACAGGATCTGATGTAGCCCAGGTTAGCTTTATACTGCCTATGTTGCCAAAGATGACCTTAAACTTCTGGTCCTCGTGCATCCAGCTCCAGATGTTGGAACTGCAGGCTCGCCCCACCACAGCTGGCTTGTGCAGCGCTAGGAGTCAAACCCGCGGCTTCCCACACACCAGGCAAGCACTTGGCTGGCTGAGCTTTATATCCCCAGACCCACTAAGACAATTCTTTTCTTCACATGTTAAGGACCGTGTTCAAAATGGCATCTCATTCCAAAGTTCGTTCATTGTCTCCCCCACATCGCAGAGGGAGGGTGTGGGTGCTGTGCGACAGAACCTGCTGAAGAGATGGAAATGCCCCTCACCATTTGCAGCGTCTAAGAGCGTAGCCATCCCCAGGTATAGCGGTCTAGCTTATGGCGGATGAGACCAATGAACAACAAGAGCAATCAAATTAATTTTAAATTTTAATCTAAATGTATCTTGGAATGACTCCAGGTAGACAGTGGCCTCACACGCAGAAGCATAGCTGTAAGGCGATGGCTGTTTCTTGACTAGCTAGTCAAGAGAACTTTTGGCTCTCAGTGTTTCAGAAACTGCCTGAAAGACGGACAACAGGAGAGCTTGGTGAGCAAGGGCGTGAGAGTAGAAAGGCTCAGTCCTGGGCTTGGATGGAGGTGGTCCGAGGCGCGGGCTAGGTGAGCAGGCGGGAGGGCCCTCAAGCAAATGTATGGGGGAAACCACAGAGAAAATAGGACATGGAGCAGAATGGGATGTCACCTGGCAAAGGGCGTTGAGGACCAGCATTAGAATCCATAATTCATGGATTTGTACATATTGAAAGGTAAATAGAAACCAGCATCTTTTTTTTTTTTTTTTTTATTCACCTGCTGTAAATCCCGACTGACGTTTTGCTAGGTGGCCTTGGCGTAAGTTGTTTAAATGGCACTGTGATGTCTGCGGCGGGTAGCACCTTACAGGCCCTCTCTCATCCTCTTTAAGAGCTCCCAGAATGAGAGGTTTCGGGCAGTATGTTTCCCAGAATAGGCTTGCTGTACATTCCCCTGGAAGTATTCCATAAGTCTTACAGTTCAGCTCCTTGCTTCTAGTCAGTGCCACATCTAATCTCTCTCAAGAGATAGATCCTCCGACACATTAAAATATTTTTTCATTACAGAAGTATTTAAGCCTCTGCTAATGAGCACCGCTGTCACTAATTTGTACACTTTATAGCACTTCACAGTTTAAAAGTCTTGTTTGAATGCATCACCCCATTTAACCCGCACCGCCATCCCACGAGAGGAGTGGCATCCTTGTTTCACGGGTGAGGTCACCAAGCCTGAGATCCATCTGCATGTACATCACACATGCAGAGAGGGCTGGGACCGAGCCAAGGGCCAGACGGTCACAGGCTCTGGTGCTTTGCTTATGTTCCCGCCATGGTTGTTGGCTTTTGGGTCCAATGTTAACTGTGGACAGTGGCGTCACAGTGAGTTGTGCTACCTTCAAGGGTGGGAACCCTTTCTCCAGATTAAGAGGCCAAGAACACTACCTTGTCAATTTCTGAGTCCAACAGCCGAGTTGAAAGAAACATGGAGCAGGTCAACTTGCTTAGAGGATGCATTTAGTGAAAGGCACACAGGACAGCGCGGCTACCCAAACACCCCAGACGCTCAAACAGGTCATAAGAAAAAAAAAAAAAGAGGGATGTTATGAGAAAAAGAGAGAGATGAAGGACTGACAGCCTGTCAACTTGAAGAAATGTTTTAAAAAAGATTTATTTATTTATTATGTATACAATGTTCTAACTGCATGTACACCTGCAGGCCTGAAGAGGGCGCCAGATCTCATTATAGATGGTTGTGAGCCACCATGTGGTTGCTGGGAATTGAACTCAAGACCTTTGGAAGAACAGCCAGTGCTCTTAACCTCTGAGCCCAAAGAAAAATTTTAAACAACACACTATGTCCATTATTGTTCAAGCTTCAAAACAGAAAGGGGGGGGAGGGGAGAGAGAGATCAAAATTAAAGAACAGGTGTGTAGGAGGATCAGTCTAAATTATGATTTGTTTTCTGTTTTGTCATTTGGTCTTTTGAAATGTATGCCTTTCTGCACTGATTTTAAAAAAAAGAGAGTATTTCCTGTTGCATAATAGTGATCACTTTGAAACAATAATCCTAAACATTAAAAAAAGAGCAGTAGCCGCTCATTAGTGTGCTAACCCAGCGTCTCTTCTAAATGACCACAAAATGGTGGCCTATTCAGTTCATGTTCGTCTGTTTGGTTTTGAGACAGAGTCTATCATTCCTTAAACTCTGTGTAGCAAAGGCTAGCCCTTGAAGGCCCGCGTCTCTTTTCTCCATCTCCCAGAACTCAGACTGTAGGCGTGTGCTACCACACCGCTGTGGAGTAGTGGTGGGGACTGAGCCCAGCAGGGCTTCATGCATGCTAGCTAGGCCAGCACCCCATAGCTGAGCCACACCCCAACCCCCATATTTAGTTTTCTTTTTACTTAAAATATTTCTTTAGAGGGGGAAAAAAAAAAGACTGGATTGGTTTGAGACAGGGTCTCTCTGTGTAGCCTTGGCTGTCCTGGACTCTCCTTATAGACCAGGCTGACCCCGAACTCACAAAGATCCCCCTGTCTCTGCTTCCCAAGTGCCGGGATTAAAAGCACGTGCCACCACCGCCTGGATAGCCCTGAGCACCCTGTAAAGCTTGATAGTACTTAGATCTCAAGTGGCAAGAATGACCTAGAAAAAAAATAGTGGAAGGAAATGTTTCTGACGTCCCACTCAAAATGCTGATCTACAGTCAATGCGAGAATGAGGACGGATACTTGAAAATATTTAAGATTTAAACATGTGCTGGACACGGCGCGCCGTTAATCCCAGCACTCAGGAGGCAGAGGCAGGTGGATCTCTGCGAGTTCGAAGCCAGCCTGGTCTACAGAGTGACTCCAGGCTTACCACTGTGGCATGGTCAGGTCCTGTCTTGCATCGGAGGCATACACCTGGATTGTGAGCTATAGTGTTTTTATTTTGCCGAGATGAACCGTTTAAAGACGTCAAAGTGAAGTAAAGAGAAGTCAGAGCAACTGGGGTGCTGAGTCTGCAGGTCAGAGGTCAGGTTTCCAGGGAGAGCCTGCCAGATGCTCCGCTTCTAGCTCATTTCTGAAGTTCTGATAGACCTGGAGAGCTGGAGCCATTTGACCCATAGAGCCTTCCGTAGGCGAGGTTGTTCCTCTTTGTTTTTATTATCTCCAGTCCCCTAGTTTTGAACCAAACAAACTCTTCAAGGCTTTAAGAATAATACGGGACAGAAAGATTCTGACACACATTTTAATTAGTTTGACGCGTACTAAAACAAACAAATGTGTTTCCCCTCCATTATCGGGACAGTTCTAGCAAGGAGAAAGCGGTATGTAAAAGGCCATGCATCACGAGGTTGTTTATAATAAAGGTCAGAGTATCGGAGCTTCGCAACCTTGGGAAGAAGACGGGTGTTACACTGTTAATATGGTGTAGCCACTTTTAAGTTGCCCGCCCCCCCCCATCCCTTCCTGGCTCGTGACTTGCAGCTCTGTGTTGTTCTGCGCACAATGATACCGCATACAGCATGTATTTGACGGCGTAAAGGGTGTTCAAGTAAATTAATGAACAGTTTCTCTTTCGAAATGAAAGCTACTTCCAGCAATGGCTTTCTGGCTTATTAATGGCAAAGTTCCCTCCTCCCCACACACCCCTAGAGACTCTGAAATAGAAAGGTCAAAGTTGGGAACGAAATGACTTGTGTCATTTTGGCTTCCTTAAATAGGACGAACGGATGTTTCCCTCAGATTAGAGATGTGCCTTGATTTACAATGATAGAATTGTGTTCCAATAGAGCCGTTAGCGACTGAAAAAAGATCACACGTTAAGGATCCGTTTAATACACCGAATGTAGCGAACACAGGTGTTGAGTGTGGGCCCTTTTTTTTTTTTTTTTTTTACCCTTCTTGATCAGTGCGGTGGACTGGCAGCTGCAGCTTGCTGGGGATGTGAAAACAAGCTGTGGCTGGAGAGATGGCTCAGTGGGCGTGAGGACTGGAGACTGGCTCCCGGCACCCACGTAAAAGCCCAATAGGCAGCAGCGTGTCTGTGACTCAGCGCTGGGGGATGGGACAGAGTCAGGCAAATACCAGGCACGCACCATTCTGCCAGTCTGCCTGAGTCAGTGAGCTCTAGGTTCAGTGAGAGGCCCTGTCTCAAAAAAAAGTAAGGTGGAAAGTATGAGAGGAAAGAAAGTGAGAGAAGAGGCACATTCATGGGCCAGCACACCTGTACACACGCACCTGCACGTGTGTGCAAACTATACAACAGACGCACCACTTGAGAAGAAAAAAAAAGTTTAAAAGATACTATAAGGCCTTAACCCAGAGAAAAGATAAAAAATTTAAAAATTTGAATGTAGGGACTGGGAGCAATGACTCAGTGGTTAAGAGTACCAGCTGCTCTTCCAGAGGACCTGGGTTCGATTCCCGTCGTCCACGTGGCAGCTCACAACTATCTATTAACTCCAGTCCCAGGGCATATGACACCCTCTGCTGGCCTCTGCCGGCATTGCATGCACAAAGTGCATTGACATATGTATATGTATATATATGCAAAATGCTCATATACATTAACATTGTTTGGAATACGCATCATTTTTACATTAGCAAAGCTGGAGGGTTGTAAATTGAGCCATCATCTATGATTGTACCTCTGTATACTTGAATAATCCTGTAAGAGGCAAGTTCATGGCCAACATGGCTGCTAGGAACCTAACTCCGGTCAGTTAGAAGAACAGCAGGCACTCTTAACTGCCGAGAGCCATCTCCCCGGATCCAGAAATGTGTTTTGAGCATAGGAGAATAAATATTCATAACAAATTTTAAGGGTGTGCGGGTGTGCTTACAAAAGCAAAGCAAAACAAATGAACCAAAAAAACAAAACAAAAAAACAAAAAACAAAGCTGGGCGGTGGTGGCGCACACCTTTAATCCCAGCACTCAGGAGGCAGAGGCAGGCGGATCGCTGTGAGTTCGAGGCCAGCCTGGTCTACAAAGTGAGTCCAGGACAGCCAAGGCTACACAGAGAGACCTTGTCTCGAAAAACCAAAAAAAAAAAAAAAAAAAAAAAAAAAAAAAAAAAAAAAAAAAAAAACAAAAACAAAAAAAAAAAAAAGAACAAAACAAGAACCAAAAAACAGTGAGAGGAAAATTAGACAAGGCACCAGCATTTGGGGGGGAACAGTTAAAAACCACCAGAAGTGCTGTTTGTAGGACAATAGTCCTTTAAATTTGCAGAAGGGAGGGAGGGAGGGAGTGTGCGTGTTTGGGGATGGAGTCTTGCTGTGTAGTCTGGAACTCATAATCCTCCTGCCTCCCCCGCTAGCGCTGGGGTTTCAGGCATATACTACCACCCCCTCCTTCTTCCCTTTATTGAGGGTAAATATGTTATATGTTATAAGAAGGCACACGTGGTGAGCGCCACTTTTTAAAATACATGTCTCTGTATGTATACAAAAAAAAAAAAAAAAAAAAAAAACAGGCAATGCTCACCACTACAGTATTTTTGGCATACATCTATTTCATGTGCTGGTTTCATATGTGTGTATTATCTCACGGTTCAAAAAAGAAACTGAAAGTTATTTCTTTTTGGAAATCCTGAAAAATGTGCCCATCATTAGAACCAGAAGTGTGGGCTCTCTAGGGACATAGGAGACAAGCTAACACAGTTCCTAGAGCATCAAGTAACTGGGACTGGACTAACTGCTTAATTACGTGGGGTTGGTTTAATAAATCACAGCGCGGCCGTGTGATGGAATACCGTGCGGCCATTAAAAACCACGTTGTCAGTAGAGGAGCCATTGTTGTCACAGGAGACCATTGATGATACATGAAAGCCTGCGAAGCAGTACAGAGCAAGACCACACCAAAGAGTCTAGTTTCTCTGCGTTATAGGAATATGGATTTTTTTTCTTTTTTTTTTTTTTTTAGTGCTTTCCCATATTTTCCTGAGTTTGATGTTTTCGGTGTATTAATTTTAAGTAACGAGAGAGGTCATGTTAGCCATAGATCATGGTGATACAGGCCTTTAATCTAAGGATGCAGGAGGCAGAGCCTAGCAGATGTCTGTGGGTTTGAGGCCATCCTGGTCTACAAAGCAAGTTCCAGGTCAGCCAGGACTATGCAGGGAGACCACAACAAAACCCAGGAGAGCCGGCATTGGGAAGTGAGTGACCGTAAGTGTTGACTGGCATCTGTGACATGCCGCAGTAGCATGAGGGTCCTTAAGGAGCAGGTAACAGGCACAGTGCATGCTTAGGAAAGATCCAGATGTCCTTAAAATATCCCAGCCAAGCGCGGCAGGCTTCTCTTGACCAGTCTGTGAAGCAGAAAAGGGGCATGGCGGACCCATCGGGAATCTGCCCCTGTTAAGCATTGTCCCACAGATTTCTCCATTTTCAAATGACTTGTTTTTATTTTATGTATGTTGGTGTTCTGCCTGCCTGGATGTCTGTGACAGTGTCAGATCCCCCTGGGACTGGAGTCAGTAGTGAACTGCCATGTGGCTGCTGGGAATTGACCCCTGGTCCTTTGGGAGAGCAGCCAGCCCTCTTACCTGCTGAGCTTATCTGTCCAGTCCTGATTTCTCCTTTTTCTTGTCATCTCTCTCTCTCTCTCTTTCGTGGGGGCCTTCATGTCTGCCTCTGTTTTTTCGTTCTGTTCTGTTTTGTTTGTAGTGCTGAGCAATGAGCCCAGAGCCTCGAGCATGCTAATCCCGTGTTCTACCCCTGAGCTACACCCCAGACATTATGATATCTTTCTCAAAGGTAATGGTAATGTTGGATTCAACTTTCTGTTCTCCCGCTTTGAGCCCCCAGCATATGGCATGGTGCTATCCTCCTACAACTGGGTTGCTATTATTATCCTTGTCATCATTAAAAGTGCATATTATTACCAACAAATAAATTCACTAAATACATTTGAAAATAAGGGGCTAGGGAGAAGTGCTTGCCTTGCAAGTACAAGAACCTAAATTCCGGGTCCAGAATCCCTGTAGATAAAGCTGGGTGTGACCCGGTGTGGTGATGCACACTTTTAATTCCAGCACTCAGGGGACAGAGGCAGGTGGATCCCTGTGAGTTCAAGGCCAGCCTGGTCTAGAAAGTGAGTCCAGGACAGCCAAGGCTACACAGAGAAACCCTGTCTCGAAAAAACAAAACAAACAGAACAACAAAAAGAAAGAAAGAAAGCAAGCTATGTGTGCACGTGCCTGATTATTTCCCAGTGTGGAGCAGGGGTGGGAGGGAGGTGGGGTGTGGTGGCATAGACAGCAGATCCCTAGGGCTCTCTGGCCATCTAGCCTGTCCTAGCCAGGTCAACAAGCTCCAGGCCAAGGAGAAACCCTGTCTCAAAATGGATGGCATTCTTAAGCAATGACACCCCAAGTTGTCCTCTGTCCTCCACATACACAGCACACATGCACCCACACACTTTTGTGCACTTACACGTGCACACAGAACATATAAATAAGTAATAATTAGATTTAAAGGTAAAGGTATGGTGCTTTCCATGATAAAGCCTTGGAATTCTGTGCCTTATTAGTCCCAAGGCGTTAAACTAATATCTTCAAGGTCACTTTCTAATCACCTAAGAGGGAAACCTCCTTTCTCTCCCACCATTTAGTGTCCAGAATCCACAAAGCACAATGTGGATTCTGTAAATGAAACATTTTACACATATTTTCAGGGCTGAAAATACATTTCTCCACCAGGTCTTTTGAAGCTATTTACACCAGTTGACTCAGCTTCCTCCCCATCCCACCCCACCGCTGTCCCCCTACCCCAGCCCCCACCCCCCACCCCCATTTCATTTACCTGGAAACTCTGATGTCCCTCTGTCCTTCCTCTCCCAGGCCCTGCCAGGCTCTGCCACACGTCTCCCAGCATCCATTCTCCCACGTTCCTCTCACACCACACGGAGCCCTGACTCTGTGTACGGCTAAAAAAATTTCCTCCTGAGACAGACTTGCACAGAGGTAGCCCCAAGGCCCACATCTGGGCTTCCAGGTGTCAGGTGACGTCACCAGGGAAAGTGTACTTTGCAAGCTAAGGAAGCTGGGTGTGACTGGAGTGTGAGTGTAACAGGTAGGAGCTGTAGACCGTGCTGTGACAACAGTCTGTGCTGTGACAGATAGACTGTGAAGACTGACCTTTGTCACATAGGCAGTAGCAACTGAATTTCTTTGTTTTTAAATCATGGATTGGCATGGTCAGGTCTGTGTTTTGGGTTGAAGATGGGCTTAGAAACTAGCGGAAGAGCTGTTGCTGGAGAGAGAGAGAATTTTATCTTTGAAAACAATAAGCCAGAAGGATGAGTGAAAACCACCAAGGATTAGCCCTTAAAGAGCCTTTAAAATAGGGCATCTCCGTCTTCAGTAAGTTAGATATTTATATTTAGGGACATAAACTATTGGCCCAGATGGTGTCCGGAGAGACCATCCTTTGCCTTTTAGGAAACAGAAAACTGACAAATGAATGTCTGCTCATGTTCCGTTCGGATTATTAATTACCCAAGCGCCGAGCTTTTGCTCCTCCACGGTCTGCTGTAGCTGGCTGTATTACCTGTGATTTTCATTCCCTCAAAAACAAACAAACAAACAAACAAACCAAGAATGGAAGCTCATTAGCCAAAGTTCTCACTTTATGGACATCGGTCTCAGTGCAGGTGGCTGTGCCAGAGACCCAGCTCTCCACTAGAAAGAGACAGCAATTGATGGCGTCCATAATTACTGTCCCCGCTCCCTCCCTGGCCACAATGATAACAGCTAATGAGAATTTTGACGTCTCTCTGAATTTTGCTCATTATTGCCCCTTTAGCCACTGTCATTACTGATAACAAGAAATGCTTTTTTTTTTCCAACAAAGGCTTACATTATTTTCAACCCATGTGTTTCCTTTGCCTTCATAGGATTTTTTAAAAAGAGAACCTTGCTGTATTTTCTATACTGCAGTAATTATAACTATTTGGAAGAGTTACACAATTCAGTCTAGATCACCAAACATTCTCAGTTTGCCAAACAAGTGTTCACTAGGTTATAGGTTTCCATGGCAACCTTGCTTCTAGATTAGTAAGCTCATTGACTTTTGAGAGGGCTCCCTCGTTTACAAATATAGTTTAATTTGAAGATAATATTATTGATTTATTGTAGCTTGTAGGATTGACTTAGAGGCTTCTTAAAGTACACAAAAAACCAATAAGTTCATTTATTTACACTTTGGGGTTTTCTGGGTGACATGCTCTTGAATTATTTCCCGGTTATTTGTAGTTCACGGGAGACTGCTTGTTGCTGTAATAGACACTGCTGACAGGAAGTGAATGCTGTTTTCTTTTTGGCTTTAGTGTTGCTTCTGGGTTGTCATGTGTCTCATCTTAAGGATACCCTGGTTGTTTTGTGTCTCTGTCGTCATCGTTGTTTTTTCTGTTGATTACTAGAAGAACTACAGTCATTTGGATCTTAAGTGTCATGCCTAAGGTTTGCCTAATAAAGGCCTGTGCCCCAGCATGGCACTGCTGGAAGTTGTGACATTCCTAATAGTGAGGAGGCCTTTGGGTCATTGGAAGTGTGTCCTAGAAAGGCATGGCGGGATCCCAGCCATGAGGCAAGACGTTTTGCTCCGCCGCACACTCCTGCTACGCCAGATTCAGGGCAAGGGAGCCAACTGTCCTCGGACTGAGCCCTCTGACACTGTGAGCCTAAGAACCCCTCAACCAAGGACAGCAAGCATCCGTGACACAGGTATAGCCATGTGAAGAATGTCAATGTTGCAGACTCACAGGACTGGCAAGGCTGCCCCTGGTCTGAGTCTGGGTGGTAGTGGAAAGTTGACCTTTGGCTAAAAGTAGAATGGGAGGCAAGTACTGACTGAAGCTCCCTCCTCCCAATCCATGGTCACCTTCCCCCTTCCACTCCCCCCCTCCCCCCCAGTTAGTAACCTGATTCCTTACTCATGGCACGCAGTTGTAAGTGCACTGAGGATCCAGGTTGCTGGTGCATCCCCATCTGAGTAAAGGCCACCAGATCCCATATTTAAGTTACTTGTGAGGTTTTTTTAAAAATAATTTTTAAAGATTTATTTATTTTATTGTGTTATGCACATGAGTATCTTGCCTACATGCATGTATGGTGCACATGTGTGTGCCTGGTGACACAGAGGTGAGAAGAAGGCTTTGGATGCCCTGGGGACTGGAGTTAACAGGTAGTTGTGAGCCAGTGTGTGGGTGCTGGGAATCAAACCCGTGTCTTCTGCCAGAACCAACAAGTGCTCCTAGCCACTGAGCCAATTCTCCAGCCCCTGCCTGCCTTTCTTAGTCACTCCCAGTTAGGTTTCCAGGACCCAGTCACACAGGACATGGGACCCCTCCCCCTCCTGGTTTATTTGTTTGTGACACAGCCTCTCCCCGAAGCTGCCCTGGGGTTCACTGTGTAGTTCAGGCTGGCTTCTAACTCAACAGCCATCTTTCTACCTCGGCTTCTGAAACCCTGGATGACAGACACGAGCCACCACGCCTTCCTGACCTTTTCTCTTTATAAGCCAATTGTCTCTAGCATTTGTTACAGTACTGGAAAGCTAACTTGCCTCACACGAAAACCGTGGGGGTTTTGTTCATTTGGCAAGTGATTTTTATATAAGGGATATTTTAGATATCCAGCCATCAGCTTTCTTACCATGTCATGCCGGTTTTTATTAAAAAAAAAAAAAGGCAGATCATCTCTGAGTCAGTATCTGTGATTTTAATATTGCTATTCGAGCCAAGCAAGGGAGGAGCAGTTGATCCCTGGCACCCACAGGCTGACGCTCATACTGCTGGCCTCGATGCACTGATGGAGGGATGACTGGCTTCTCTAAGCTTGTCATTATCCTCCCGATTGGGAAAAAGCTGCCCCGTTCTTTCAGACTAGACCAACTGTGATTCTCAAGTTGTCTGCTCTAGGATAGTAGGAAGGGTTTAACAGAGAAGGACGTTCTGGACTCTTTCCTCTGCAGGTGACAGGACTTTGAAGTTTGTGGCCGAAGTGTTTCTGCAGTGGGCATTTGTCTTCTCAGGGATAAGATACAGCTCTGACAAGCTGCCTTTGCCATGTGGGTCTGTTCCTTTTATTTTGATCTCTCTGAGATCCATCAATAACAGAGCCCACTATGAATACTTACTTCCTTGTTTAAACTGTAAAGGCTTGTTTGGGGGGGGGGGGACCAGTGATGTGGCCCAGTGGCTAAAGGTGCTTGCTGACAACCTAAGTTCAGTCTCTGGGGCCCACACAGTGTAGAGAGCTGCCTCCCACAAGTTGTCCTCTGATCTCTGGGTACACTGTGGTGTCCCCCAAATAAATAAACAAATAAGCAAGCAAGCAAGCAAATGTAATTTTAAACATTTTTTAAAAACATGTTTGAAAATAAAGCATTCAAAGGAAAGAAGAGATTAATTTTTCCTTTTTTTTTCCCCTCCACTTTAAAATGCCATTGATATTAAATTTGGAGTGCTCAAGACTTTGACTACATTGGAATTACTAGTGTTAAACTTTAATTCCAGGGCTGGGGATGTAGCTTGATGGTACAACTCCCGGCTTGCTGTGAGGTCCTAGTACTGTCCATGCCCAAAAATAAATTAAGTAAAAAATTAAAAGCCTTAAATTTTAAGAAAGTACCAGTTGCCAGTACAAACCCAGCCATTTGTACTGATACCTTCAGAAGTCTAAACTCACGAGCATCCAATGCTGGCTGTAGTGACAGCATTGTGTAAGTGGTTTAGTGTGTCAGAAAAGCCAAATGAATGAAGATAGCGGCTTGATGTCATTTTAAGTGGGACCTTAAGTGGGCCACCCAGCATGAAATCAAAGTGAGCCAGCCTCCTGCTTTGGGTAGGAGATAATTGCCATCTGAGCTTAAACAGAAATGATGTGCTTGATACAGTGTTGCCCCATTAGGTGTGTTATTGGATTTGGGTTGGGGAGAGTGTAGATCTTCTCTCGGAAACATCTGTTCACTGTCAGGGCAGCGTGGCAGAAGGGATGGACCAGTGGTCTCTTTCAACATGGCTGCTCCCCTTTGGAACTACAGTGTTGTGTGCAAAACCTAAAAATCGCTGCCTTTGCTGCTTATTTTACCTTTTCTGTTGCTGGGGCGCCTCCTATAGCATTATGCTTTCTAAGTGCACACATTCTCTCTCTGTCTCTGTCTGTCTCTGTCTCTGTCTCTCTCTCTCAACTCAGACTTTTGGATTCACTAGCTAAGTGTTCTGCCACTGAACCTTTTCATTTTATAGATGCTTATATTTGGGGTTATTTCCCCCCAGACCTGTTGATTAACACAAACACACACACACACACACACACACACGGTCACACATGCACACACACAGTCTCTCTCACACACACACGATCACACACACACTGTCTCACACACACACATGTTCACACACACACGGTCACACACACAGGGTCACTCACACACACACATTGTCTCTCACACACACGGTCATACACACACTGTTTCACACACAGACACACACAGTCTCACACACACATAGTATCACACACACACACACACACACACACATACACACACACACGATATTGAATCTCTACTTTATTTTACTCTCAAATCACTTTGGCTTCCATTTCCACCTGTATCCTATTCTTGTTGCTTTCCTGTTCTGTTCTGGTTTTTTGTTTGTGTGGTTAGTTGGTTTGGGGGTTTTGGGTTTTTTCTTTGGTTTTGCTTTTTGCTTTTGTTTTTTGTTTGTTTGTTTGTTTTTACTTCTAGGATACTTCCTAAGTCAACGACTCATGAGAGATTAATATTTATTCTTCTGTTAGTTGTTAATATCCAACAAAACACATAAGAACCCTGAAAAGCCCAACTAGATTCCTTTAAAATTTTTTGAGATTTATTTTTATTGTGTGTTTGTGTACCAGTATGTGTAGTGCCCACAGAAGCCAGAAGAGGGCGTCAGATCTGTGGGGTTTAAGTTAAAGATGGTTGTGAGTCACCACATGGGTGCTGAGAGTCATCCCTGCCCTGCAACTAGACTCTTAGGTGAGCTGTTCAGAGATCGAAAGTTCTTAAATTCACTGATGGGCAGAGATTTCAGTGCAGAAATACTAAAGGACGGATCCATTATCATTTTTCTCAAGTTTTAAGTTTTGATGTGTGAAAATTATTCATATCTATGTCTATTTGAGTTTCTTTTTAAAGGATTTTTAAATGGGCATTTTATATGGTCAGTACTCTAGTCTGAATATAGAATTATGCTGATCCAAATTCTGTGGACTTTCATTTCATCATCTAAAACCGTTCACATTGTATAGTGATTTCTTAATTCAATACAGTACACACCCACACATGCATACACACATATGTATATGTATATATAAAGTATGTAGATGCAATGTTTGTGATAGTTCCACTTCCTTGGGGGAACTGACCTCTGAAAAGGAGATGAGGGTCAATCTACTGTGCTTCTTCTCTTTTGTGTTCAGTCCTTTACCACACCAACATTGATATAGTTTCCCCCTTTATGATCATATGAGGAATTGGCCCTTTTTCATAAATTTGTTTCCAGGGCGAGTCTTTTTTCTTTATTCAGCCTTGTCAACAGATGAATGCCCGTGAACATCCATCTGAGTGGAGAATCAAGGATCATCAGTCAGGCAGCTCCAAGGGGCTAGCGTACTGCATGAGCAGGCCAGGCCCAGTTTGTCATGGCCAGCATGTCCTGTCAGCTAGGCCTGTGGTCCAGGGCTGGGTACCCGCTGCATGTTGGATACAGTGGAGGAGAAGAGAAAAAAAAATAAGAGTTGAATTTCCCCCACAAAGGCTAGAAAGGGAGATGTGCAAGTAAGCATGGCCCAAGAGAAATAAGATGTTCGAACTGTTACAAAAGTTGAGAGAAGAGAAAGCTGCATCCAGGCTGTCTTTGAGGGACAGTGCCTCTTAGGGTGGTGGCTGCTGTCACAGATGTTCACTCAAACTTCATTTTCCAAAGGCCAGGCGGTGATGATGCACACCTTTAATCCCAGCACTCGGGAGGCAGAGGCAGGTGGATCGCTGTGAGTTCGAGGCCAGCCTGGTCTACAAAGTGAGTCCAGGACAGCCAAGGCTACACAGAGACACCCTGTCTCGAAAAACAAGAAACAAAACAAAACAAAACAAAAAAAATCCCTTCATTTTCCAGTGAACAAGTAGAATGTGGTCACTTTCAATATTCTCCGTCCTTCATTTATTATTTGAGGACCTAACAATGCACGGGACCTGAGATTTAGCTGTTAAAAATGCGGAGATGAAAAAAACCGACCAAAACCCTCGATTCGGTTACATTTGGTTGGGAGAGGCATACAGCTTAGTGGCTAGAGTTAGATCAGAGACAGGTGCTGGGGAGTATGGTGGACGGAGCGAAGACGGCTAAACCGTCAAACATCTTTTAAGCCATTTTAGGGTTCGGGCGTCCTATTTTGAATATCGTAGGAAGCAACTATAGTAAGCGATTGGCACGTTGCAACTCATATTTCTAGAAGAGTTTTCTAATTATTATAACTAGTTTATAGGACTCCTCCTTACGGAAGGTTATGGGTAACAGGGGCAGTGAGACACTAAAGTGAAGCATGCTGCATGATCCAGGGTGCACAACAATATTAGAGCATATGAATGTAGGAGAGAGACGCTGCTATGGTAATAATGGGTCAGTAGTAATATTATATATGCAACAAGTATGCAATCACACATATTTGTCGGTTTATAAATTGCATATGTGATGTGTCAATTTCTATATACATGTGTAAGAAACTAACAAATAATCTATAGTTAAAGCGATCTCTTTTTTTGTTTTGTTTTGTTTTTTCAAGTTTGAGAATCACTGTTCTCTGTGAGAGGCGGTAGTAGCAGTTGGTTGGCTTTCAGCATCTTTTCTTTGGAAATTATAATAATTACTTTTGTGCTTTTATTTCTTTTCTTATTATCACTAGGTAGCAGTGGTTCTTCCTGACATAAAACTGAGCATGCACAGGCAAGCACGCATGCACGTTTGCATGTAATTTGAGTGTCCACAGATACCACATTAAGAATCTCTACTGTAGAAGATCATTTCGCAGCCCGATCCCCAGCCATATATGGCTTATCTTTTTTTTTTTTTTCAACTGAACACACTCCAGGGTTTCTATGTTTGTATCCATCCTAAAATCATTATGTGAATACACATTACTAAGTGACTCCCCAGTCCTGAAGTTTAGGGTGGCGAGTGAGGAAAACTTCTTTCAGTCCAATTTTGTTCTCCCTCTGTTTGTCACTAACCTGACTTCAGGTCCGAGTAAACAATGTCAAAGGCAGCATTTCTCTCAACTCTTGGCACCCCATTTCTCCATGTCCCAGAGCACTGTCTATGCACCATTTTAACATATGTGGAGAAAAGTCCTTATGGTAACCAAACAAGAGTGAGAAGCGTTGTTTTCATAGTCAGTGACGTATTTCTAACAGTGACCCTGGCCATCTGGGTCACTCTGGTCACACGCATCCTTGATTGCACCTCAGGCCCTTGGGCAAAAGTGGGAGCAGAGGCCACGTCCTCTCCAGCCTTCTTCAGAATTCTTTCTACTTGTCTTGTGCTGTCCTAAGTGAAAGAACAGAATGAACTTGGGTACCTTCTTTAGGAACGGTGTCTAGTGGCTCCTGTATCCGGGGACTCTCCCTGCTCATTTAGAGATGCCTGGCCACAGCTGACAGGGTGTCATCACAGGATAACTAGTCACAGATGGTGCCACAGACCTCCATCCTCTGACGGCTTAGCTCAGTGTGCACTGATCACCTGCCACCTTAGCAAGTTTGGCTGCGTACATCTTTTGCCTTTCCTGGTTGTTTGGGGCTTCGGACTTAAAGTCCATTCGAAATCGTCTGGCAAGAATAAAGTTCAGCGTAGTGGTCCACTATGGTGATTAGATGAAAGCTCACTTTTTTTTTTTAATATCTAATTTTTGAATAGGAGAAGTAGCTCCAACAAGGACAGACAATTTGATGTCCCAAGTGTGTCCTTCTAGATCTTTAGTCACACTTCGCCTATAAGGAGCTTTAATGTATAGAAGGTCGGTAGAGGTATTATGCAAAAATAACATAAATTGTGACAGCTCACTTCACCTGGGAGAAAGCATGGGGTGCAGAGTTCGAGGGGTACCTAAGGAAGTAGGAAAATCCTCTTCTTAGCCCCGACTTTTGATTTTCCTCAGTAGCCTAAGACAAGATGATGAAAACCCGGTGTGATTTCAGCTTGTTCCTTTTTAAAAAAATAACCTGAGGTAGAGAGAAACCCAGATCCCTTTTAAAGGTCAATTAAATAGCTGTCGGCTCTGGTTTTGCGTTTAAATCACAGGTTTTCTTTTGAAGAATGTCTTATTTTGACTTAAGCTGTCTTACTAAAGTTTTTGCTTGGCCTCTGCTGTAATAAACTTGGAAGACTTCCGCTGCCCCTCCCATTCTGCACACAATCCATCTGAAAAGAGAGGCTCCCCATAGTCTAATTTGATTGCGCAGACTGTGGGGGCTGCCTGTGACCGCTTTATAATAGAAAGTTTGTAAATTATTAGGAGAAAAGTCTGGACTGCCGTTGAGAGACTCTAAGAAGCCAGGCAACTTTCTGGCCCTCCGCTATTTAATCTCCTCAGAAGATTTGTTTCCATGAAGGACAAGGGTTGGCGACGACAACCCTTTCCGCTTTTGTTGCTGCTGTTGTTTAAAAACACCTTGAACATAATGCATTGGAAGGACTGTTGGCAAGCAGCTTGAAACCTAGGGGGCATTGTTGAATTTGAAGGAATAGCAAGCAGGTCCAGGGAAGGAACCAGAAGAGAACATGTTTTATCATGATTAGAATAAAAATTGAATATCAGAACTTCACGGGTCAGCCTCTGGCTCACACAGTTAGCTCTCTCACCTTGCAAAGAAAGGGATATATCAGGTAATTAGGTCAAATCGATGATTATATGTATCTTTAACTCAAGTGGAAGGGACTGTAATTGTGATGAAATTTGTCTGAAGGGGAACGCATGGGGGGAATCTTGTCAAAGGTCACAAGTTCAAAGGGGAAACTAAGTTCAAGGTTCGGTTCCTGTTCACACACCCTCACCAACAGCGCATAACAAGAGACTAAGTAGCCGATGTTTCTATAAGCCAGTTAACTCATCTTTTGGGGAGCAGGATCCGTCTCAGTCACACCCCTTTAGTGACATAGAATTAAAGCAGCTGTGCCTGCTCACTGGGACATCTTCTCTTGATGTGGAGAGGAAGAAATCCGCCAGGGCCTGTTCCTGTGTGTCAGTGTCAAGATGCTTTGTTACCGATCACACACAAGACCTCCCGCAGCATGGGACGCAAACAAACAGCCCGTCTCCAGGACATCACATGGCCCACATCCCTGCTGCAAATCCCCGACTTGTTTACAAGAAACAGTCAAATGCAAGCTAGAGGCAACGAGGAAGACAGTTATGACAGTTGCTTGGGCTGGCGCTCTCTCTCTCTCTCTCTCTCTCTCTCTCTCTCTCTCTCTCTCTCTCTCTCTTATTCAATTTCCCTTTAAACTTGACTAAGTGGAACCAAAATCCACCCTTGTCTTGGACATTCTTCTGAAACAAAGGGCCTATTCTCTCTTTTGGTGCTTGTAGACTCTTGCATGGAATAAAAAAAAAGAAAGAAAGAAAGAAAGAAAGAAAGAAACCTCCCCCCCACACACACACATCTTTTCTTTACCCTGGTGTAATTTTTAAAGGGAAAACAATAAGAGCTCAGTTTCACAGAGTGGTGAAGGAGTTGTGGCTGAGGGGACATGGCCTTTAAACATCCTGGGTTTCTCATATGTGTCATGTCAATGCATTACATTCTATAGAATAGTTGTAGGAAATGTTTTGTGAAAGAAATATGTATGAGGGAAAAAAATACATAGTTGCCTCAAGTGAACCAGGAAAGTTCTCTTGTAGTTGCTCACTTTTTTTTCACTTCATCGCATTTTAAATTGCAGTTCATATAATGGTGTTGTTACTGGTCGCACACCGAGTGGCATGACTAGTAACAAAAGATGTTTTTTTTTCCCCCTATTCCACACTGGGGCCTGTTTGTATGGAGAAGCAACTACACCCCTACAAGGACCCAACCAAACTAGGATAGTGACCCAAATACCACTTTAGTGTTAAGTGTGATTCATGAAGCCCAAGACAGAGATATTTCAAATATAAACACAAGCCATCAAACCCCAGGTGCTCGTGTCTTCCTTAGAAAGATTTCCATAGACATAAACTCCTGCTATAAAACAGGACAAGGAGGTATTTGATGAAAGCCTACCCATATTTTTGCTCATGAATTTCCTTGTATTTATCATGTCTGCTGCTTGGATGGGCTTATTATCCTAGGGTTTCTTTGCGAACAGCTCTGTCTTTTTTGTCAGACTCTGTGTGTTTTCTGTCTGTAAACTCTAACGTTCTTGCTGAATTTTAAAAAGAAAGGAGAAGGACGGGGGAAAGATCCTCTCTGGTTCTGATTGTGACTGGTGAACTGCTTCGGGAATAAACAGGAGCGCTGTGAGTTGGGGTTGTGGGGGAGGTGGAAGAGAACTCAGAGGCAGGTGCCTCGCATGACTGACTGAGTGGGCCGGGACTGGGGAGGGCTCAAGGGCTGGGGCAGTTCACACGTTGGTTAAACTCCTACAACTAAAATTTCCACCCTGGTAAAATTCAGAAGTTCAAGGAACAACATTGCCATGTTATTAATGACCTCTGAGGGCATACAGAGTTCAGAGTTCATTTTCTGTTTACAACATATCCTGCTGCTGCTCCACCTCCCCCGCCCCCCCAACCTTTAAATGGGGGGTAATTATTTAGGACATCGTGACAGTCAGCCTGGCTAATTTTTATAGAAAGAACAGAGACAGTGGGAAATATAACAGTCGAGTATTAGAAATGGATCAAATAGGGGAGCCCAATTTTAGGAGAAGATATCCCCTGAACAGTTCAAAGTTCACTCTTTGTTCGCGTATAATGAAAAGTCTTCAGTTATCAGGTATTTAAACCCAAATCAGCAGTTCCGTGTCCGTAACCTGAGCCGAGTGTCCCTCCATCTAATGGCCGTGCTGCTGTCGTTTGCAGCGAGTTGGGTGACACTCGATTTGTACTCCGAGACGGGAACAGATGGGCTTTCATTGTGAGACCCCGCCTGTATGCAAATGTGAACGGAGTTTCACCCGATCCAGGGGTCTGACCTGACCGTGCACATGCATTTACTCAACGTGGCTCAGCCTGGGGGGGCGGCGGAGGGGGAATAAAAAATGGCGATCGGATAGTACCAGCGGCCGGTCAAGTTTACCATCCGTCTTTCAGCGGGACTGAGATGGCAACACAGTTATTTAGTTTCAGTGTTGATGTGCGTTGCAATAAACTCCATCATTTCACCTGTTTATGAACCCGGCCTCGTCTGAGATCTCTGTGAATTTGAACAAAGCTGGCAATCAACCCTCTTGTTTCCGGCAGAATGGGGGATTATGGACTTTAAAAATAAGTAAATGAATGAATAAACAAGCAAGCAAGCAAACAAATAAATAAATAAAGCATCCTTGTGTTTTTCCCATCTCTACATCCATAAATCAATATTCTTTTCCTTCTGGCTCTCTTTATTTCTTACATTGACTTTATTAATTTCTTATTTGGAGGAAACAAAATACATTCCCCCCAAATGCTCTTCACTTCAAATGAAGAAATATGATCATTAATGTCAGAATAAACAACCAACATTTTAGACGCCGATGAACTGTTTTGCATGTACACAGCCGTGTACAGTCCCTAATAAATCTTACAATTAAATGCGCAGCCCTTCATTAGAGTGGAAATATGAACAGCTGTAATCATACACATCCTATTGACAGAGAAAAATTTGGCTCCATTTGTAATTTTTCACATTGGGCAGGAATGAGAGACGGGCCGGGACCATGGTCGCCTTTATAACTGTGGGCTTTTTAAACTTCCCATATACAGGATAACAAACCAGTGTCTCTGACTTCGGGGTCTAACAGCAGTGATTTGCCTCTATTTTCTCCTCTCGTGAAAGTAAATTTCTCTTGGGAAACATATAAGCCTTTGGCTAGAAAACCCATAGGACAGATACCCCCAAAGTGTAACAAATAACAAATTACCGCATTTCTTTGGTACAGCTGTTCATGGAGGGGTCTGTTAACTGATGCCTGGAATCGGCATCAAAGGAGGGGTCGGGGAGAGCTGCTAAGATTATAAAGAAAGTTGATGCATTCCGCAAAAAAAAAACATGCTTCTGAAAACAACAACAACAACAACAACAACAACAACAACAACAAAAGAGCACTGCTTCCAGGCACGCATGAGCATCGCCAGAATAGCAAGGGGGAGTCTTCTGAAGTTATATTTGCGCAGGTACAGGCAAAACCAAGATGGGCGTCCTTCAAAAGCAAAGGCGCCGAGCTGTCTCTACAGAGGGATTCCTCTCCACTGCTTCTGATCACATAGAGAGGCAGTTCTAGAGAGTTAAGCTTGAAATAATTCCAAATAGAAATGAATGGCCGGGACCCGGGCTAGCATTTGTCTGCTGGGCACTCAGAGCAGCTGACAGAGATAATAAAGAATAAGGGATTGGAAGGCAGAGTAGCAAGTATTAAAAAACTGTCATACTGCTCTCCTTGCCTATTGAAAATTGATTCGATTATCTCGCCTGGTCCTCTGAATATGTATTTCAAAATAAATGGGAGGGCTTAAGACACCTTATATGTGGACATACATGTATATATACATACCGACGCATGGGTATTTATATTGCTGTATGGAGAGACCCTTCCTTATAAAACAAAGATTTATGTGGATGTAGAAGTTTGTGTCCACATAAACCTTAGCTGGCGGCTGAGCTATGAGAGGCCAGTTTAACTCAAGGATATCATTTATACCTTTCGAAATTTTCCTGGAAGAGTCGTCAAGGCAGCACTTATCAGGGTATTCAAAGTGTTTATTTACATTAGAAGCAAGGAACTCATACGCTCTAAGTTTAACAAGAAGCTTAACAGGTCATGTTCCGGCGTCAATATGATCCCAGAGACGTTTTTAAAAGCAGGAAAATGAAAATGTTTGCGACCCGAATTGTTCAAAACACTACATATGACTGTTTAGTGGGATGGCACATTTCTCTAACCTATTATCTGAAACAAAGTTTCAGATATGGAAATCAGCAGTTTCTTTTGTAAGTAATGCATTGAAAGAAATGCCATGAATTGAGAGAAAATGCTTACATTAATTTTTTTTTTAAATTTCGTTTTTGAGGAAGAATAATCCCAGACACCATCAGTCAGCCTCTTGACAGCTCACAGGCATCTAGAAAATGATGCACTTCCTGTCTTTATGAAAGCCATGAACGTTCTTTTAGCTATAGAAACTTGTAACAAGGAGGGACTGAGCTCATGTCAGTAGTCATCTGCTTGTTGGGCTCTGCTGCGTGGAGAGCTCTTGCAAGTTCTTCATGCGTGTTAACCTGTTCGATCTTGGCTAAGAGGAGCAAGCCTCACCTTTAGCTCCGCCTTACAGATGAGGGGAATGTGACTTTTACTCAAACGGAGGTTCAAAGGATGGTAGGTGTGAGAATTCAGACCCATGCTTCTGGAAGGAGCTGCTGCGGAATTAGATGCGTGGCTCGCCTCTCTGAGTCCGTTTTATGGGCTGTAGAAAGTGATGGCGGAGTCTGGAGGAGCCCTGTGGATGAGCTATGCAACCTGCTTGATAGGCCATAAGGAGGAAGTGTGACAGCCGGATGAGGAGAGCGAGGCATAGTTTCTGTTCCTTTTGAAGTTTGTGCATTTACAGATAGCTGCTCTTGGGTCCTGGCATGGGGGGAGGCGGGAGGTTAAGGGGGAGTCCTAAGACAGTGCCACAAATCCTTACAAAAAACCTCCCCATGAGAAGGGGGAGAGTACAGGGCGCGTTCATCTTAAATTTAACCTTGTTCCAGCTCATCAGTCTGTTCCTAAGGAGCAGAATAAGATCTCCGCTGCCCCCCCACCCCCACCCCCGTCCCCATGGCCGGAACACTTAGTTATTTTCCTTATTTATGCCAATGTTAGCTCCGCTGTCCCTTTGGGAAAGTGGGTGAAGAGAAATTAAGCAGAACGTAAAGGTCTTTTCTTTTTTTTTTTCCTTCCTCCTCCTCTTTTTAAATAGCCATTTTGAATCATAACTTAGTGTGCCAAAGACTGGCTTGTGACCCATTGAATTTGCCATGAAAATAATGGCATCCACAGTTCATAATTAGCGTCTTCCTCCTGGGCAGCCTAAGCACTGAGCAAAGGTATGCTTGAACCCTGTCAGCTTGAGAGAAGGGGTGGGGGGAGCCACCTTGTGGCTGGAAGACAACCCAGCAGCCTCCTTGCGCCCCTGCCTGGTTCCCTAGGAAAGGGGAGGAAGCTAGCATGGCAGCCAGAGATAAATCAGAAATATCAATCACTAAATATTTGTGGAAAGTGGTAAGAGTTATAAATAGAATCTATAACTACAATAACACTGAAACTGCAGTTGTAAATATACATTATCCTCTTTAATATGACACCGAATAGATTGAGAACTGAGAAATTATCAAGACCCCACCAAAAAAAAAATTGGAAGAAAGAATGAAAACATTTAAGTTAAAATTATGTTCATTTTGTAATTCAATAAAGAATTCCCAGAGACATATTTTTAAATTTAATGTTGTTTTCTATAGCACAGAAAAAGCCCCACAGACATCTGTTTGCATACATTGTGTGTCAGGCAACATCAGATTTGAATGGAATTTATCTAAATTTTATATGCATGGCTTGATGTAAATTGAAATAAATTGTACAGCATACCCTGTGTGGACATATTGGTTTTTCCATCGTGGCTTGAACTTTTGACCCCAGGGCCTGGGCCGGTCACACGTTGACCTGTCTGAACTCTGCTGGTAGATCCAAGTGTGGAAGGCTGACCTTGCAACCATGGCAACGGTAACGTAGGGTCCATGACTCCTCTCTCCTTTTCTCTTTCTTTTCTCCATACTCCAAACAAAACAAAACAAATTAGTATATTCTCACACAGTCAGTGAGCGTAATCTCAGAGTAGTTCTGCCAAAATGTGTTTTGCCCCGAACCTAAGCTCTAAGCAAAGCTTTTTAAACTTGCTTGTCAGATGTTAATGAAAGTTTGGAATGAAAGCCTTTATAAAAGTTAATGGGAAAGACCCCTTCCTGGGATACATTCCGTGTGCTTGTCTCCCGTTATAATAAAATATACTCCATAGGCTCATATATTAGGCCGTATTCCTATAGGTGTGTCATACATGCAGATGAAAACTATCCTTGTGAGGGATTTTAACATAATCCTTCCTAGGTAGATTTATTTGTTTTTTTGAAAATGATTTATTTACTTTCGTTTATGTGCACTGGTGTTTTGCCTGCATGTATATCTGTTTGAGGGTGTCATATCCCCTTGGAACTGGGGTTACAGGCAGGTGTGAGCTGCCATGTGGGTGCTGGGAATTGAACTCGGGTCCTCTGCAAGAACAGCCACTGCTCTTAAGCACCAAGCCATCTCTCCAGCCCTCCTGGGTAGATTTAAATGGCAACATTCTTGGATAAGTTCTTACTCCTTCACCTAATAGCCATGTCATAGTGACCATTTCTGCAGGGCCGTAGCGCTAATCTGTCTGAAAGGGTGAGCACAGAGCTCATCTTCCTGTCAGAAGATGTAGATGCCACTTTGATTAGGGTGTATTTATCCCTCTTATTTGATTTGTATTAGTTAACTGCACAAAGCACTGGGTTGAGTTATGACATTCCCACACTTGTATGCAATATGATTGGATCGTCTCCCCACCCCCACCCCAACCCCATTTCCCTTTTGATAATCATCTCTCGCCCTCTCCTTCCTTCTACATCTCCAGGCACACACACCCTTTTTCCTTTCATGCCCTTTCCTCACCCCCCAAATCCCACATTTCCAGCACTTGTCATTTCACGATCGGAGATGTTACCGACTCGTTTCCATAGGCTGTGGCTGTGGCTGTGGCTGTGGCTGTTGTTCATTTACGCATGTGGGAAGCATTTGTTGAAGGCTTACCATGCAAACTCCAGCTCGGTAAAGTGAGGTGGCCACAACAAAGAGATGTGTGGCTGGTCTTAAGGAGACACAATTTTTTACAGGATGGGACCCTTGGAAGAAAAGTAGTGGACAATTAGACAGTAGTGACAAATATATATATTTGACATCCCAGCTGAAAAAGAAACTTGACTTAATGGAGTGATTGTCTGTGGATTTAATGAAAGAATAAATAAATAAATAAATAAATAAATAAATAAATAAATAAATAAATAAAAGACCTCTTGTGAACAAGCCTTGGAAAAGTTGATCAATGTGCAGACAGTCCAGACTTAAGAGGTTTCAAAGAATAAGCAAAACTTTGGGTGGTATTGGTAACAGGTGAGGGTTAAAATGCTTTGGGGTGACTAGATACCTGGGCTTAGGACATCTGGGGATGCCAAAGCTGCTTGAACGTTCACAGACTAGTCTGATCTTTTTTTTTTTTTTAAAGATTATTTATTTATTATATATACAATGTTCTCCCTGCATGTATGTCTGCAGGCCAGAAGAGGGCATCAGATCACATTATAGATGGTTGTGAGCCACCATGTGGTTGCTGGGAATTGAACTCAGGACCTCTGGAAGAGCAGTCAGTGCTCTTAACCTCTGAGCCATCTCTCCAGCCCCTAGTCTGAACTTTTTAGGGTTGAGTTTCATTGTCTTTTTAAAAAAGAAAGGGATGAAGAAAATCTTAATTTCTAAAAGTTTGAGGTAGAAACCTGAAAATCTCTAATACTTCACCAGTTGCCTTTGGGCCACCGTAGCTGGCTGTTTTGACAGCACAGAGGGACAAGCTTCCTGTTCAGAGTGGCCATGGAGCTGTTTAGAAACAGCAGCAGGTCCTTCAGGAAGGTTTTTCTCTGTCAGGCAATATTGGAGATATTTTTGAAACAGCATAGCGTGAGCAAGGTGAACTGGGAATTGTTCAGAATTTATTCCAGCGAGCCCCGTGACATTGCAAAGTCGCTTTATCTCTAGGGTAGGGATTTTCCCTGTGTATAATAGAAATACCTAACACTTACTGGACTCTTTTTTTTTTTTTTTTTTTTTGTTTTTCGAGACAGGGTCTCTCGGTGTAGCCTTGGCTGCCCTGGACTCGCTTTGTAGTCCAGGCTGGCCTCGAACTCACAGTGATCCGCCTGCCTCTGCCTCCCGAGTGCTGGGATTAAAGGCGTGCGCCACCACGCCCGGCTTGGACTCTTGCTCTATAGCAGAAGCATGTTCTTTTGGAGGGAAACAGGGAGTATGGGGATAACATGGGTTGAGACAGGGTCTCAGTATGCAGCCCAAGTCTAGGCTTTGAACTCATACGGTTCCCTCAAGAACTCCTCCACCACCCCAGAGAAGCCAAGGTTACAGGTGCGTGTGGCAATGCCCTGGTTCCAGGAACTGATGTTCCAGTGCTTTCCTTAATTCTCAAAAGAACCTCACCGTTTTCCCACGAACCATGAGAAGGGGACACTGTCTTCTCTAGGATCACAGTCATGGGTCAGCAACATTTAAATAAAGAGCCATATAGTGAGGCTATTTTAGGCCCTGTGACTGATTCCGATCCTCCAAACTGACAACTTTGCAATAGGCCACATCCGCGTAGACGTGGCCTCAGACGCCATATGATGAAGGATTGTAATTATGTTTCCTTAAAACCTTTGGCTAATCATAGAAATACAAATTCCATATCATTTTAATGTGTCATGAAATATCCCACCCCACCCCACCCCCAACCCCATGCAGCTAAAAATACAAAAGATATTCTAAGTTTGTGAGATCTGCGAGAAATAGGATAAGGGTAAATTTGACCTGTGGGTCAAAATTTGTCAACTTTTGGATACCATGTTGCTTTTCAGCAGACAGATACCAAGTTGAGCAAAATGGTTTCCTATCCCTGCACTTGGGAGAAGGAAAATGAGGCGGGAAGATACGGAATTCAAGGCCAGCCTTAGCTGAGATCCTGTCTCAAAAATAAATTAAGTGACTGTCTAGATCCAAAAGTAGAGCGGCCATTTTGGATTCAAAATTGTGTGTGGGTGTGTGTGGGTAGATGGGTGGGTTTGTGTGCGCGGGAAAGCACGCACACGTGGGGTGGGGGTGGGGTGGGGGGCAGGGAAGGGGACAGACCCAAAAGCTTCTTGGGAAAACTTGCTTCATTCGGTGTCCTTGGAAAGGGCCATTTCAAGTCTCCGAGGATGACGAAGCGCCACCACACTGTTTTGATTGAGTGTTCAGGAAGAGCCAACCTCTCCTTTAATGCGTGTTTTGCCATGGCGGCTGTTCCTCTTGGGGTCTGTCCCAATATCCAGCGTCACGGTGGACTAGAGGCCTCTGCACTCCACTTTCTAGAAACGGAGATGTCTATCTTCTCCCCAGTTCAATGTCTGCGTTGACCTTCTCATCCTCCTTGGCTTTTATTCTTTTGGCATTTCCGTTGCATGTGGCACGCATGCGTGAGGGAGCATGCGTGGGTGCACATGATGTAGGGTGTTTCACTTGGCTGCTGTCCACCTAATCTTTTGAGTAGCTGTCACGCGAATCCTTGTTTGCCTGGCCAGAACCTTACCCACCAAGCCATTGCCCAGCCCCTCGGCTTTACTCTTGACTCACTTAGATTTCTCTTCTTCCGGCTGTTGCTGTAACGTTCAGAGAGACCCTTCCCAAGACGTCTTCATGGCTTTCACCTGCTAGACCTAGGAACCGCACAAGTTATGGACATCTTTCCTTTTTCTGTATTTAAAAGTGTGAGTTTTAGCCGGGGCGTGGTGGCACACACCTTTAACCCCAGCACTTAGGGAGGCAGAGGCAGGCGGATGGCTGTGTGTTCAAGGCCAGCCTGGTCTACAAAGCGAGTTCAGGACAGCCAAGGCTACACAAAAATGCATATACAAACATATCTGTAAATTGTTACCTAAAATAAGTGTCCCTCGGGGGTCCGTATGCTTAGCTCTTAACTGCTTCAGGTGCATGGTTCTTGGATGTGCTGGTAGACATGGTAAATTGACTTTCCCTTTAAACTCACATGAGATGGCTAAGTGTGCGTTTAGAACTCTTTCCCCCTAGCTTTAAAACTCACAGCCATTGCAGGCTTTATCTCCCTCTCCCTGGTGTGTGCTGAAGTGATAAAAGCAAGACACAAAAACTGTCACATAGTGCGCTGTTTCTTGGTGTGATCCCCAGTTAGAGAACCTTGCTGTCAAATTCCAAAGTGGTCCGCTGTACAAGCCTCACGGCCTCCTGCACGCTGAAGGTAGGCCTTCCAGCCTCCTGCGTGGCCTAGGTGTGATGCCTTCAGGAGAGTGAATTCTCAGAAAAAGTCATTAGAGTTATATTTTGGAAGTTGCTTCCCTGCCACCAACAGACATGCCCCAGCCCCACAGCCAAGAAACTACTGTGAGCAGCAAGTTTTTCATGCAAGATGGTTTGGGAGCCTTAAAATTGGAGAAGCATGGAAGAAAGTGGCCATTTCAATCCCTGCCTCCTTGTATGTGGGCTTGGATGGTCTTCCAATGTTTCCTTAGCAGCTCTGACCACAGCGCTTCGAGGAGACTTGACGAATAGCCTGTCCTGGATTAAGATGATCATCCATCTGTGTTTCCGAAACTCTGGGACGTTATTTGCCAAATTAGATACATGTTTAGTTAAAAGATGATTTGTGGAAGTAGTTGAGGTAAGATGTGATCTGACCAAAAATATTTAGGGGAAAAGACACTGGTTCTCTGTCTCTCTGACTCTCTGACTCTCTCTCTGACTCTGACTCTGACTCTCTCTCTCTCTCTCTCCTCTCTGTCTCTGTGTCTCTCTGTGTGTCTGTCTGTCTGTCTCTCTCTGTCTCCTCTGTGTCTCTGTGTCTCTCTGTGTCTGTCTGTCTGTCTGTCTGTCTGTCTCTCTCTCACACACACACACACACATACACACACACAGCACAGGGATAGACTCCAGGGCCCTATGTGTGCTAGGCAAGTCCTCTACCACTGAATCACATCCCTTGCCAGAGCAAAAACTTAAATACTTTTAAAAGATCTATTTCTTTTTACCATATGTGTATGAGTTTTGTCTACATGTGTGTGTGTGCATCACATGTGTGCCCAGGACCCAGAAGAGGGTGTCAGATCCCCTGGAACTGGAATTCAGATACCTGTAAGCTATTGCGCCTGTGAGTGAGTGAGCGTGTGTGTGTTTGTGAGAGAGACAACAGACAGACGGACAGACAGAGACAGAGAAAGACAGAGAGAGAGAGAGGTGGAGGAAGAGGGGTAGCCAGTGCTCTTAACTGCTGAGCCATCTCTTCAGCCCCATCTAGTCAGGGGATAAGAAAAGACAGCAATAGTGCTTTAAGAAGCATCCCCCATTTCCTGTATGTCGGGACAGGGGCGCGGGCTGTCATTTCCTGGTTTATTACACCATCTAGGACAACTCCAGTGTTTCTCTGCCTCCACTGCTGCTGTCCTGAGAACTCTCTGCTTTGAGAACAGTGTGCTCTCGGCTGTACACTGCGTTGGTTTTGTTGTTGTTTAAATAATCTTTATGAGCGTTAAGGTTTATGTTTCAAAACTGAGTCTTAAAATATAGAATTGCTCAAAATGTAGCTCACTCTGTGTCTGTGCATGCACGTGGAGGCCAGAGGTTGAGGCCAGCCATCTTCTCTGACTGCCTTGCTTTTTGACACAGGAGTCTCGCTGAATCTGGAGCTCACCAATTAGGCTAGAGTGGCTGGCTAGCAAAGCCCCAGCTTTTACAGTGGGTGCTGGGGATCCGAACTCGGGTCCTTATGCCTGCGTGCCAAACACTTTACTGACTAACCCATCTCCCCGCCTCTGGGTCACTCTTAAAAAAAAAAAAAAAAAAAAAAAGACAAACTTCCTGTGACTTATTTTCCTCAAATCTCTGTTGACTTTATGTTGAAACTCCATGTTTGCCGCTCTGTCTCGGGGTAGGTTTTTAACTCCTTGAGCGCTCAGCACCATGCTAGCCACCAGGTGTGCGACTCCTACGCTGTCCGCTGACCTGAGCTGTGGAATTGGAGTGACAGAGGGTGCACTAGAAGACGGAAACTCACGGGTCCCTTGCATTTCGGGGTGGTTAGGCTCACTCTAAAGACAAGCTGTCAGTAAAGTCTAAGTTACCAGTGTCGCTGGCTCTCTTGAACAGTGGCATTGTGGGGAGAATTGACAGGATACTCTCAGAGTGCACACGCGTGAAAGAGGTTGAGTGGAGCCGTGGCTGCTCCTCACTAAGAATCTCTGTGAACCTGTGAGAGGTGGAAAAGGGACCCTCACTTCCTTCTAGTGGAATATAATATAAGCAATACACCCAAGAGCAGTATAGTAGTAAAAAAAAAAAGTGTCCCTCCATCCCATTGGTTATCTGTAAGCATTTGGGTTTGATATAAGGAATTTGTGTTCTCTGCCCTCCGCAGAAAAGAAACAGATGTAATAAGCTGTCATGCCAATATATTGGTAGTGACTAGCTCAGTTCCTGGATATCCCTTGGTATATGTACATCAAATCTTTGCTACCTGTAGAACTTCCTGGGAAATTACACAAGAAATGCAGCGATTTGGGCAATATGACTCTGTTTCATTCACTGGTCTATGTGAATCTCTCCACATTGATGGTTATAACATGCATTTCACACCATCTCTTTCCTGTTGGTGTCCTGTCATTTTAGCATAAGCTTAAAACAAACCATTGGGGGCTGGAGAGATGGCTCAGAAGTTAAGAAGAGCACTGTCTGCTCTTCCAAAGGACCCGTGTTCAATTTCCCAGCTCCCAACTCACATGGTAGCTCACAACCGTCTATAACTCCAGTTCCAAGAGCTCTGAAATCCTCACACCAATGCACATAAAATAAATACATTATTATTTTTTTAAAAACGAATCATCATCATATTTTCTGGCAAATGGGAATATAAAATTAATCTTGTCACTTGTTTCCTGAGCTTATACACTCATTAGAAGAAGCTATATGGCTTTCACACACTGGAAGAAGACCAGTAAGCATGAGGCCCATAAGGGAAGGTGAAGAAATCCAAACGCAGAGGCTGGAGAGATGGCTCAGTGGTTAAGAGCACTGGCTGATCTTCCAGAGGACCCAGGTTCGATTCCCAGCACCCACATAGTGGCTCACAAACACCTGTAACTCCGGTTCTAGGGGGTCCTCCTTGGGCACTAGGCACTCACGTGGTGCAGACATTCATATAGGCAAGGCACCCATACACAGAAAAATTTTAAAGATTAAGAGAAAAGCAGCCCACAGTCCACTGAAATTCTCAGTCTCTTCCATGTGCAAGGTAAGGACCAGGTGTTCTAAGGAAGCTTAGTGAGTGCCCATCTCTGCACTGTACTTACAAGGTCCTGGATGTAGGACTGCATCGGGGGAGGGGCTAAGGGTAGAAGGGAAACAAAACAAGAAAGCCATTACTAATATTTTTAGGAGCGGTTTCGGCAGATTAGAAAAGGCCCAGGACTGAGTGCATAGTGCAGAACTAGACACTGGATATTGGCAAGCCACGGCCCCCCCCAAAGTAGTTGGCTAGTGAAAAGAAGGCTCCCCAGGGAATGAATAAGATCACAGTACATGAAACTGCAATGATGAAAACTACGAGCGTGTACAATTGATATTATACACTGATAAAAATAATTTTTAAAAAGAAAGGAACAGAAGGGATGGTTTGGGTTTTGGTTTGGGTCTTGGTTTAGGAAAGGGTAGGTCTGAACTAACTAAAAAAGAGAAGGCGGGGACTGAGGATATAACAGAGTGTTTTCCCAGCACCCACATAACCCGTAGTTTGGAACCCCAGCACCTCATAAACTGAGTATAGCATGTGGGCCTGTAATCCCAGCACTGAAGAGGTAAAGACAAGATGCTCAGAAGTTTGAAGTCACCTTCGGCTTCATAAGAAGACGGAGGCCAGCTGCAGAAACGTGAGAGGGACCTTGTCTCGCAAAAGAAGGTGGTGGTGATGGAGGAGGAGGAAGAGGAGGAGGAGGAGAAGGAAAGGAGGAGGGGAGGAAGAGGAGGGTTGGGGTAAAATAGTGTGGGGGGGCATGCTGCAGTACAAATAAGTCATTCAGGACCACTCAAGAGTCAGTCCTGGCAAACAGGCAAGTCATTGACTCCTTGGGGGAAAGCAGTTAAATTTCAGGAGCAAGAAATGATGCAGAGATACTTTACCTGAAGGGAGGGAAAGGGAAAGCCAAATGCTGGGAGTAGAGACTGTGGAGTAGGCCTAGTCTGGGGCTTAGGGAGAAGGTAAGTTTGGTGCAGCCACTAAAGAAATCCGACAGGGTTAGGTAACAGGAATGTAACTCTCAGCGCCACTGGAAAGCATCTCAACCTGTTCGCTGATCATTAAACATTAAGTGGAGAGTTCGTGGAGGAGGAAAATGCCAGAAGACTGATCCATTTCATTTTCAGACTTGGCTCTCTCATCACTTCCTTGCTATGATATGAGGTATAATCTCCGGTCCATGAGCAGGCGCCCACGGTTTCCTGCCGAGCATCCTGGATCTTTACTTTCCCTGTTGACATCAAGCCCTGTCCTGAAGAGATATGGCAGTCACAGTCAGGGTAGGCATTCCTGCCCTTAATTATCCCTCACAGTTTACAAGTCAACTTTCTCTTCCTGTGCCCATAATCCCCACAATTTCCTAGGGCCTCCTGCCCTCCTGACCCAGAGCCTTCACTCATAAAAACTCTGGCCATCTTAATCCTCGCCTCAAAGGCTCAGAGCTGCAAGTGCCTCTTACTCTCTCATCCTTTCAAACTCCAGTCTTGCTTGCCTCATCCCCCTTGACTGCACCGCACACTCATCTAAGGACAGCGGGGACCTAAGATGATGCCACACTCGGGCTGGATCTGTGTATGGCTCAGTTCCAGGATCAGAGCAATCTGTAACTCCAGTCCCAGGAGATCCAACACCCCTTTCTAGCCTCAGTGGGCACTGCACATACATGGTGCATGGACATACATGAAGACAAAACATCCACAAACGTTATTTTTTTTTTAAGATGGTGACAGGTCTGGGAAGGAGTTGAAGGATAAAACCAGAGCCTCTGGAGTACATGGAGGCATGGCAGTATTCTTATTTTTTTAAGAATACTACTCTATTCTTTTTTTTTTTTTTTTTTTTTTTTTTTTGGTTTTTTGAGGCAGGGTTTCTCTGTGTAGCCTTGGCCATCCTGGACTCACTTTGTAGACCAGGCTGGCCTCGAACTCACAACGATCCGCCTGCCTCTGCCTCCCGAGTGCTGGGATTAAAGGCGTGCGCCACCATGCCCTCTATTCTTATTCTATAGTATAATACAAATATAAAATTCTTATTTTCTAGTATAAATGTAGGTAGAGTATCAAATCTGATAGATACTCTATCACACACTTTTCTCTGTATGTCTAGATTTGTCTATAGTGTGTAAGTAAACAGTTCAGACAGATATACAGAGATATGACTTTACCCATTTTCCTATTGCTCCAAATAAAACAAACAAACAAACAAACAGGCCTTTATTCCTGTGGCATCTTTAAACAGGATAGATGTGTCCTTTTTAGGTCTATATCTAGCCTGTAGATCTATCCTCTCATAGTCTACGATATCAGGAGCTCAGCTTTGTTTGTTTATCAGATTAGAGAACCTTTCAAGTTGCAGCCTGGGTTTGAACTGCCCACCCTAAGCTCCGGCCTCCCTGGGGTAGTCATCATGACCCAAACCCAGCCCTGTGCCTTCTACCTGCAGTGCCTTTTCCAGCCCCCTCTATCCACAGACTCATCCTTTCAGGCACCACTCAAACGCCGTGTCCTCTAAATGATGTCCTCTTCGCACCTTGCTGGCCTCAACCCTGCTTCCCCTCTACCATAGCCACTCCTGCCATTTGCCTTGCATTATATCACAGAATACTATGACTGGTTTCTCCAGTGGCTTAGGACCTCCCAGAGAACAAGAATGGGGTCTTAGTCCTTTGTAATGTCCCTCACGGGTTGTAGCATATTTTAGATATCCAATATATGTTTGTCCATTTGATCCAAAAACGTTGTGTGGTCTGGATTTCCAAAATAATATCTATTTATCCGTCATAGCCTAAAGAACCTTTGAAGAACCTTTAGTTGATAGTAGTCTCTTCTTTACAGTGAGTATTATGAGGCCCCAGAGTGACAGCCTCCCTCTCTCCCTCTTCCATGAAATCCGAAGGTTTTTTGACTCCTTTTGATGCCAGGAATACTGAGGGCGGAAAGCACGTTACCAGAGAGACTCAAGATGAACGTTTACTTCCTTCAGTACTGTAGCCCATGAGAACAAAGGCAACTGCTGGACCATCCACTGACACCTGCAAAGACAAATGGAAGAGGCTGGAACTTCAGAAGAGGCAAGGGAGACGCCCGCAAGGACGTGCTCCGTTGTGTAGACTGTAAGCCAGGGAAGAGGAGAAGGTGGCAACCGAACCAAATCCACGTTATGACTTTACATCCCGTTGACTGCTGAAATATAGTTTATGCTGAACCGTCAACAATCTGCGATCTCCCACGCGAAATGGAAGCACTGGGGTTTATATGGCGCGTCCCATTCAAAGAATCCCAAGGTGCCTTGTAAATTAAAATATGGATGCTTCTCATACAATGTCTCTGATGCCTTCCATTCCCCAAAATCCTGTTTTTGATGGTTAAAAATCTCCTCCTCCCCTGCCACACCACCCACTGTTAAACATTTTATCAGATTCAAGATTTTTTTTTTTTTTTGTAGGTATTGTAAGGTCTACAATTTACACAATTTGTCTTCTGGCATATGCTACAGGCCTCCTACCCACTTCCCTTCCCCCCAACTAACATGGAAAGTGAATTCAATTAGACCTAAGACAGAGAGTAATTGCACTGGAAAATAGAAAAATACCCTCATCCCAGAGTGATTAAACTCTTTACCATATAGGAGTTTAACTCCTTCATGAAACTGGGATTCCACGGAATAAATGACTACAGGGATTCGCTGAATCACAGTGAGATGCCATGATTGCTAGTCCTCCAATTAGTTCCCCAGTTTTTTGTTTTGTTTTGTTTTGTTTTGTTTTGTTTCTCCGAGATGACTGGGTACTCATTGTAAGATATAAGAAGTATAAAATTATGATTAAAACCACCCAGAGCCTTGATATTTTATGATCTGACTATTCTTATTTTACAGTGTAAATATAGGTAGATAAATATAGGTAGAGTATCAAATTTTTAAACTTATTCTAGTTCTTTTTCTTGGGTCCCTGAGCGTGACTATAACTCACCCTCCCAGAACCACCCTTGTGCCTCTCCGGATTTTGGTGACCACTTCCTCGCATCCAGTCACAGCCAGCCGGAGCAAAGGCTGAGTTAGCCATGATACCAGAGCTACTTTGCCAGCAGCTCCTGCCTAGCCAATTTTGGGTGGTGATGCTGACTTACCCAGATAGACAATCAGTGTGACAGAACTCCTTGAGCATTCGGTGACCAGTCACTAAGAACATCATGCAACCTGGTCACTCCCAGGACATAGTTAAGGTGGTTTGTGTCAACCTCAAGAGAAACTCAAGAGGTGAAAGTCGGGACATCTTGAAAGAATCTAGGATACAGGAGGACTCGGGTAACAGGGTGCTTGCCTAGGGTACACGAGGCCCCGAATGTGATTCTCCAGCATCTCCACTGAGGAAAAGAAAGTGTGGAACCTAAGCATCAGCGCTCAGGAGGAGCCCGGCCACAGTCGGCCCGTTGAAGGTAGCTCTCCACTCAGGTGGAGAGCGGCAAACAGAAGAGCACAGGTATAGAGAAATAGGTCCAAGTCCCCGAACTCAGACGTCCGCCCTCTTGAACCTTTTGCCACCTGAGTTCTCTCAGTTAGGTCACCCATGTCTGTGCTGTAGCAAATAGACGGGTTACTTTCTAAAACTTCACCCTGCTCTCCCTCAGCCAAACCACCCTTTGTAACGGGGAAGAAAGCCTTATTACTCCAGCCTCAAGCTTTCCTGCTTGCTCTTTAAGAACCAATAAAACCTTGGCTGTGCTGGTTCCTGCACACGTATGTCTGTGTGGTGTGTGTGTGTATGTGTGTGTGTGTGTGTGTGTGTATTTTCGCCCCCAGGTGGGTGGGCACATGTGTGCTGACAGGGTGTGTGTGTCACAGATAACCAGCAGCATAGACACAGGTTTTTTGTTGTTGTTTTTTTTTTACTTGAGTTTTTCCTGGAAGTAGAGGTTTTGTTTTTCTTTTCTTTCTTTCTTTCTTTCTTTTTTTTCTTTTTCTTTTTCTTAATTTATTTTTAGAAGTTGTATGTTTTTGATCATTGATTAAACCCTCATTCTCACTGGCTGCTGTTCTAACTAGGATACAGGCCTGAGAAGTCAAGGAGGCAGTGAAGTGTCTAATGATGAGACAGAAATTTTGCGTCCCCTGTACCACCATTGGATCTTGTTTTGCCCCGTTTCTTACTAGAAACGATCGTGTCCAAAACTAAGAGGTGATTTATATTGGCCTCTGAGATACGCTAGTGGAAGGCATGATGTAAATAGATACCAATGTTAACTGCTCCATATTTTTAACCCATATCTTATGGAATCTCTTGAGCATATGACAGATTTATTTCCCTTATATAAACTCAGTTTGTTACTCTTAGCAAAATTTGTGTCATGATAAATACTTTAAAATAACTTTACATGTTAACTAAGGATTAGAGCGAGTGATTTATAGACTTGAAGGGGGAGTAACAAACTTGCCACCTAGCTGGGCCTGGCAACACTGGACTGTAACCATAGATCCTCAAGAAGGAGGCTGGCACAGAAGGCTCGCAAGTTCAAGGCTTGCATGTGCTACGTGGACTACAGAAAGAGTTCAAGGTTAACCTAGGCAACTTAGCGAGACCCAGCTTCAAAAGGAGAAATAAAGAAAGGGCTGAGGACACAGCTTAATGGTAGGCTGCTTGTCTGGGGTGCTCAAGACCCCGGGTTCAATTCTCAGTGTTGAAAGCAAACAGGAAAGATGACACTACTTGGGATATGAAGTAAGGTAGGTTTTTAAATTCTTAAGTGGAGTTTTAAAGTCAGTCAACAGCAGGGTAGGTCTCATCAAAAAGCGTGTGTGTGTGTGTGTGTGTGTGTGTGTGTGTGTGTAATGGGGAAATGTTTATATCTGAAGCTACATGAGTTGAGGAAATTAGTCGGCTCTCCCAGACTTGGTGAAGGTTGTAGGGACAATCAGGGTAAGTTACAGGGTACAGTACAGTCTCACCAGCAGCCTTCCGAGAGGAAACGGCTTGAGTTATATTTCAAGCCATTGTGCCTTTTTTTCAAATTAAAGTTAACACAGTGCTAATGATCACCTGTATCCTGAACACTTTATGATAATATTTTACATTATTCTCCAAGATACAACCAGGAAGTTATTGCCTTTTTCTTAAAACTGAAATGGGGTGAACAGCAGCCACCCACGGCACCGCTGCAAGCACGCACACACGCACGCACGTGTAGGGGTCCCCAGATGTTCACCCAGCCCTCCCCTCACAGCAGGACCTGAGCAGAAACCTCACTGCCTAATGGAACAGCTCAAATGCCACCGAGCAGAAAATTCAAGTCAGGCCAGAACATCGTGAACTTAACATATGTCCGTGTGTATGCACTAACAGTGTACACTGTATTTAAAAAAAAAAAAATCTCAAAATAATAAAATTAAATGAAGACCTCTTTCTGTGCTTTTATGCTAGTTTGGGTGTTACTTGATTTAAAACTTGGAAAGTACTCCCTTTCCAAGCAGCAACCTTGCTTCCTTCTTCCTCTCTTTTTTGGCTGTTTGCAATCCCTTTTTGAATACCGAGAAACAATGCAATTAATTTTCTCCAGCGCAATCATGCATAGATTTAATAAGCATCCGAAGGTAGGATCCATCTGTAAAGGATGCACTGCATGCTAAATTACTTCTCTTCTGTGGTTGGTTTTTTTTTTTTTTTTTTTTTCTTTCCAAACCTTAATTAATTGAAGAAAAAAAATGTTTATTAAAGTGGGAACAGGCTGGGTTCTGGCTCTCCGTCTCTGGTTCAAAAGTTCATACAATCCCCCGAAGGCTCATCAGAATGCGGGTGTCTCTCCTCGCTGTTTCTTCCTCCGTTTCTGTGGTGGAGACGCTTGCCTGTAAACAGTGTTATTGTGTTCCCAGGCTCGATTTTAGCCACCGTAACTTGAGTGAGCTTTTTCTGTACGCCTAGGTTTGCCTACAGTATGCAGATATAAAGTACAAACTGATACACAGAGATGTCATCTACCCCTTTTCCTATTGCTCCGAGTTAAAAGGAAAACAATGGGCTTTCTTCCTGTGGCATCTTTAACCAGGATGTAGAAGGAGAGCAGGAAGTTTAATTCTACAGGTGGATCTGAACTAGGGCAGTAAGCTAAGCCTTTATGAATAAATTTGGACTCAAAGAAAAAGTCGGAACCCCAGCCAACTAAGGAACTGTTTATCCTTAGACTAGGAAGTGACTCACTCCCTGCGAGGCCCTTCGGACACAGAGGACATTTCCTGACCTCAGCAAGCTTTTTATGACCAGAGTGGAAAACAATGAGTTTATCATTGTAGATGAAAACATTGGTCAATCACTCACCTAGGCTGTCATTATCTTCCTTTTGTTTTTTTTTTTCTCAAAGTATTTGCTTTTTCTCTTTTTGTTGTTTTCAACAAATTTTAGATCCTTGTTAAAAACAAAAAACAGAGACAAGCAGCAATTTTCATACAAATCATTTACTTTCTTTCTTTCTTTCTTTTTTTTTTTCTGGAAGTAGAATTTGTTGTTGTTGTCGTCGTTGTTTTCTTTTATACAAAGTGTCATGGTCACATCCAGACTGTAAACTCTAGGAAACCGTGCTGAGCTTGACCAGTGCTCCTGTCTGTCTGGATGCTATGTTTCCCACTTGCTCAGCTGCTTCTGGCAGAGTGCTTTCTCGAAGTTTCTGCCCACTCCCTTTGGTCTTCTGTGGAATGCCTACCAAGGTCCTAAAATCATGGGGTCTGCTAGACATTTTAACCTTTAAAAATACATATCGAAGTTGTGTGTGTGGCAGGGGGGGCGGGGGGGGGGGTGAGAGGGGCCGAGGGATGAAAATAAAAGCCACACAGAAATGCATTCTAGTTTGGTATGGGTGCCGCCTTGATCACGTTGGATCTTTTTGTCAGGTACCCATAGTATCTCACACCCTTGGGTGCCAGAGAAGCAAGCCATGGAAAACATCCCAGCACCATCCTCCCATTTTTTCCTCTGGCGGCACCGGGGCACGCTGACAGGTGCCTGTGAAAGCCTGTGTCTCAAGATCATATGCAGATAGGGTGCTGAAACACAACCAGCAAGTAACAATCACAATAGCTGAGGTGGGGGCTTGAAGACTTGGGAGGGTCTAGCTGTGGCTTCCTAAAAAGATGTTGTTTTGGACTTCCAGGAAGATCCCGCGTTCGGCGGTGGCGGCTGCTGCTGCGGTCTCACAAATCGCATGCACGGTAAACAACATACCTTTAGAACGGAGGGGGCGTGGGCCCTTCCTCTTATATGCCTATGTCTCTGTTGCCGTAGATTGGCGTCCTTTGTGAGCTATTCAGTGACATTTCAGAACCATTTCGCTCTGCAGAAAACCCGCAGCTGTGTTTCTTTAGCTTGACACTGTGGCACTTGCGCTCGAAATTGCTAGTTAGAAAAAAAAATTGTTGAGGCCGGTGGCTGTAATCAGCGTTGTTGCTGTCTGTTTCCTCAGACTAATAGCAGAGCGATCTGAGTCTCAGAGTTCAAATAGAGGTTATCTTTCCCAGGTAGCATCTCGCCCAACGAGAATTTGATTTTTTTTCTATAGGACTTTACTCCATTAGATTAATGAAATTTCAATGAGAGCCTGGCGCCCCCTGAAGCTTTGTTAAGAAAACAAATGGTGATTCTGTAGGTGTGACAGCTTGCTTGGAGACTTACGAGAAGGTGAACACATCCCCGCCCCGCCATCCAGGAACATTGATCTCTATTTAAAGCACCAATCGGATTTTTGTTAATTATAAATGATTGATCTGCAGCGCGCCCCCCCCCCCAACCTCGCCTCTTCTGTCGGTTGCCTTCCTTTCCTTCCCCCACTTCCAACTTCTTTGCATGCTGAGTGCACAGCTTTTTGTTAAAGAGACACTCATAAAGAGGAGATTACAGCCGGGCCAGCAGTGACGCTGTTGTGCATGTCACTGTCCGAGCACTCGCTCACTGTTCACCGGGGTGAGGCAAGCCCTGGTGCAGAGTTCAGACTGCCTCCATGATCCCAGTTTAGCTGACTCGGCCTTAAAAATAAAGGATTCTTTCTGATGAAAAGAAAGCTTTCAAATCATTGGGCTGGTATCGTGTAGGCTCTCATTGTTGTATTAGAAAATCTGACTTACAAGCAAAAATCCCAGTTTAACTCTGAGCCGGAGAACATACCGGGTAAACACCTGTGATGTGTGGGACCAGGCCAACCTCTGCGAGGCAGAAAGCCGGCAGGCTAGGCGAAGGGAGCCTCGCTCACCTCCCGTCTCCATGTGTAGACATTTGGATGATTAAGCCTCCCTTTCTTTCATCTATGTGAGATAGTTATTTAGTGATGTTTACAAGTAATCTTGTACTAAAACACTGGCATGCGTGTTTATTATTCTTTCCCAGTTAAAATGTATTTATTTATTTATTTACATAACGCGTGTGAGAGTGTGTGTGTACACAGGTGCACATGCTACAGCATGTATGTTGTGGCACTAGAGAACCAACTTGTAGGAGTCAGCTCTCTCCTTCCACCGTGTGTGGTTCCAGGGATGGATCTCAGGTCATCAGACTTGGTGGCGTGTACCTTTCTTCACTAGGCCAGCATGCCAGCATGGGTGTCTTATTCTTGGCAGTTGTTTAACACCCATAGTTCTGAAAGAGCCCAGAGGGAAAAATGACCCAAGCTTCTTTGTAGATCTATCTTTAGTTTAAAAAAAAAAAAAAAAAATATATATATATATATATATATATGAACATTAAAAATATTCATTTATTGAACACAAAAGCACATGGTTCCTCTTCTGCTGTTTATGGACATAAAACTCAAATAGAGGATAATTTACATGGCTCATGGGAAACTATTGGTAGAATTTAGACCTTCAGATGTGAAAGCCTTAGCGTGACTCTGAACTACATTGGTTTAGCTCTTCTGACTCAAATGTTGATTTTTATGACTGTGTCTTTCTCAAGTTTGAGCCCTTAAGTTTTCGGATATGGCCTCTCAAGTTAGAACAGCAACCTTGCTTCAGCATTCATCTCTTTCAAATTGTCTAAATCATCCGCAACACGCACAGAAGAATTTTCTAGAACAGTAACATTGAGGGAGTTTATACTTTGAGGTAAAGTTCTACCAAATCCTGGCGAATGAGAGAATGATAGCCTCATTTGACTGTTTCCAAAGTTTGCTTCTCACCTTTATGAGTTATTCTCTCAGTAAGCAATGGGGTACACTCTCAGGCCATTAAGCAGAACCCTGCATTAATGGCTGCAGCAAGAAATGGGTAAAGAAGCTGGGCGTGGTGGCGCGCGCCTTTAATCTCAGCACTCGGAAGGGAGAGGCAAGTGGATCGCTGTGAGTTCGAGGCCAGCTTGGCCTACAAAGTGAGTCTAGGACAGGGAAGGCTACACAGAGAAACCTATCTCAAAAACAAAACAAAACAAAACAAAACAAAAAACAAAAAAGAAAGAAAGAAATAGGTAAAGACCCAAAGTGTGGCAGAAACTTACTGGCTCTGGGAAGAGACTTACTGCCTCTTTGCAAACGCACCCATCCTCTGGGTATGAAAGATATGCTAATGGCCTCCCAGTGGGGCAATCTTTGCTCCCATGCCCACCCCCAGGAAGACAAATTTTAAAGTGCAGTGTTTGTAAGATAGTATTTATCCTCAGAATTTTAAAATATTTTATCATTATTGCTTATTTTAATCTCAATTTAAAAAAAAATAAACAAAACAAAAGTCCTTAAGGCAAATTTATAAATAATTGCAATTATGACCTTTAAAAAAATCATATTTTAAATTAGCTAGGTGACTGTGACTTCAACAACAGCAACCAAAACAAACAAACAAACAAACAAACAAACAAAACAAAAAGAAAACCCCAAACAGACAGACAGAGATATTAGCACATCAGAATGACCATTCACGTCAGTGACTAAATGGGTGACCCGTGACAGGATGAAGGCATGGGTGCTCATGGGAAACTGCAAAGAGCAGATTTTAAAATGTCTTAATTTTGTTCCTGGAGGGTGTTTTGTTTTGTTTTGTTTTGTTTTGAATAGGCTAACTAATGATTTTCATTAGAGTATTTGTAATTTATGTTATCTAAGTAAGGTTCTAAGGTTAAATAATTTAAAGACATAAACCCTTATCTGATCCAAGAGCACTAATGAAGAGTATTAGATACTTGCCCTATTGCCGCATGAATTGGATCTCCAAGGCTAACAACAGCTTTCTGTGGGAGCACAAATCTCTATATAAATATCCAAATGTAGCAAGATGTTGCAAATTTTTAAAGATATGCCATAAAAATAGATTAGCGTTGGTAGGCAGTCCTGTTCGGCTGAATTACAAAGGGATATCATGGGATTGCCAATGACAGTCACATAAATAAAAAATCAATTCTTAATGATGAGGCAGACTTGTTTTAGCACATTACCCAGGTTAAATGGGAGCACACAAAGACATCAACTCCTATAAGACTAGAGGAATCATTGTATATTAATATGATTTAGGGAGCTACACACCTCGATGGAATAATTGTTATTATATCTATAGAGCCAGATGGTACTTGGTGTAAACAGCCATTGAGCACCTCCAACACAAGTGCAGCAGGTGATCTCTGAGATGCTCCTGCATCCTGCTCACTCATCTTATCATCCGCATCTATGGGACCGTTTGCAAAATGCCTTGGTTACCAGTACACAGGTTCTTCAAAATGGTCCTATTGTTCAATAGAAATACAGAATATAGTCTCAGCTTTAGCAAAAGGATAGATAAGGCTGCTACCTGGAGTGTGTGTGTGTGTGTGTGTGTGTGTGTATGGTGTGTGTGTGTACATATATGTGTGCCTGTACGTATATGTGTGTATGTGTGTATGTGTGTGTGTATGTATGTATGTATGTATGTATGTATTTTAACCAGAAAGAGAACCAGAGACATTTTCCAGCACCAATTGCAAACCAAGGATGTTTTCAGAAAAAAAAAATTTTTAATCCATTACTAAGCCATCAAAATAAGCCAAAAGGTATATTTTTTAAAACATGCTTACAAACTTAGAGCAATCTGAATTCTGAACACAGTTATCTTTAATTTCTTGTAAAAAGTCTAGGGTCTTTTGTTTGTTTGCTTGCTTTGTATATTTTAAATTGGCTCCCGATAACTAATTGTCCACTCATTCATTTACTTAACAAATATTATTTGAAATCTACTCTGTCTTAGCCACTGGGGCTACATGGTAAGAAGAAAACCCTGCCTTCTGGGTTTACATTTCTCAAGGGGGCAATAACCTATCCTTCACAATCCGATACAATACATGACATATTTGAGAATAAAGTAGAGAGAATGTGCTAATATTTAGACTATGCGAATGAGAAGGCTTAAAATTTGCCTTCTCCCCAAATCCTGAAAAGCATAAAATAGTTTATTTGGGAGGAATGAAAGAGCCTGTGAGGGGCTTTCTCTACCTTCCAGCGTCCCTGACAGTGTGACGTTTGTGTGACAGTGTGACGTTTGTGTGACAGTGTGACGTTTGTGTGTCAGAGTGGCCACAGACCACTGGGATGGCGATACAGTGTAAGCCTGGGTTTCCTCGGCTTACACTGAATTTAGTAATATCACGTAGGTTTGTTTTTGTTTTTTTTTTTTTTTACATAATTTGGTTTCTTCCCTCTGATAATAACATCAAAAAGTAAATAAAAGCAATGCCATCTTTAGTTTCGCGTCATTTTTAAACTTCTCCCTGCCCTGCCTTATAGTCTGTGTTTCTTAGTCGCACCAAGGACACAAAACTGGCCCTTATAGAGATATTTTGTGAACTGAGAATTCCCAGCCTCGAAAGCGGATGTGTGTAAGATCAGAAGGCTTCTCAAACATTCCCAGTCGCACCCACCCACCCACCCATCGTTCAAACTCTAACCCATCATAACAAAGGCCACTCACCGTGTTCCTGAAAGCAGGTCACCTTTTAGGTACCACAGTCAAGCCAGCTCATTGGGGGAGGGAGGGGGGCGTGCCACATCCAGCTCTCCCAGAGGTGTGGCGTGTCACATGACCGCAGCTGCTCTCCAAGTGAGCCAAGGCAAGAGCCGAGGGAACCTGGGGTAGTTCAGGTGAAAAGTGAAACCTAGTTTGTAGTAGGGCTTCGTTCAAGTTTACTTTTAACTAAATATTAATCGAAATACACATGCTTATTGCTGTACAGGTAAAAACACTGAAAGTATGTACTCCAAAGTGTACATGGCTACAGGCTAAAGCATACTGTAGAGGTCCAATTTATTCTTTTCTTTATATTTTGTCTCCCCCCCCCCCCACAATCCAGTTGCATTCATTTGGTGATGTAGAAAAAGTCTAAGTGTTATTAGTCTTCAAACTAACAGGGCCTGAAATTATATATATATATATATATATATATATATTTTTTTTTTAATGCAAAATGTTGCAGCCGGCAAGCACCTGCAGATGATAACAGCAAGCACCCGCATTTAAGAAAAATCATGAAATTACTCCTTTTGCTTATTTCTCTTTGTTGTCTGTGGACAGTGGGGTAAAATTTTGGTTAGTTTATCCCTTCTTGTATTCCTAGACCATGAAATTTCTTCTTTTGAAAAAAAAAAAAACCAGACAAGGGTCTTTCTCTATCAGTGTGCTAGCTATGCCAAATTTCAGAAGGATGAGTGTTTGCCATTTCAGGCCCTTAAACCTGGTGTTATTCATAAAGATGAGTGTCTATGGACACGCAGAAGAAAGAGGGGATCTGGCAACTCTTCCGAAAGCAGTCAACAATATTTAGCCTCTCAGAACGCTCCAGCGGATGAACGGCCGTACTGTTTTAATTTTGAATATGGATTGTCTCGTGCTGATGGGGAGTATTGTTAATTTTAATAAAATTAACTTTATATTGTTATTTTACCGCTTTATAATAATTTTACATGGTGCCCTGGGGGATGCCTCTGTTTTACATTGTCAGGTGTTGCGTTCGCCGTTCGTTTGGCCTGGCGGCGTTCAGCTTCCTTTCCCTACCCAATCGCCTGAAGCCACACCACTCGTGCTGTCTTACAAATACCTCCGCTCTTCGACACTCACTAGTTTATATGCTTTTATATGTATATATCATTTTTGTATTTTCTCAAAATAATTGTCTTGCGCTATTTCCCAGCATTCCTGCTGCTTGCCTTTAGGTAGACACTATAATAGTAACAAGTTGCCTGAGACACCTGGCAGCCCACCTCGAGCATTAAAGTGTCTAAATTTATTTTCAGGTTGGTAATCAGCCACTATTTTTATACAGTTTTCATTGTTTCTGGTGAATTATAGCTTGATAGCCCTATTCAAATATAACTTTTTATGGAGAGTTACTGCTATTTAAAAATAAGGGGGAATTGTTGATGACTTTCCTAGTTTGCTGTACGTCACACTGAGATGAGCACAGTGCCTCCACTGCATGCTGTCCCTTGTTTAATCTCTCCCAGGAATGCACAGGACTCAGGTAGATTAACAGGTAGCTGTGAGAGGACTGAGGAGCTGTCAAGTTAAATGCCACTCCTACTAAAGTCAGTCACTGAGAGTAGACTACGTTCTTCTGAGTCTGTGCCTGCTTTTACTATGTGAGCTTTTATACTTGGCTGCCTTAAACTGTCCTGTTACCTACTTTTGTTTGTGGCCAAGGCTGGCCTGGTGCTCATCAGGGAGCCCAGGTTACTTACGGAACCTTCTGGAATCTTCCTGACTTTGCCTCCCAAGTGCCGGGACCACAGGCATAAGCCATGGGGATGCCTGGCCTGTTAGCGTGTCACACGGCTATGGGAGGTGTGTGAATGTGCTGAAACATTTTGGTTTGCTAAGTTGGAAACAATTCAAAGTACACATTTAAAAATTGTTTCTTTTCCGTGTGAGTTTGCAGATGGGCAGATCTAAGCAAACTGGTTGCCTAAGAGACTGCGTGCAACCGATTGGTGTTTGATTGATAACCTAGTGAGCCCTATAACCTGGGGAATATTTGACTAACTGATAACAAGTAGACTAATTAGTTTAAGTCTTCTTTAGTTTATAGTCATAAGAAAGGTATTTTTGTAAGAGTGTCTATATTTGTGTGTCTATGTGTAGTTTTTAAGGAAGCTGTGCCCAGCTTTTTTCTTTTGTACCGTGAACTTTTTGACGGGGGCTTTGTCTTACTTCTAATCGCATTTTTCTACATTGTTTGAACTTGTGCTCCATTTCTTTATGCCTTCAAGTTTAATAGTTTGTGTCCAGTCTTTTGATTAGAAACTTGAAATAACCGAGACTATCTGGGGAATGCTGCTGACTCTGCATGGAGCCAATGTGTCACCAAATGCTAAAGAGTCACCCCCACATTCTTAGCTGGGATGCTGGAATGTCTTGCTAACTGACTTTGTTGAAATAATTTAAATTATCTAGATGGAGCAGGGAATAGTGGATCAATACCTGTAATCCCCTCACTGGAGAAGCCAACCACAGGAGAAAGAAAACCCTAGGCCAGCCTGGCCTTACATAGTGAGGTCCTGTCACAAGAATAAAATTTAAAAAAAAAAAAAAACCTACATGGTAAAGATGAAGAAATTTAAATAAGTGGAGGAAAGGGGGTCACTCCAGAAGAATTCTTGCTTGTGAGGAAGTGGAATGTATGAGCTGCAGGTGTGTGAGCTGCAGGTGTGTGAGCTGCAGGTGTGTGAGCTGTGCGTGTGTGAGCTTCAGGCGTGTGATCTGCAGGTATGTGAGCTGCGGGTGTGTGAGCTACAGGTGTGTGAGCTGTGGGTATGTGAGCTGTGGGTGTGTGAGCTTCAGGTGTGTGAGCTGTGGGTGTGTGAGCTGTGGGTGTGTGAGCTGTGGGTGTGTGAGCTGTGGGTGTGTGAGCTGTGGGTGTGTGAGCTGTGGGTGTGTGAGCTGTGGGTGTGTGAGCTTCGGGTGTGTGAGCTGTGGGTGTGTGAGCTGTGGGTGTGTGAGCTGCGGGTGTGTGAGCTTCAGGTGTGTGAACTGTGGGTGTGTGAGCTGCAGGTGTGTGAGCTGTGGGTGTGTGAGCTGTGGGTGTGTGAGCTTCGGGTATGTGAGCTATGGGTGTGTGAGATGCGGGTGTGTGAGCTGTGGGTGTGTGAGCTTCGGGTGTGTGAGCTGCGGGTGTGTGAGCTGCGGGTGTGTGAGCTGCAGGTGTGTGAGCTGCAGGTGTGTGAGCTATGGGGATGTTGTAGGGTTCCCTGACCTAGCTTAGACTCACTCAGTTCCTTGGTGGTTGGGATGAACTCACAGGCCATAGTTTTGCTTTTCTAGCTCAAATACTCAGATGTCTTACACACGCCATTTCAGGAGCCCTGTTTATGCTATTGAATGGCAGTCTCATGAAGACATTTCTTATAATAACTTTAGCAGGCTATGGGGAGGGCGTGATGGTGGGGGTGGATACAGGGAATGATTTGTGAAAGCTCCAATAGGCCAGAATTAGAGGTAAAGGACCCACAATGTACATAATAATTTTATGGCTATTAACATGTTTCTGACTTTGTAGAGGAAAAATTGGAAAGACTCTATGAAAGTCCCTGAATGTGGGCAATTTGAATGGTGTTTATAAATATTTTACCTGCGTTGGACAGATGATTAGATTTGTCCAATAACAATTCCAGAGTAGCTAATGCAGCAATATAAATATGAATATTTAGGGAGCACTTTTTCTTTATATAGTAAATATGTGATTAGTAATGTTTTCTTTTCAGAGGTGTTTTAATGGTGCATTGGCTTATAGAGGAAATTTAAAGTTAAGTTCGAGGAATGACATAATAAATTCTCCTGGGAGTTTGTGGCTTAGGTATAATTATAAAAGTGAAAATTTTATATTTATAATTTATGCTTGCATAATGCCTTTTATTGGAGGCTCTGGATGTGCCCTCCAGCTTTCCCATTTCTTACAAGCTGGCCTGTGGAACCGAGACAGCTCCTCCACCATGGCCTAACCAAAATCCCACACTCAGAAGCACCTCCATCTGAGGGCATGGAACACGGCGTATAAGATGACTGGGCGAATAAGGCGACTCCCAACTTTTCCAGATAAAATAGAGTTAGGAATATACTCGCTGTATAAGACTACCCCTCTTCCAACGCACACCCTGTGCAGCAGACTCAGGCATGTGTCTATTCGCAGGCAGGGCACAGGCAGCCAGGCACTTCATTAAATGCCAGTAGACAGCCAATGCCAGCCTACACTGCCTCTTTAAGGCACATTCCACACTCAACCCAAAGATGTGCATCCCTTTGAGTTGAATGGGCAGGTTCTGGTGGAGAGCCAATCCATGCTCACGTTCTCCACGCTCACGTTCTCCTCTACAAGGTACAGGAAGATGTGCGCAGCTTGCTTTTCCCTGCTTCATACTCCCTGCACAGAGTGGGAAATCTGCCAAGACACCCCCCCACACACACACACACTGTATGTGCTGGACATATGAAGCAAGGAGAAGCAAACTGCAGGTAAGTACCCAGCGTATAAGATGACCCCTGACTCCTGACTTTGGCATGGATTTTGGGCAGGGGCCGGTGGTGGGGGGGAGTGTTAAAAAAGTCGTCTTATACACTGGAAAATATGGTACTCCCTACAAGGTAAAGAAAGCATTACCTCCTGTGGGGGGGGGGGGTCGAAAGACTCAAAAAGAACTCATGGGAAATGGCAGCCTACGAGGGGACCTCCTTTTACTACACCCAGCATGTGCGGAAAGAGGGGTCTGCACTATGTAGGGAAGAGGAAGTGCAAATAGCTTTTGCTCTTACCGTAGAATCAGCTCTCCTGGCTAACTCGCTACTGTCCCAGAAATGGTTTGCATGTTTGGCTAAACACTTCCTTCCTCGTCTGTAATACAATCCGGACTGTATAGCAATACCCCCAAAGGAATATTTAGAGGTGGCTATGATTTGGAAAGCTGTGAGAGTAAATTTTTCCAAACCATAAAAAAAAAAAAAAAAAAAAAAAAAATGGTCTTCTCTATGTGTCAGAAGAAGCCTCGGGCTTCCTGTGAAAGAACTCTCCGAATAATTGCTGTGTAGGCTGATCCACGCCTCCATGTCTTCCCATAAATCTCTAAGAATTCCAGTGTGAACTGCCCGGCATCTGACGCTGGAAACTACTAATCTGTTAAGATGAGTGGAGTGTAAGTAGGATTGTGGGAGATTTTGTTGCATGGAGAGCTAACCCCTAATGCTTTCCCTCTTTATCCTGCATGTCTGCACCAAATCCTTTGGCAGCCAGTAAAAGCCAGATCCTTCCAAGCCTTGGCTAAAGTCCAGGCCTCCCTAAGATTTCCAGTTTCTCAGGAGTGTTAACATGTATGGTAGTTGACATTGAAAGTTTTATATCTTCTAATGGAAGATGAGAGTTAAATTGCCACGGAATTCCAGAGTCCCTGAGGTACTTCCAGGAAAGGAGAGTATATTGAATATCAGGGGATTTTCCCCACAAAATGTATTTGTTCTGCTATTCAGAATCATCTCTGAAAGTGAAAAGATTCTTCTGCACATAGGCATCCCCTGTGGACTCAATAGCAGAGCCTCCCTCTGAATCACCACCTTCAGAATTGGCCATAATAGGTCCACGGACCTCCAAGTACACTGGAAGGACGGCCATTTTGTAAACAGTCTATGCCCAGATGGCGAAGGATTTCGCCTCCGTGTTCCATGAGGCACTCTTGAGAGTGTGTTTCAGTGTGTCTCAGATTCACCATGAAGTTTTAAGACATTTAATGTAGTACACCTTAAGAGAGAGAGGGCCCCACAAACTACCCCTTATCTTTACTAGTGCTACTTATGGCCTGCCTGTCAAGGATGTCATCGTAAAGGATGTCCTCATTAAAATCAGAATAGCCACAAATACGTGCCTAAAGTGGCTTTTGGTTGGCCAGTCAGTCAGTCAACAGGTCCCACAAGAAGAGTCTGTGGAGGCTGGTGAGATGGCTCAGCAATCAAGAGTGGCACTTAACTGCTCTTCCAGAGGAGCCAGGATGGGTGCTGCTCACAACTGCCTGCAATGCCAGTTTCAGGGGGGTCTGGCCTCCATAGGTACCTGCACACACCGGGTGCACATTCCCTCAGGTGCCCACACATGCAAATTAAATAAACAAATGAGTCTTTAAAAATAAAATAAAGAGACTGTTTTAGGCTTAGCAAGAAGGGGCAGGAACCGTGGTGGTGGGGGAAGGGGGTAGGCGGGGAAGGGCAGGGAGGAATGTGAGGGAGAGAATAGTTGGTATCCAAGGGAGCTAAGATGGGGCCAAAACTTTTGTAAGTTTCTAAGAGGGCATTTGACCCAAGATGGTGAGCCAAGGGATGGCATCAAAGTAGGCTGAACCGCCAAGATATTCAAAGGATAGCTGGCAAGCACGTTGGGCTTCATCAAGAGGGACTGTGTAGAAAGGCCACGGGGGGACAGGGAGTCTGATCTCAAGGAAGGAGATTCTTTGCAGATACTCTATTAACCCAGGGGGAGTGGGGAGCAAGCTACATCCAGCTTAGGCAGGAAGAAGGACCCATTCCACAGACTGGGAGCATATTGCCTCTCTTCTTCTTGTTTGTCTACCCTAAGGGGAAAAAAGGGTTAAGCAACGGCTCCTGCCTGGCTCCTAACTCACGTCTGTGGAGGAATCGTGTCCCATCACTAGGAGATTCCAGACCCTGCCCGTCCCCAGATTTGTTAGTTAGAATGCAATGGAGACAACCAGCCAAGTCAGTGTGTATTCCATCTCCTTTGGATGGGTTCCCATTGGGTCAACCTGATGCATCCATAGATGACACAGGTTCCTATTTAAAAAAAAAAAAAAAAAAAACCTGGGTCAAGCAGAGCTAGAATGGGTTAAAAAAAAAAAATTGGCCGCAACCAAGAGGGAGTTGAGCTATGATTTGGACACAAGCAGTCTGATGCTAGAAGTTTGTTCCAGCTTTCATCACCCAATTGGGCTGCCTTAATCAGAGGCAACCGTTAGCTTAGAGTTAAGCACTCCGCGACATGGTCCACCAATTCACACCTCTCTGCATTCTCTCTCTTTCCTCCAGGTTTCAAGACTCTAGGCTCTACTCCCGCTGTTGCTTAGACTTCTTCTTTGCTACTTGAGAGCTGATGGTCCTGATTTCCTTGCGGAGTGGCAGGCTAGTTCAGCAATCTAGGAAAAGTTGTGGGTATCATGCTAGTCGTTAATTCAGGGACCGCTCCATGATGGTCACAGCACTAAGGTTTTGTTTTCCTAAGCTCTCCCTTTAAAGCTACCTAAATTTGAGGGTTTACTAGCAGGTGAATCCCTTCAGTTAGTTTGAGGATGCAGAGGCCTTCCTCCAAGGACAATTGTAAAACACGCTAGCTCTCCCTCACAGCATGAGTCCATGGCACGTGATGTATAGCCGGGCAGGCTACATAGAGAGTGCCACGGGCTCTGGGCACAGTTGCAAAGTGGAAAGGGATGCAGTGATGATGGGAATGGGCTCTGTGCTTCCTGGAGGGGAACCAGTGGACTGGAGGCTTTGAAACTTGGGCTCTTGGTCAAATAGTCTAGGTCTGAACACAGATTCTGGCTCCAGTGTTTAGAGGAAGCTTTATTTACCATAGCCCCAAACTGAATGCAGCCTAAGTATCTACCCGCTGGTGAGTGGATAAGCAAATTGTAGTGCAGCCATTATAGTGTAATGAAATGCTATTCAACAATAAAAAAAAAATGGGTAAATGCAACAAAGTGGGTGAGTCGTAAAGGTTTTATGTTCGCTGAAAAAAAGCCAGACATAAAAAGAGGAGAGTCTGTTACGACCTCATCTATGACAGGCTTAGCAAGTCAAAGCTAGAGACCAAAGATAGATCAGTGGTCTCCAAAAGTCAGCGTTGGGGGAGTAGACTGACCCCGAAAGAACACAAGAGAACTTAGAGGCCTGACGTGGCATGTGTCATTCTGATAGCATCTCACAGGTATTTCATGAATCTGTGGTGAGCGTTCATCTGTCACAGTTCATCCACCTGTGCAGTAAGAACTGGAGTTGATGTAACATATATTAATATCCAAAATCAAAACAGGAAGTGAGTTTCTAAGACTATTTTTCATTTGTCTGGCTTCGGTTGCTCTAATAAAGACACATGCCTTTCCAGAACCAAGAGATGTGAGTTCTTTGCCCCACAATATGCTCTCTTACTGGTCTGTGCCCTGCTGATAAGCTGCCTGGCAACAGGACCCAGGAGGGGAAGAAGAGCAAAGGGGACCCAGGGTGCCCTTCAAAGACAAACTTCGAAGGAACAGTGCACACGGGAAGGAGCTCAGCAAAGTGGGAGCTGGTCCAGGCAGCAAGGCAAGGACGGCGGGAGAGCATCGTTGGCTGTCTCTGGGAAAAGGAGGCATTGAGTGGCAGTGCGCGATGACATCTACCTCTTTAGGGGCCGTAACCCTCAAATTAACATGTTTACACATTCACAGCGCCCAAGTGGCTTCGGTTTCTCGGCAATGGGACATCGCACACTATTAAGCTTTTAAAGAAAAAGATTTCCTTTTTTTTTTTTTTTTTTTTTTTTTTGCCATTAAAAAAAATCTGACAAATGCCCCACATGTATCATTTGGACATAGGTCACATTACCAGATAATGAACTCCTTCATGTAAAATTTCCAGTAGATTTTTAACATGCAAAGTCCTCCTCATATGTTATCCTGCATTGATCCGATTGGGGTTGTTAGTGTCTAGTGGATCAATGGTCGACAAACTGCGAAGTCACTTAGTGCCTATGACACCCATGGCAGTGTTAGAATCTATTGTGTCAGGAATCCTTGTTTTATTAACTCTGTAATTACCTGTTCAGCTGAACCGGTGAATTTTATTACACATTTCCTTTCACCTGAACAAGACCTCTGCACTTCTCCCCATGCCCTGAGGGTCTTTCACTTTTTTTTTCTGCTCCGTGTCTTCCTCTGGTGCCCTGTGGCTTAGCTGCCATCTGTTTAGGCAGGGCCGTGTGCAGGCAGGCAGGGGGGACTTACAGAATGCCACTGCCTTGCTTTGGAAACTGGCAAATGGCATCCTTCTCCAGGGCAGTGGCCTCAGTCTTACGGTATGCGTCATCTTTAGGGGGAGAAAGCCAGGAGTGTGACTGTCATATTGGTGTACTCCTTACACAAAAACTTATTATGTTGCACAGGCTGAGTTAACAGCGTGGACCTGAGAGCACAGGCGAGTTAATACTCTCTCTCTCTCAGGCTTGGAGTCTGTGGTAGGAGGGGTATAGGAGTCATTTGCCCTTCATGGCGTGAGGATGTCTCGCCAACACTGATTCAACTTGTCTAAAACTTTGAGGGTTCCCCCCCCCCTTAAAAACAGTACATTTTCATCAGATGGTAATGGTATACACCTTTAATCCCAGCACTTGGGAGGCAAAGGCAGGCGGATCTTTATGAGTTTGAGGCCAATCTGGTCTACAGAGTGAGTTCCAGGACAGTCAGGGCAACATAGAGAGACCCTGTCTTGAAAAAAACCAAACATGGCCTGGAGAGATGGCTCAGAGGTTAAGGGCACTGACTGCTCCTCCAGAGGTCCTGAGTTCAATTCCCAGTAACCACATGGTGGCTCACAGCCATGTATAATGTGATCTGATGCCCTCTTCTGGCCTGCAGATGTATGTACAGCCAGAGTGCTTTAAGATTTTCATGCACCAAGATATGGCCAATGTTTTAAGACTGGCTGCTTTAAGATGTTTCATTAATCCATCTGTGTGTCTGCGTCTGTGTGCATGTGTGTACAACCGTCGGTACGCAGCGCTCGCATAGGCCAGACCGAAAGCATCAGATCCCTTAGAGCTGGTGTTGTAGACAGTTGTGAGCTGCCTGGTGTTGGGAACCAGATTCTGGTCCTCTGGACGAGCAGCAAGTGCTCTTAACTGCGGAGCCACCTCTCCAGCCCCTCTCTTGGCTCCCCTCGCTGCCGCTGCCGTTCTTCATGGGTTTCCATTGTGCTTAGTGTTAGGCCTAAAATCACTAGGCTGGCCAAAGATTTGGCATGGTTTCTCTCTTTCCCATGCTCGTCTCACTCTCATTGTTTTTTTTTTTTCCCTGTAATTTTATGCAGTTATTTATATACTTTTGCATGACGCTCATCCACTCAGTCATCCAACGTGAAGGAGCCTGGTTCCTTTCGCGGCGAGCTTGATATCTAAAGGGAGGGGGCAATAGAAGAGAGGGAAGATGACTCTGGGAAAAGGCAGTAAGGGAGGAGAGAAGAGCGAGTGACTGACTTTTTATTTGGCACCTCAGAGAAGGCTTTGCAGTGGTGGCGCGTATATCAGACCCCGGACAACAGGGAGTCAGGGAAGAGATCTTAGTTTTTTTTTTCCATGCCAGAAAAAGAGTATAAAACAAAGCCAAAGAGCCATCCTTTTATAGAGAGTGCAGAGGAACTTAATAGCTCCCCAATTAGTTGAGGCCACTTACATAATAGCCACCAGCTACTGATAATCTGTCTTGAAACGACCAAGCTGCTGTGATACATGCACTTTTCTTAGAGAACTTGGCTCTGTTGCTGTTACTGAATTTCCACACATTTTTAGAAGCTCACCCAGGATCCTTGCCTTAGTTTTCTACCACCACAAAGAAATGCCACAACCACAGGAACTTATAAAACACAAAGCATTTAACTTGGGGCTCACAGGGTTAGAGGTCATGACGGGGAACAGGGCAAGAGGCTTTGTCCATCCTAGCCTTTTATCCAATGTGAGCTTAGCAAAGGCCCACATTAGATATGAAATTAGGCCTATTTTCCTCCAGATAGACCTTGAGTATTTAGCTCCTACTGGAAGTCTACTTTAGAAATTTAACTAAATAAAGTTTCTTTTAAAATCTGGTCTTGGGCTAGGCATACTGGCACATGCTTTTAATCCCAGCATTTGAGAGGCAGAGATAGGCAGATTTCCGTGAGTTCAAGGCCAACCTGGTCTACAAAATGAGTCCAGAACAGCCAAGGATATTACAAAGAGAAAGCCCATCTCAAAAACAAACAAACAAAAAAAAAATCTATTCTCCTGATTCTGCTCTATTTTCCAAATTTCTAGAAGATAAAAAAAAAAAAATCTGATAGTTTTTGAAAAGCATATCATGCAAATTTCCATGTAACCTTAAATTTCCTTTTATGCCTATAAAGCTTTCCTTGCAGATGTTTTACAGAACTACTGTTATCATAAATGAAATGATTCTGAGAACTGGGAAAATGCCGCAGTAGTTTAAGAGCACTGTTGCTACACAGAGGACCCAGGTTCAGTTCCCAGCACCCACACGGTGGTTAATAACCATTTATAATTCCCATTTGAGGGGAGCTGATGCCTTCTTCTGTCTTCGACCAGGTATACACATGAAATACATACATATGTATGTACGTACATGCACGCATACATGCAGGCAGAACACTCATGCACATAAAATATAATGTTTTAAGGAAAAAAAAAAAAAACCAAGTCCCTAACCAGGACTACGATTCCCACTGTTAGAGATGACATGCCACGCCTGAAGTCTGACACAGGGACCTCTTTGCACTTCCTGTAGAAGCCGTCTGAGCGTGCGTACTTTCAGCCCCGTGTCCAAGACACTGGAAAAGGCATGGGATGAGTGCGATCTGTGCTTCTAAAGGAGACCTTTGTCAGTTAGGCTGAGTTGAATTGCCTGCACGACTTTTGGAAACGAGAATGACACCTCACTTGTAAAGAGCAATGGGAATATTCCTCTCCTCTTCCTTCAGCTAAGGAATGAGAAAGCCGACTGACCCCGCCTCCCCCCACGCGGTGTTCACCTTGAACTCTAGAGACTGCTTCATTTGAAATGATTAGGAAAGTACAGCGTGTGGACAATAGAAATCAAGCTGAAAAATGTAAACCTGAAGTTAAGAGGGCTCCCCTCATTGCTGCAGCGGCCCCTCTTCTGCTCCCTAATTCCCCTTAAATTGTGCTTGCTGGCGTAGACCCCAGAGATATAAAGATGAATAAGACTCGGCCCTCGTCTTCAAGGAACTAATCACGCAGTGGGAAACAGATGCGAACTCAGCGAGACCATTGCGATCCATGGTGCTTTCAACAAAGTGCTAAGCAGGGAAGAAGCAGCGTAAACGATGTTTTCTGCCCAGGGTATCAGGGAAGACTTCACGGAGGAGGGGATACCTAAGTGAACGTTGCTGTAACGTTTAACCAAACAGTGAAGAAATGGATACCCTAGAAAGAGAAAGCAGCAAGAAGCAAAGGCAAGTTTATAAACATGGCGTGGAGTTAGAGCCATAGCTCAGCGGTTAAGAGCACTTTCTGCTCTTCCAAAAGACCAGAGTTCAGTTCTCAGCACGCATGATAGGCAGCTCAAACCTGCCTGTCACTCCAGCTCCAGGGGTATCAGACACCCTCTTCTGGTCTCTTTAAGCACACCCATGGACACATAAACAAAAATAAAACTTTAAAGCATGCTTGGCATGTTAGAGATGGAGAGGGAAGATGTAGTTAGGGTTCATTGTTAAGATGTCTGTGCCTCCTGTCTTGATCCACTCCTGTGCCGTGGCCGATAGTTCAGTGCCTAAGGCAGATGGCACCAACCACACCGTCACTTGGTACTCTGTGCTCCTCCGCAGTCAACCCCTCTAAGTTGTTATCCATTCTTGATCCCCTTAGTGATATTGCTGTGGTCACTTACACAGGTCCTTTTCTCCCACCAGAGCCCTCTTCAGCCAGCTTTGACATTTCTATGGACCAACCACATGACTTGGACTTAGCCAAACACATACGCTCTTGGAAGACTAAGCCTAGACAGAGCTTCACAAGGATGTGAAGGCATGTGTTGGTCATTCGTGGGGCCAGTAGGAGCACTAGTTGGTATACTATGATGTGTGTATGTGTGTGTGCACGCGCGCGTGCATGCATGCATTACTTTCCCTTGACCCTTGAAGAGCCTCTGAGTCCGACCTTGCGTTACTTTCTGACTTACATCTAATGCTGTCTCAGACACGTCCAAAACCAAACTCCTCATTCAAGTTCAAGGAGTCCAACACTGGGAACATGGAACTACAAGTCCAAACCTCAGATGAAATGCTTTTCCGAAACGGAGAGTTAAGATCCCTTGTGTTAACGCCTGAGGACTAAGTCCCAGGGGATAAGTCACCCAGGGAGATAAATAAGGAAAGATGAGGAGAGGACCAGAGATAATGTCCTGGAAGATGCCAAGATCTGAAGAATCAGACAAAGGAAGAAAACATATTTCCCTAAAGAGATATCAGAGAGCTGGGAGGAGGACCCGAGAAAGAAATAATCTTGAGGAGAGGATCAGCCATATCAAATACCACAGACAGGTCAGCGAGGATGAGGACTAAGTCACAGACCTCCCACCCATTGAGATCGGCAGCGTGTAGATGGTTGGCTTACATTGGAAGCATTAATTAGGACTAGCCTTGTCGCTGGGCGCTGAGCTCCTGTGGTTAAGGAAGTAATGGGAGGTGACAAGCGAGGGCGGCGACGATATGGATTGTTTTAATTGGGAGTCTGGAGAAGGAAAAGGGAGTGACGCGGTCATTGGGGAGTTGGGGTAAGGAGAAAGCTTTTTCACTGGTGACTAGTGGAAACATGAGCTTCACCTCACAGAAGGCTTGGTGGGGGGGGGGGCGAAAGACTGAAAACAGTAAGATGGAGGATGATAGGCGTTTTCTAGGAGAAGAAAGTGGAGAAGGTTGTAACACAGCCAAATGGTTGACCTTGGAAGGGAGTAGAGCCTTTTCTGTTTTGGAAATAAGACTGAAAGAGGTAGGTGGGAAAGGGTACAGATTAGAATCACCTGAGTTCTCCTTAGATATAGAAATCTTCACGCCTACTCCACTCTTAGTGAACCAAAATATTTACTGTCTTCGGTGTTCATTATCAACGTGACACAAGTAGCATTTATGTACACTAAAATTCATGAATTATAAATAGAAGATGAAAGAAGAGATGAGTTAAAAAAAAAAAAAAACTCACTCACGGGAGGTAAAAGTTGGCATAGCGCCTTTGGGACACAAGGGATGGAATCCAGTCAAGACAAGGGGCCCCTGAGCACTGCTGGGGACCTGGGCTGGGGAGACAGCTCAGTGGCTAAGGTGGTTACCACGCAAGCATGAGAACCCGAGTTCTGATTCTCCCAGCACCAGCATGGTGGTGAGCACCTGCAGATCCTCAGGGCTCGCTGGTGTAGCCAAACTGCTGAGTTCCAGGCTCAGTGGGTGAGTCTGTCTCAGAAAATTAGACTATGTAGCTCAGCAGTTAAGACCTTTTACGGCTATTGCTAAGGACCCAGGCTTGGTTCCTAGCACCCACACAGCGGTTCACAGCCGACCATAACTCCAATCCCCAGGGATCTGACACCCTCTTCTGAACTGGGCACTGGGCTACACAGCCAGCGGCACCGACATACATCCAGGCAAAACTTGATGCATAAAATAATACAAATAAATCTTTTAAAAGTTATTTTTTTTTTAAAGGTGGAGGCGCCGTCAAGGAAGACAGTTGACTTTGACCCCTCAAGTCACCACATGCAAACGTGAGCAAGTGCATCCACACACACAGGTGGCCAGACCCCAGAGTCAACCACCCTGATGTCTATCACACTTGAGGTTCCATTCCTAACAGCTAAGGTCAATCTGGCCGTTGATTTATTTATTTCACTTTTCCTGCACTTACAGGAATGCCAGAAAGGAACAGCGCGCAGGTGAGTGACGTGGGTGGGCCTTTTCTGATTTCCAGCTTCAGTTGGATTCTTAGTAATTCTTTGTGTGTGCACCCATGTGTGCTCAGTGAGATGACTCAGCATGCAGAGGCACCTAACACCAGGCCCGAGGGCCTGAGTCCAAACTATAGAGGCACAAGGTAGAAGCAAGGGAACTAACTCTCGAAAGACATCCTTAGATTTCAACACTTCTACATGTATACTGTGGCACACACACACAAACACACACACCAGCCGCACATATGTGAGTAAATAAATCTAATAAAAATTTGTAAATAGTTTCTAATTTATACACTGTTAGTATTCATTATCCTTCAAAATGTAATTTTTCGTTTCCCAAAATATAAGTGATTTTCTAAATGATGACATTCAAGGCTGAGGAAAAATAAAATGACGAAGCCAAATAAGATGGACAGTGTATGCTAGCATCACCCCGGATGACTTACACGTTTGTTTGTTCTGTCATGTGAGCCTAAGTGTCTTGTGCCAGGACTAGGAGTTCCTAACACTCCATAGTGCTTTAGCAGTTGGTGTCAGTCACCACACTTCTCCGTCCAAAATTTCAAAAACCCCGTGCTTCTCTCTTCATTTTTTCCCCCTTTGCAAATTGTAGAACTGATTTATCGAGCGCCTTAAAACTCTTACTGTGGTTTCAGTTTGTGCGGTCATAGTAGTAAATGCAACAATTAAGTTTATGTTTCTCCGTTCTGTCCCAACAACGTCTTTGCTTCCCTCCGAGCATTTTCACTGAGGTGATCTGCTGTCTGTGGCGGCAATAAAGCTTCTGATGACTCGGGGAGGGGGGCGTGAGTCAGAGACTGCCTTCAAGTTTGGGGAAGCTGTGTCATCCCAGGCCTCCTAGCAGCATGCAGCGGGATCTTAAGCCATCCTTTGCCAACTTTTGGCTTCAGCTCCGCTCCTCTGAGCATTGGATACTAACAGTTACGTTATCCAGGACTGGCAGCCTTGGCACCTTCTTAGCCTTTTTATAGTTGGCTGCTTCTGTCAGCCTGGAGTGTTCTTCTGGTTTTCTTTCTTTCTTTCTTTCTTTCTTTCTTTCTTTCTTTCTTTTTTAACTCCAAGGAATTGCATCTGTCTTTGGGGGAATTTTAAGAGATTTGCTTTACTAAACATTTCAAACTGTAAAAAGGACTGTTATACCAGCGACCCGTATAATCTCAGGGAAGTTATTAAAATACTCCGACTCTTAGCCTTTCCCATCTGTATAACAGGTGCAGTGCATGAGGTAATAGTGTGAGGTGCTACCGGCAGTCTCTCTGTAAGCACCAAAGAAATAGTATGCCGCCCCTCTCTTCCTCGCTTTATTTGTCTTCTGGCACCTCTGCTGCTTGCCCTCTGAGCATTTTATTCCCTAATTTCTTTTCCCAAGGGAGTTCCTAAATTTCTCCCATGGCTTAGTTTAGTCTTAACTGGACCAACTGGTAAAAGAGGAAAATGTAGAAGAGATTTTACCTGTGACCTCGTATTAAACTAATTGACATTAAATTAATCACAGATCACCTTAATAGCACCGTGTGCATACCCTTCCTTTAGAAAAATAAATGGGGTTTGGAAAATTATCACTTTCTAAGTTATTAATGATTAATATAGGATAGTAATTTGGGCGTTGACCTTGAGGACTTATGTTATAGAGTGTCTATTGGTACCAAGTGGTCTCTTAAGTACAAATGCTGATCGTGTCACCCAAGAGCCAAAATCATTTGATTAAACAGGCATGTTCAACATTAAAGTATGTATGTTTAATTAAAATTGATTTTGGAAGACTTTTCCAGCTACAGCGTCTTTTGCTCAACATTATTTTTTTTTTTTTTTTAACTGAAATAAAACGGAGACGTGGTTTAGGCTCTATCTCACATGGTAGATCCTAGGAAACAGTTTTGATTTTCTTTCTAAAGCCTAATAACCTATGTAACTACTACACATCTTGATTTCATTTGGTCCTAGGGAAGGCTTGCTAGTAATCAAATCCCAACTTGGAAATGCATCGGAAGATTCTAAGTGCTGTGGGAGCATCCAGGGCCCTCAGTGCAGGGAGGAAATTTGGGGACGGATGTGGGAAAAAGCATTCTTTCACCTGCATCTTGGTAGGGGTTTGGGTTTTTTGTTTATTTGTTTATTTGTTTGTTTGTTTGTTTGTTTCGTGGCAAGATGATATTCTGGGTGCTAATTCTGTCGCCTGCTCTTAGAGCAACAGAAACATTGTGTTTGGTGTCTGTCTCCTCATAGAAGATAGCTTTGTGTTTACTAGAATATTTCTACTTCATTCATCCAAGAGCCCTCTCTAGTAATCAGATAGAAACATTGTTTCGTGTTTTAAAGAAGAGAAAGAGAAGGGGGCCAGAAAAAGGAGGCAGAAAATTTTAAGTTAAGCTGATTCTTACCCACAGACCTTTTTTTGTTTTGTTAGTTTTGTTTTTGGGGTTTGGGGTTTGTTTGTTTGTTTGTTTGTTGGCTTTTTGTTTGTGTGTGGGGGTTTTTTTGGGTGGTTTTTGTTGTTGTTTTGTTTTGTTTTGTTTTGTTTTGTTGGGTTTTTTTTGGGGGGGGGACTGTTTCAGTCCTCTATTTACTAATGGACGCAGGATAATTAGTCACAGGGAACAGGTGCCCAATTTTTCTGACAGGTGAAAACTTCCTGTACACTAAGGAAAACCAAGCCAAACCACCCTCCTGACAGATTCAAATGTGCTCAGTTTTGAAAGGCTAAAGAGAAATAGGAAACGTAGTGTTTACTTCTCCCTCACGGTAGGCACTGTCTCCCGCAGCTTATAAAATCTGATATTTTTGTGTAAATACTTTGGTTGAATAACCTAGGTTGGCTTCCTCCTTCCCGTCTCCTCTTATCTTTTATTCTCTTTACTTATTTATTTATTTATTCATTTATTTATTTTTATTCAGCTGTCCCTAAAATGCTCTCCAGCTCACCTACAGGGCTAGTCACCACGCAATGATAGCAGCCAAACCAAGTGTGGTCAAGGAAGGGGGAACCCGGTTCAGGAGAAAGATGAGTGGCCACCCCAGTGCAGGGACCAAACAGCAGGTACTCAAAGCTTCAGAACGAGAAAGATGGCTAAGCTGCTGGAAACAGAAGTTGTTGGTTTGGTTTGGTTTGGTTTGGTTTGGTTTGGTTTGGTTTGGTTTTAATGGAAACTTGGACAATCTAAAGGAGAGTGCGCAGACAGGAAGAGTCTGATAAAAGGAGTTCAGAGCAGCCAGCGCCGCCTCCCACTTGCTTCAAAGTTTGCCTTGGGCAGGTGCAACTTCCTACGTGCTTTTCTCTCTAGTTGGAGAAGAGTGCAAACGCTACCCCATGGGGGCCCTTAGGCTTACCTCTAGCCAACCTGATGCCTGAGGAACCCACACTGTTGATGACAACTGCGCCAGAATAAAAATAAAACGTGGTGACAGTGTGTTGGAAATCATTTGAGGTTTCGTGAGTCTTCTCCGAATTCACAGTCACTACATGCCCCTGTTTTGTGCCTTTCTTACTAATGAAAGACACCGCCACCGCCACCGTTTGCTAGACATAAAACTTTATTTTACAGTCTTTGGAGTTGCAGTGTGAACTCACTTTCCATAGGCACTGCTTCTCTCTGTCAGATTGGGATCCGTTAAATCCCACTCGAAACAAATAGTGTGTGTGTGTGTGTGTGTGTGTGTGTATACATATTGTTTGGAATAGCTGGAGAGAAGAGCCACTTTTCACATTGCTCAACTGAGCTGTGCTCTCCCGCCTCCCCGCCCCCGCCCCACACACAGTAGAGCCATGTTTGCTAGCAAGATTCCTGTGGGAGACTTGTTTGTGAAAGTGGCATTTGTGATTCAGACTCCACGTCCCCATGCCAGCTTCAGAAAGCCAAGCAGATGTTTCCTTGTTTCCTGCAGCATCGCTCATCACTTATCCCAGGAGGAAAATCAGAAGAGGCCAGGACAAACGCAGCTCTGTCAGCCACAGCCACAGGAAAATGGAGAGACAGACAGACAGACAGACAGACAGACAGACAGAGAGACAGAGGGAAACAGAGATAGACAAACAGGCAGAGAGAGCGAGTTATAGGTTGGATTAAATGTGAGGTTGAATTGAGCTTTATTTAAAGGTAGAATGAGTGATCCATCGACAGGAAATTTTATCCTCCACCTAGAGTTCCCTCACCACCCATCACCCACCCCTCACCCCCATTTTTTTCTCAACCTCACCTGGCAAAATTTAATGTCTTTGATGGGTCTCTCTGGAGGACAAGTCTGTGCTTTTTCAGTTTTATTTTGGATCAGTAGGCAGTTTGAGAACAAGCTGGGCTCCTGGGTTGTTTGTGCAAGAACAGTAAAATCAGATGTTACTTCTTTAGGCACACACCAAAACACTTGCATTTATTTTTTTAAAAAAAGGCAAATAAAATGTATTTGGAATTTCACATTTCACAGGGTCTGGGAATTATATTCATTAAGCAGGTTATAAAAACCCCAGAGTAACGCATAGTACAAAACAATTCTGCATTAGGTGGGGCATTTCTGCTGTGTGTGTGTGTGTGTGTATGTGTGTGTGTGTTTTCTTGCATTGTTCATTTTTAAGCAAGAAATCAAATGCTCCAAAAAATAAAAACAATGTAAAACCTTGTTGCTGTTGTTTGCGGACATCTATTGAATGTAACCTTGACTAATTGTAGTCCGAGTCAGAGTCTTAAGACGAATTTATTTTTTCTAATGATGCCATGTCTCTTTGCTTACACTGAATCCCTCCAGCCCCAGGCCCTAGGCTGGTGGAAAGGCTGCTGCTGACTCAGAAAGTTCCCTGCAGGGCAGGTCTCTGTCTCCCTCCCGGATACTCATTTGCTGTCTTCGCCCCGCTCCGTGCAAACACGGAGTTGTGTCTGTGTTTCACAAAAAGAATGCGTGTTAAAAAGAACTAATGGTCAGACTGTCCATCAGACTGGGCAGCGATGGAGGTCATCTGGCGGTCAAAACCAAATAAAAATTTCAGCCTGTGCCTAAAGCCCCTGAAGCTGTTGACTCGATGGCGGGAGTTCACCCCCCTCTTGTTGCTTCTGTATCCTCTGAAACCTGGGAGTTTTAATTTTGGCGACAAGAACAGACATTTTTTTCTCCCTGGCAACTGTGTGTGCACAGTACTCACCATGCACCATTTGCTCAGGTTAACTCAGCTGAAGTACACAACCAGCACTCCTCGATCTGTGTCGGCCCTAAATAGACAAAAGACTGCATTCTGAATTTAGACTCTCCCAAAATACTGGAAGAAGCCGTGCTTGTTTGAAATTCGTTGTTATGCGGAAAAACTATAACCTCCTCTGCTCTTTTAAAGAGACCCCGGGTTCTTCTACAGGTACGGATTTTTAAGTGACTTCCGAGTTTCCACATTCATATGGAACAGATGGGAATGGAAGTGGCTCCAGAGTGCTGACAGCTCCATTAAAAAATCCTTTAAAATCCATACTGCATAAATCGGAACCACACATTGGATGCAGTCACAGCCCTTTCAGTATGCCTTGCACCCTGTTTGTGGATAGCGCCACCTGCTGACTGTTAGTGGAAGCTCTCTGCTGACGAACTAGTCTAAAAGGCAATACAGAATACAATTTAAATGTTTAAGTCGTTAGATCTCTGGAGACTTGAAAAATTGAAAGAAGAAAGAAAGAAAGGAAAGAAAGAAAGAAAGAAAGAAAGAAAGAAAGAAAGAAAGAAAGAAAGAAAGAAAGAAAGAAAGAAAGAAAGAAAGAAAGAAAGAAAGAAAGAAAGAAAGAAAGAGAAAGAGAGGAAGAAAGAGAGGAAGAAAGAGAGGAAGAAAGAAAGAGAAAGAGTCATTTAGCTGCATTATTTTAGAACATCTTAGCTGCAATTAATTTACAAAAACGTTCTTTAGTAGGCATTAAAAGAAAAGAAAGCACAGGGAACATTGTTTAGAAATGAAACCTATTCTAAAGTTGTACCAAATACACCTCTCCGACAGATTTCCAAGTGATGTCAGAAGTAGCTAGGTCTTTGAGTCTGAGTTTTATTTATTTTTTTAAAATATATTTTATTAACTTATTCATATTACATCTTATTTGTTATCCCATCCCTTGTATCCTCCCATTCCTCCCTCCCTCCCCTGAGTTTTATTTCTTCTGCTTCTTTTCTACCTACTTCCTAAAGACGTGCATATGTGCGATGGAAATATCTAACTATGGGGTAAGAGGAGGGGCAGGACGGCAGCAAAGACCCACAGCTGAGCAATTAAGTGTTGACTTTAAGGATTACGTCTGTGGTTGAGGGATTTACCACTCTTATTTTGGCACTGACTCATAAGACATATGCTCACCAAATCTGTTTTATGGGCTTTTTAACAGGGTAAGAAATTTTAAGTGTTCAAAGAAAAGGAAAAATGAAACCGTCCTGCAGTGATATACATCGTTTGTTCTGATTGTTCCAGTCTTTGCTCGTCAAACAAAAACATACTATAAAACTTTATAATAAAATAAACTAAAAATGCCATGCCATTATTGCACGTTACAGTGAATGTTAGGATTTCATAAATTAAAATAAGCCAAAAGTGGGGGTTCTAGGCCCCCTCCCAAAAAAAGTGCTTTTATTCTGAAGTTTCACTGTTAGAGTTGTCTGTTATTCTGGCCCTATGTTCATGTCTGTCTTTAGCCAGGCCACTTTTATGATCCCTTTAAACTCTTGGAAATGTGCTGGTCTCTGCAGTGATTGGGGCTGCCCAATAGGTGCGTGGGTCTCTCTGACCCACCAGGGTGAAAGGCTGGACTCCACCACGTCTTTCCCCCACCTTCTTCATAGGGAGTCACACCTCTGCCGTCGTTAGATGTCTCTAGCACCTGTACTAAATATTTGAGGCAAGTAGAAGCCTCAAGTCTTTGACAACAAGAGCGGAGGCTGCGCTGGCCCCTGGCTGTAGTGTCATAGCCTGCTGCAGAGTTTTGCATGCTCTCTGGAGAAGGAATGAAGTTGAGCTAATGCTTCTCCATGAGGGGAAAAATGGCTCCCAGGGACTTTTCTCTGTCTTGGGGGGACAGGGGGTGGGGGGTGGGACATGGAACTTTTCCACTATTTTCTCATTGTGTGCACGGTAACCTGGTACACACCTGTAATCTCAGCATTCTGCAGGCTGGGGCAAGATGAACAATCACCCAGGCTACTTAGCCAGTCTCTTCCTCCTCCAAAACAAGACAAGCAAGAAAGAGAAGGGAACAAGGAGGAAACATTTCTTCTTTTACAAGTCTGGGCTTTGGAGTTTTATCTCTTCTGCCCTTGCTGCTCTGTCACCTCTGCCCCACCTGAATTACAACACTCTTCTGTAAGTCACCTACAGGCCCCACCCTTTACCCAGTCTGTAAACACATCCTCTACTGGGCTCCTCAACAGTAAAACGCCCCCTCCTGCCTCCAGGATGCTTATTCCTTGATGCTTCTCCCAGCTTCATGTCCAGTACCCAATGGGTTACATCGGAACCACATTTTTTCTTGTAAGATCTGTCTCGGTCGCTGCCCTCTTGGTCAGCGAAACAGAATTCCCACAGTCTGCAGCATTGACACGTCACGCTTTGAGAGATGATTTTAAGATTTTGGGGGTTTTTCTGTTTTGTTTTGTTTTGTTTTCCCAACTAATTCAGGTCCTTGTACAGGAAGTGTTCTCGTCTTGGAGAATGTGGCATCCAAAACTGTCAAGGATGACAGCTCTCTTCCTGAGACTTCCAGACTCAGGGCCCTTCATCCAGACCCAAACACAGCAGGGTTCATACTAAAATATGGTCATTACTATAGCAGAATTTTTTAAATGCATAAGAGAGGGGTCCGTTGCTCCATGCAAGGGCTTCGAAAAGCATTTTGGAATAGCTGGCTTTTGAACTGGATCTTTTTGTTGGTGGTTGGTTGGTTGTTTAGTTGGTTGGGTTTTCGAGACAGGGATTCCCTGTGTAATAGCCCTGGCTGTCCTGGACTCGCTCTGTAGAACAGGATGGCGTCTAACTCACAGAGATCCACCTGCCTCTACCTCCCTGCGTGCTGGGATTACAGGCATGCGCCACCTCACCCAGCTGAATTAAATCTTAAGAGAGGACTAGAGGAATGTTCTAGACTAGGGAAAAGAGTGGAAGTAAGAAGGCAGCGTTTGTTTCCACCAGGCTCTGTGCATCTCTTGACTACTGTTGCTTTTGCTGTTGGCTGCATGATGAACCAATCACAAAGGGGAGCCAGGCTGGCTAGAGAAAAGCCTTATGGGAAATCGCCGGTCTGCATGCTCACCTCTCTTCTTTTCCTGTGGCCATTTTGATATGAGCAATACCATGCCTTCCCTTCTGTTTCCTCAGGTCCAACAATATCTTTACCTGTTTCTTTCCATCCATAGCATCTTCATCCCACACTTCCAGAGTTTATTCTTGGGCTCTTTCCAGTTTCTGCTATGAGGTCCACAAGTCAAATCAATCAGCCGGAACCAATAAGACAACTTAATGACCCCACTTGTCTTTACAGGTAAACTTGGAAATGGAATAAAACCAACTGGCAACTCGTTAACCTTGACAGTCATGTAAGGTGGTTTTATTCTAATGTTTCCAGTGTTTGTTTAGAGCTGAGCACACTTTAAATATGTCTACATGGTTTAATGGCCTCTTGAACACAATTTTTGATGGCCTCAATTGATTTCCTTTCATTAAAGACCAAATCTTAATGAATGCATTTGCCTTCCTCTCCAATTTATATTCAAACAGGAAATGTCCTAATGGCTTTGTAAAATGCTAACTTAGTAGCTTTAAATTGAAGTGTTCTATGCTGTGGGTCTTGGAGTTTCTCGTTCACATCAAATACTTAAAGCTTACTTTTGGCTTTCTGGGAAACAGTCAGCTAACCCTTCTCTTTCTTTGTTTCTTTCTTCTTTCTTTCTTTCTTTTTTTCTTTCTTTCTTCCTTCTAATTTTATCAACCATGCTGCTCACTCTCTACTCTGTGGATGACTTCATTAAGAGACTGGTAGGATTTGAGTCCCTAAAAACAAATATTTTAGTCGTTCTCAATGGTGTATCAAGACACTATTTATTTTAGTATGCATGTAACTTGTTTTTAAGGAGGGCTTTACTTTTTCTTTCTTTTTTTCTCTCCCTTCCCCCCCCCCCCCCACCCCCTTTCACATTTCCAACTGCGAAAATTCATCCAGAAATGTCTGCACTGCCACCTACTTGCAGTTTGGAAATTTGCATGCACCTGGCTTCTCAAATAAACCCAATTTTCCCCTGCCCTGCCAGGCAAGATTACTGCAGAGAATACTGTAGGTGGCATTGTGGATTCTTCTCTTGTTTATAAAGTCATGGGTTTTGTGAAATTGCTAAGAAAACACCCGTGTTATCGGATTTTTTTTTTTTTTTTTTACTGACACTGGTGGAAATGGCTTTTTCTGTGAATGTGGTCTGTCTTCCTCTATAATTGTGTTGCTACAAATTATGGAGCGAGCAGCCTAAGTGAGAGTCCCATTCCTAAATGCCTCGCTCATATTTATATTAGGGCTATGTTGCTGTAGTCATAACCCTTAATAACTTCTTACAAAGCACGCTCTATAATGCACCCGTGATCTTGCCGTGGAAAGCTGTTACCCAGCACCTTGTAAAAGGAAGACATTTTAAAAAACAATGTATGTTCCTATTTAATACAGAGAGATGAGTTATCAGACACCGTGTGTACTTGTAATTTCATAAATAATGATAAGGTATGTGGAAATGGCTCTTTAATGCCCAATGTTATTATGTAGAAAACATGAACTGTTCTAATGTAATAACAGATATGAGGATTTTGAGTTATTTTTTTTTTTCTTGTCATCACAGTGACCACTCTTTGCCTAACGATTTTGCTTTATTACAAATCCTCCGGCTGGAAGCTTAAAGGTTTGACATTGTTATGTGCTTTTTAATATAGGTTATTCTCCATTTTATTCAACATACTAAAAGTACATTGCCCCGTCTTAGCGTATTTAACTGGAAATCCTAGCTTGATTCATTTGTGTAGTTCACGCTGTAGAGTCTCCCATTTAAAAAAATTATGGGCATCTAAGCATCTGCCTAAAATTTTAATTATTCCCCAAACCTCATCTACCTCATCCTTCTCAGTCTTCAAACGACATAACTAGACTCCGTTTCTACAAACATTTCAGACGGTGTTAGGTAATCACAGTGAGTTTGGAAAACCTTCGGGGTCACAGTGCAGGTGTGAATGCTCCCTTATGAAAATACACGTGATTAGCAGTGAGAGGCACTTTATTCTCTCTCCTGAGTGCCGAGCCAGGATCTGAAAGGAGAGGGCTGACCCTTTTCTTCAACCGCTCTATATCTAATTTCCCATCTCTACAGTTTGTCCCCATGTGACATTTTAAAAGCAGCTGGAACTCCATGGCTGTTTGCGTCCAGTGGCTGTAGCACAGTTGTCTGAGAAAAGAAAAAACAAGTCTTTGCTATGTGCCTGGTGGCTGGCACACGGGCAGTGTTGGGGCACCCTTGTGCCTGGTGGCTGGCACACAGGCAGTGTTAGTAGCACCCTTTTATACAACCCTTAACGCCATCTGATTTCATTTGTATGCTGCATGATCTTTTTTTTTTTTTTTTTTTATCTCGTCTAGAAAAACTGTAAGTCATTCAGGTTTCCTTGCCAGCCGCAGTGAAGTACATAAATCTTAGTAAGCAGTGTGCTACCCAGTACACTGGCATTTAAACTCCTTTGTTGCACAGTCATGCTTTAAAGACAGCTTCATTGGAAAAGAGGCTGGAATACAGTTCGTCTTGTAAGGACCATCCTTTCACGTAGCACAGAAGCCAGGTGAGTCCGCGTGAAGCACGTGGATGTCACGGTGCCAGGACGATACACAGCTTTATGCCTCACGCCCTCTGACAGATGTGACAGAGGAACAGAGCAGGATTTGTGGAAGGTGATTTCCAGCTGTTACTCAGGTGAACAGAGAGCTCTGAAATGGCAGCATCAAAAGTATGATAGCGGGACAGCCAGCCCTGGTGGGAACCCTGGAGATTTACTACGTAAGAGCATCCCCTTTAAACAGCCAAGAGCCCTGACAGGAAAGCACTACTGTGCCACGTTGACAGGGCGTTTTGCTGGCACGTGGTCTGAGCAGGAGGGGGCAGAGGGTGATCGTGCTTTGCAGACTCTTAGCGTAGAGTCCCCTTTCTCACCCTCAGGTGTCCTACTCAAAGCAGCCCTTCGCCATGAGCAGGTCAGCCTCTTGCGTGCTCTCAGTGAGTGTACGAGCAGCCTCGGAGGACCCAAACATCAGCTCCTTTCTCTACTTTAAGAAGGGTGAAAGCTACCCGTGCGTGACGGTTTTTTTTTTTTTTTTTAAGGGCCATAATAAGTTATAGTTATAGGTCATGGCAGGTTTTTTTTCCATAGCGTTAGTACCATTATTGTCTTCTGTGGTGGTAAAAATTGATTGTTGTTATGAGGCAGTATGAGAGACCCTCAGATTCAGGCAGCTGGACTAACCCTCCCAGCTACACAGCAGAAGGAAGGAAGAGAGAGAGACAGAGATAGAGAGATAGAGAGACAGAGAGAGAGAGAGAGAGAGAGAGAGAGAAGGAGGAGGAGGAGGAAGGGGGAGAGGTGAGATAGAGGAAGGACAAAGAAGAGAGTGTATTAATCCCTTCCTTCCTAATGAGTCTCCGGCAAGATTTCTGAGTGCCCACGGACATACATCAAATATACCCTTCATAATAAAACTGAGCATAAGTTCTAAGCCTGAACGCCATAACCACCTGTTGCCGGACCATCTTCCACTCCGTCTGTCTTGCCGTACTCACTGTAATTGCACAGGTTCCACAGTGTAAGATCTGCGTTTGAGAGAGAGCCAACGGCTAAATGCCATTTGGGTAGAGATTTGGAGATGCAGGTAAACAGGAAAAGAGAAGCGTTTGAGCCTCAGACTATATGAACAGAGATCATAGCTACTGGCTGGGACCGGGCGTGGGATCGGATGCTCCATGGGCTCAGAAAGGCCGTTCTAAATGCGCGGAAGTTCACCAAGATGTATAGGGGCTGGACCTGGGCAAGTGTTTGTGTTAGCGGATGTTTACAAAAGAAAAAAAAAATTTTTTTTAAGTTTTGGTTGTTTGTTGGCTTTTTGTTTGGTTTTGGTTTTGGTTGTAAGTGATAGGGCGTAGAAAGTCTGGGATCTGTAAGTTTTCCCCAATCTTGAGCAAATGACAGCATTTTCCAGACTTTATAGGTGACATAACTTGCTTTTACATTTTGTAAGACAGCCATTTTTCAGGCACAATATTTTAAATTGACACTATGCTAACTTTTTTTTTTTTTTCTTGTTGTGGTTGTTTTTTCGAGACAGGGTTTCTCTGTATAACAGTCCTGGCTGTCCTGGAACTTGTTTTGTAAACAAGAGTGGCCTCAAACTCACAGAGACCCACCTCCCTCTAGGATTAAAGGCAGTTGCCACCGTGCCTGGCTTGACAAGATGCTAAATAAATATATAGTGTGTGGATTTTTAAAAACTGAGATTATCAAAATAACACCCCCACGGTGTTCCAATATCTTCACTAGATATCAATTCTTCATTACCATCCTTCTCCTTGGCTGAGTGGACTCATCAACACCCCAAACCCTCTGGCTTTCTGGGATATTTTGTGTCTTCCAAAGTCACAGGAGCATTCAACAGTGTTTGGGCAAAGTGACTCTGGTCCTGTCTCCGCTCCATCTTGAGATGTGGCCACTTTGCTCTCCGTATTGAGATGTATTTTACAGCCATTAATAATGCACGCCCACTTACCATTCCTAGAAATATCTTTATTCATAGACGGGCACTTCCCTTCCCTGCCACCCACTGCCCAAGGAGTCCTCAGAGGAAAGTCTCACTTTACCCACTTCTTCCTATCACAGGCAGAGTCCTTTACCTTTCCTTCCTCGGCGTCAGTAAGCACATGAGCCCCACGCGCCCTTCTCAGCTAAAGGGGTTTCATGGAGTGCCGGGGGGTGGGGGGGGGGGGAGCAGTTCCTCCACATGAAGTTCTGAATGCGCTGCTGAGAGCTGTGTAAGAAAGACTGGAATGCCCGTGGCAGGCTTGTGGTCGAGGGTGTGAGGCCACGGGCTGGAAGGAGCGCACACCGAAATAGAACCCTGAAAAGATGTTTGTTCCCATTTACGTAAACATTTGATATTAAAAAGCCGGACGGGCGGTGGTGGCGCACGCCTTTAATCCCAGCACTCGGGAGGCAGAGGGAGGCGGATCGCTGTGAGTTCGAGGCCAGCCTGGTCTACGAAGCGAGTCCAGGACAGCCAAGGCTACACAGAAAAACCCTGTCTCGAAAAACCAAAAAAAAAAAGTAAAAATCATCTTTTTGCTATGTGTTTCTTTATGTCCATACTCCATTTCCACTGATTCATCTTCTCCTATGAAAGTCAAGTATTTTTGCATTTTTATTATTTAGTGTGGATTATACCATTTGAGCACTTACATTGTTTATATGGAACTGATTGACTTAAATACTTCTCTTTACTCTCTAGATCTCCTTTTCCTAACTCTGTACATATATACAGACATACCCACAACACACAGAAACATACACACGCATACATACACACACATATGTACAGACAAATACATATGGACATACACACATACTACATACACCCACATGCAAACATACATATATGCATACACACACTTACTGGTTAAAAATTCAAATGTTAAAATGTCCCTTAGTGTGAAAAGTGACCTGTAGACCTTTTAGTTTTTGTCATATACCTGTCTTACCTGCCACACGTTTCTACAAAGGATCAAAGAAAGGGTAACAAACGAACAGGGAAAACAAGTGAGGGCAAAAGTATGGCTGTTTTTATAAACTTACTTATATAGATTTTTAAAGTGCATCTTTGCAGGAGCTTTGCCCCTTTGCTCTGTTGCCTGCTACGCTGAACAGGAAAGCAAACCCAGAGGTAGCCAGGCACTGCACAGGCAGACGTGCTTTTGTAAATATTGCGGTGTCAGTTTTATTTCATTTATACAATTTATTTCATTGAGAAATATTGGATAAAATAGATTTCCAAAGCAAACGTTATGACTTATATTCTCCCAGGGTGAGCTGACTGCATTTCTCACAAGCTGAGGCTGCAGATCTCTTCCGAAGAAAAATGACAGGGCTTGACGCTACAACCTGGGTACGTCTTAAGGCGCAGGCTGGAGGTGGAAAGACCAGAATGTTTGACTGCCGTGGAACAGTATATAATAAAAACTATAAGGTCTCCTGGCCATATTTTACACTCAGAAACATTTTAACACTTAAATTTTTAATTAGAAACTTAGTCTCTTTGCTAGATTACATGATCATCCATCTTAAGAAAACAATGTTGAACTTAGTAATTATGTGATGTTTTAGAAGGACGTCAAGGTGGTTTCGCTTTTCTGTATTCCTTTCTGTTAGACAGCGTTCTTCCTCTTGTATGACATGCAGTTGCCTCTACAGATGTATTTAATGAATACTGATACTTAAAAGGAAAAAAAAATCCTTGTTTATGTGGCAAAGTAAGTAAATAAAAAAGAAAGGAAGTTGCCCGTAAGTAGCCGAGCATAGTGGGAGACCCCCGAAAGTGGTGCAGGTCACATTTAATGAATACAAACAGATAGGCATCATTCTGATTTAACATCCAGTCATTTTGTCTGGCTTTAATTATAATTATCTTCTGTTAATTAAAAAACAAGCTCATAAAGAGGCTTCAGACTTTTCCTCACCATTTCTTCACCAGGAATGAAGCATTCCCTCCCGCCTCGCCTATCTGTGATGACGTCTGACATTTGAAGGAGGGGTGCTAGCCCGGGGCATGCGTGCGTGTGTGGGAGGAGCTTCTGATTCATCTCCCTGAGTAAAGAGATTCCCAGGAAGGGAAAAGAAGAAACCTCCACAGCTCCCCCAAAAGAGAAGGAAAACAAGCCCCCAAAAGCTTTGAGAAAAGTTCAGGTCTCCTGGGCCATATTGGAAAAACTTCTGGCCCTTGATCCTGGTGTTAGAATTGCATATGTTATGGAGGTTTAGACACTTAGAACATACAGAATTTAAAAAAGTGTTTCTAGGTGGCAGAAATAGAGGGGAGCCCTTGTCACTTTAAGAGTGAACAATACCGCATTTGTGTAAATTGACGTACAACTGGGATCTAGTGGGTCTACCGTCAATGCAAACGAATGAAGCAATGTTCAGACCCACCATGAGGAAGCTAACATATCAAAAATCAAACCCCTGTGAAATAACAGTGTTGACGGGCTGTGGTAGTGATGTAAACAATCCTTGCATTTTATCTTTGGATATGTGTATAGGCGCACTTGGGGCTTGTGTCCAAGGGTCCATGCAGATAAGATGGCTTACGCTATGTATCAAGAAACCAGTTGCCCAAAGTATTTATTTTTGCTTCCTGTGGAAGCCAAGAATTAGAGACCTGAATCAATAGGTTCAATTTTGGCCTGGGGCAATTAATCATACGCTGCTTTTGTGTATTGTATTCTACATTGGTCCTTGGATGCGGCCGTCACTCTACACATGATGTATTATGGACGGACAGGGGCAAACCAAAAGAAAACATCTCAAAAAAAAAAACCCCACAACTTTCTCTTACCAAAAGTTTTCCTAGTGTTATTTTTATAGCCGAGTGAGAGAGAATTTACAGGGAGCTGAAATCATTGAAGCTAATTAGTTGAATGGCCCTATTATTTATCCAGGGACACGTAGTACAATAATTGCTATTGCAGGTTTGAAGCATCTCAGGGTTATTAATTCCAGAGCTCCCATGTCATCTCAGTACAGTAAAACTTCCTAATGGCACCCTGAAGGTGCATAATCTCATTTTAAAACTACTTTTTCTTCTTTTTTTCTGAAGGAACTGGCAGAATCTCCTTCCATAAAAGCTGGGAAAAGGGAAGAACTCATAATATTTCCCTCATAAGAAAGCAGTTATATTTTCTTATTATTTTTTTTTTTAAACGGCGTGACCTTTCCTACCTTCTGATGAGGGGTTTGCTGTGACACTTTATCAAAAGTTTATCTGAACTCTGCTCCTTTGCCTCCCTTTGGTGACAGCTAAAGCATGTCTTGATTTCTCCAAGGGACGTGGGAAAGGTGTGGGACGGCATTGGCTCTGGGCTCTTCCGTGGTTGTGTACTGGAGGGCTCACAAGAGAACACAGCAGGGTCCAGGTTAGAAGGCACAAGAGATAAGGCCTTCACCTATGCCTAAAAGAAGTCTCTTGTAGCCACCCTAGCCCACACCTACTTTGGATCCTCTTGGAGAAAACAACCACCATTGTATGTTGCCTATAAACACACACCAAGAAATGCCATGTGTGTAATTTCCGAGGGAAATGAAGCCATTGCTCATAAAATGGCTAGCACTGTCTCAAGTCAAGAGTGGTGTAGGTTGTCTGGCAAACATGCCATGCTCATCTGTATAAGGCCATCTGAATTTTTAGGTTGCATCTTCCCTTGTCTCCTTATGGCCTTGCTATTGCTGGAAAACCCAAGTCTGGCTCTCTCTCTCTCTCTCTCTCTCTCCCTCAAAAATTAGTCTGGGAAACATTTAAAAAGAATTTGACACCTAAGTGTCCCGTTGGACTCCAGAGGAGCCTTGTAGGAACATCTCATCTGTGCCTCGGCCTCAGGCCACTTTCTTTCTACCCAGCTCATGCACAACTCCAGAGAAAGGCCCGGAGCCTCCCCTGTGGTGACAGCTAGGGTAGCTCACAATCTAAAACCTACTGAGATTACACCATGCTCTCGACCCAAGAAACGACCAGAAGACCAGGATAGGGCTCTACCAGGAGCCATCATGATGCTACCCGTTCTGTGGTCTTAAAACCTGATCAAGTCAGATGTGGTAGTGCACACCTTTAATCCTAGCACTGGGGGCAGTGGGGTTGGGGTTTGGGTCACAGGGCCGTGGGTGGCAGAGGCAGGCATGCATATATATCTCTGTGAGTTTGAGGTCAGCCTGATGAGTTCCAGGGCAGCCAAGATTCTGTAGAGAGCTCTTGTCTCAGAAAAACCTAAATAAATAAATAAAATAATAAAATAAAATAAAAACTCTGAGCAGCGGCTTGTGTCCAGTTTTTCAAGACCTGCAAGCAAATACAATTAATTCCAACTACAGATGCTATCAAACTGTGGCATTGGCTCCAGCAATAAAGCAACTGAGACCTCAGGGAAGCTGATGCAATTAAAAACACTTGTCTTAAGCACAGGAGATAGATCAAAGTTCCTCCTCATCTCACCCTGTACGTACACACACACGCGCGCGCGCACGTGTGCGCCCGCGCACACACATGCTCACACTATTTAAACTTTGGCCATTTTTCTCACGGTAGCAAAATTCCTTGAATTTCAGCTCCCTGAAAATCCTTTATGTTCCCCGTAGCATCTCCAATGGCAATTCTGTTCATTACGGTCTTGAGTAGAGCAAGACACTAAAATGTCATCTTGGCGCTCCTCTACTTAGCGTTCATGATAAGGATGAGTAGACTTTCCCAGAAGTCCTTGGCTGCCTCCTCTGACGTACCTGAAAACGTAACAAAAGTCACACCAGTTCACAACTTACATAAGGCCCAGGGCAGAGAGGAATATACTGGAAAATCCTTTAGTTCTGTCATGGGGGCGGGCCTCTCTTTTTCACTGTAAACAAGACCATCTCTTTAGTTGGCTTTTGGTCTTGAAAACCACAGCGTTAAGATCAGAGATCCTGCCTTCCTGACCCACAACAACTGAACAATCCAGGTCTCCAGGTCACTCATGTCTCTCTCTCTCTCTCTCTCTCTCTCTCTCTCTCTCTCTCTCTCTCTCTCTCTCTCTCTCTCCCTCCCTCCCTCCCTCCCTCTCTCTCTCTCTCTCTCTCTATCTATCTATCTCTCTATCTCTCTCTCTCTCATATATTATTTACTCAAGAGTCCATATCAACCCTTTGGGGGGCTGTTAGAATCTATTTTATAGTGTGTTGGTCACTGACCTGATAAGTCATAATCGCTCAGGAAGCATCATCAGTTTTATCAGGTAGGTGCAGCTGCTGCTTGGGCACAGAAAATTCTGGGCCTTCCAATCTGCGCAATAACTGCTCTCTGGAAGAAATGCTCAATGGCTGTGCTATGCACTCACCGAAAGACCGCCTACTCATATGCAGACTCTATTTCTGGAGTTCGGACATTTCCAATCACTGAGTGTCCATCAACTCACACAGAAACATCTTAACAATGCTGCCTAGCCCTACGTGCATTTGACCTTCGAACCCTCTTAACTGCTCCATGGCTTGAGCTCTGTTTGTAAGAAAAGGGAATAATTTTCACTGTGTGTTTTGTGTATAGCTGTGGTGGGGTGGGGGTGGGCGGGGGGTCAGGCAGTGCAATAAAATCTGTAATATCTAATGTCCCAGAAAACACAAGCACACAGAGAAGTTCATGTTTTAATCAATTTTATGGTTGAAATGCTTTTGAAAGCTATTATTTTGGAAAACCAAGAAAATCCCAACCTAATGTGTTAAATCACTAAGATGTCTATATCTCTTGCCCCAAGACAGACTTTTAAAAGTCATTAGAGATAAATAAAAACAAGTTGTTTCCAGATGTCCCTCCTCTATAATGAAGCTTCCTTGCCACCTCCTCCTTTTTTTTCTTTTTCTTTTTCTTTTCTTTTTTTTTTTTTTTTTTTTTTTTTTTGGTTTGCTCTGGCTTCATTTGTCTACTTTTTCATTCCTTTGCAGTTATAAACGTCTTACAACAAGCCTTTGCATAACAATGCTGGCAGACCCTTAACCATAACTGTGTGAATGGCGCCGCTTTGCTTTAATTTGGCTTGATTTAAGCGAAAAGAACGCAGACTTAAAGAGGGCATGCATTCGGAGGTGATTCCACACACTCCGTTTTAACCAACAGTCTTTATAAGCGTTCATTAAGAAACTCCACCAGGCGTGTTTCCTGCTGTAGAATCGACTTTAACGGAAGAAATAAAGCTGTGAAGATTCCGTTTTCACTTTGTTTCTCGTAAAGACAGTCAGCATCCAACATAAACAACAATTTACACCCAGCATTTATTCTGGAAATTACAGTATCGTGCAGTTAACGCACGCAGATAAATAATGTTTTATGGGATGCCGTGGAGTCCTTTCAGGGTAGCGGATGCTTAACCGAATTAAAGGATTTCGAGAACTCAGAGCTCTCATTTTAAGCAGGTTTAAACAGTTAATATTACGAAACACAAGCACAGAGGAGCTGGCCCAAATATATTTTTAATGCACACTTATTTTATTTCCATGGCTTCCCATTTTGGTTTTATTGCCATTTGGCACCTTCTATAGATACTAAGTTTCTTGTCCCCCAAGCCCTCTCCCTGGGGACTCTGCCTGCTTTATGATGACATTTCTTAATCCACTTTTTAATCCCCTCTCTGTCTGCAGGTGTAGAACTATCAGAAATGAAACTATAATTCCTGCTGGATGGGTTATATCACAGAGGTGATTATAAAAAATAAAGAATGATGATTTTAAATAAACAATGCCCCAGAATGTTTGGTTTGGTTTGTTTTAGGAAAGGGAGAAGCTTATAAATTTAAGCTAGTGTTTGGCCTTTCAGTTTTAGGGAGAGGGGCAAGAAAAAAATTTCAAATGAGGAAAGGGGACAATGATCCCTACAAATAACCATAGAATATAACAGTCTAGGCTCATTTTTTATATATATAATATAAACCACAGAACGCAGTCAACGAAAGCAGACACAAGCATTGAGGGGGCAGTTGAGGCGTAGGGACAGAAACTAGGAGACATTCTGCATGAAAGGACTCTGCCCGGATATGCAGGTGCAAAGCAAGGGCAATAAATGCCCTCTCACCCTTGGAGCTGTAGCTGATCTGTGTCTTTTTCAGGACAAGCCTCCCTTTTCCGTGTTGTTCAGTCTTCATCGCCTCCCGAGGTCGCTTATGAGGCTCCTGTCTGCTCCCAGATAAGCGAAATGTGTCAGCAGCTATCAGAGAGCCATAATTTTTTTAGCCAAATTTAATTTGTGCTTTTCAATATTACAATGTGTGGGTTTTTTTTAATTTTTCTAAAACATAACATCGGAAAAGATTGGCTAAGTTTTAGCCGCCTTGTATCCACGTGTTTTATAACAAGGCACGGTTTTCAATACCGTTACAGCGTGATTTAGCTGTGGTTAAGGTTAAGTTGGCATTTCTATTCTAAATCACTTTTTTTTTTTTAGGCTTTTGAAACTTGACCTTTTAAATTCTAATGGGACTGATGCTGAGAGAGCCAAGACCAACTGAATGTGATTAAACATACATAAAGCCAGTAAAAAACTTGCCATGGGGGCCAGTCCAGCCGTCTAATTGAACTATTCTGTTTTGACAAGCTACTATCTACTGGAGGACCTTAACACATTCTTCTCTTCCAGTTCAGTTTTATTATCTAAAATTGGGGGATGTTACAGCTGGCTTCAGCTATGTGATCTTTCTCTTAAGTTCTCTGTGAGCCCTTCTCTTTGGTAGAAGTTTATCTTCAGCTCAGAATGCCACCCCAGGAGCCTTTCCTTCCAGCAGCAGCGACGTGAGGTGATTTCTCCTGCTAAGAGCACATGTTAACTGCAGTACTGTTTCTGGACTTGTTACTTGCTGCAATTTTTATTTTGTTTTCTGTTTCTCGTACATGGGTGTTCTGCTTACATGTGTATCTGTGTGCCACGTTGTGTTCCTCGTACCCAGGGAAGACAAAAGAGGGCATTGGATCCCCTAGAACTGTAGTTACAAATGGTTATGAGCTACCCTATGGGTGTTGGATGCTGAACCTTGGTCCTCCACAAGAGCAGCCAGTGATCTTAACCACTGAGCATCTCTCTAGTCTCTCATTTGCTGTTTCATATTAGTATTGTATTGCTGTAATCGCAAAGGCCTCCAGAGGCCAAGGATTATATCTTAAACTTCTTATTTCCTGCAGGGGTTTTGTTGTTGTTGTTTCTTTTCTAAATTTATTTATTTATTTTCTCTCTCTCCCTCTTCCTTTCCTTCCTCTCCCTCTCCCTCAGCACCCTTCTCTCTCTCTCTCTCTCTCTCTCTCTCTCTCTCTCTCTCTCTCTCTCCTTCCACGACTTGGGTTCCAGAGATGAAACTCAGATTGTCAAAGCTTGGTAACAAACACACAAAGCCACAGCATCAGTTCTTGCCTACAGTCCTTAATGCATCCTCCTTACAGAGAACGCATTCAATAATTACTTAATGAAAAAAAATAATGATTACTTAATGAAGAAGTATCACAATTATTTTTGGTTATTTGAGACGGATTCTCTCTGTGTAACAGCTCTGGCTGTCCTGGAACTCACTCTGTAGATCAGGCTGGCCTCAAACTCACTGACATCCACCTGCCCCTGCCTTCCAAGTGCTGTGCTTAAAGGCATGCGCCACCACACCAGTTTCTTTGCCTTAACAGAAATGATATTTTTGATCATCAGAGTAACTTCTTATTCAATGGGCACTGTGAAGGAACAAGACATCTGAGGCCCATGTCCTCGTGGAATTGTGTGTCCTATTGGGAAAGCTGACAATAAAAAAATTAAACCAATAAATAACAATTATAGATTGCGATTAGCATGACAAAGGAGAATATTATAACAGATTTCCATCACTGGGGAAAATTCATGGAGAGAGATTCCAGGACCAAAGTGAGCCCGAGCTACAAAATCCAAGGACAGCTGTTGTGTCCGGTGTGTCCCGTGCATACCGTTTGCACTGGACATTTCATTTCTGAGTTTGTTGGAGGGGAAAGGAGATGAAAGCACCTTTCGGGAAAATTCAAAATGCCTCATATACTACCACCATGTCTGTCTGTAGTTGGCAAAACACATGGGTAATAGTATCCGGGCAAATGTGGGCCAGTAACCAAAACGTTCATGGGGAAAAGAAAGGAGCCTACCCAAAATTATAGAACAAGGGGAATGAATGACAGAGGGCAGCACATCAGATGCACTGGGGTTGTCTGCAAAGCGAAGCCCATTACAGACACAACGTAAGACCCACTCTCTGGTACTGGCGTTTTCCTGTTGCTCCCCTGCCTCTGGACCCCTTTCCCACGCCATCTGCTGTGGCTAGCAGGCCGTGTTCTTAGTCCATGGACTAGCTGTGGTGTATACAGTTCTCCCTTCCCAAGGCAGTGCAGTTCATTGGAAGGCATGGTTTTGGTCACCGTGGTTGCTCAAGAACGGGTCCAGGATCTCTTGTGGGGCTTTTGTAATGAAATGCCCACGGCGCATGCTCAGAAACCTTTGTGAAGAAGGGGAAGTATTGGGAGTGGGTGGTAGCTTACCCAGGCTCTTCTGGAGAGCCACTTATCGACAGTTTGATTCAGATGGATACCGTTCAGATAGCTGGAAGACCACTGAGCTGTGAAAGTATAAGTGCACAGCGTGGGAGGGGTTAATACCCTCACTGTGTACGTTTGCACTTTAATTCAGCAAATATTTACCAGGCGCTTCCTGGTTACAGGCCCTGCTCAAAGCACTCTTTCAGAAGTACAGACGTAGCTAGGAGAGACGTAAGATGAGTTCAAAGGACTCATGCAGAAAGCTGTGTGACAGGTGCTATAGGCATCACCAGAGCTCTGGGGGCGGGAAGGTGGGGCAGCCAGTGCAGACTGCACGATGAGGAGGGTCGGGAGGCAAGTCATTCTCGGTGATTTGGTCCTGTTAGGAGACTCATGCTATGGTCTAAACGGTGGCATGGCGCCTTTGGGCAAATACTCTTACCTCTGCAAGCCTTAGTAAAAGGAGAAGTTTAAGTCTTGTGTGTGTGTGTGTGTGTGTGTGTGTGTGTGTGTCTCTGTGTTTGTATCTGTGTGTATGTGTGTTTGTATATGTGTGTATGTGTGTATATCTGTGTGCATGTGTGTGTTTGTGTGTGTGTCTGTGTGTGTGTCTGTGTGTGTGTATCTGTGTGTATGTGTGTTTGTATATGTGTGTATGTGTGTGTATCTGTGTGCATGTGTGTGTTTGTGTGTATGTGTGTGTGTCTATGTGTGTGTCTGTGTGTATGTGTGTGTTTGTATATGTGTGTCTGTGTGTGTGTGTATGTGTGTCTGTATTGGCACCCAAAGGTTGACATAGAGTATCTTCCTTAATTGCTCCCCTTCTTTTTGAATCAGGGTTCCTTGCTGAACCTGATGCTCACCAACTCAACTAAACTGGCTGTCTCTCTCTGCCCGACCAGGGCCAGGACTACGGATGAGAGCTGCCACACCCAGATTTTTGTGAGGGTGCTAGGGATCCAAACTCAGGTCCTCATGCTTATGCAGGGTACTTTACACAGTTGAGCCATCTCCTGAGGCCAGACCAGTGGATCTTGAAGGTTCTTCCAGCTCCTGTGCTGAAGAGATGGCTCAGTGGTCAAGAGCACTGGACTCCTTTTCCAGAGGACCTGGGTTTGATTCCCAGCATCTCCATGGTGGCTCATAACCATCTATAAACTCAGTTCCAGGGGATCCAACACCATCTTCTGACCTCTATGGGCACTAAGCTAGCACATGATGTGCTAACATACATGCAGAGAGAACACTCATACACACAAAATTATTTTAATTTTAAAAAATTAAGCTCTTTTATCCCAGATTCACCATGGTACATGAAGATACTCCCCAAAAAAGAGGCCTTGGAGGATAAGATGAAATAAGGACTGTGCTAAGGTGCCTTTTCCACTGGTGGACAGAGGAGGCTAGAAGTAGGAATGGAATATTCCAGAGCAAAGGGGGCTACATCCACAAGAGACAGCATGGAGAAATACAAGGTGTGTCCAGGGAAAACCAGCTAATCACCCCATTTGCAAGGGTGACTCTCGGAGCAGGAGGAGACCTGCCTAACTTACAGAATGCCAGTCTGAGTGAGGTCTGATGTGCAGCTTAACTGAAGCTCATTTATGTAATCAATATTTCTGGCTTTCAGTAGCATTCAAATGACTAAGTTGCCTAGGCCTTCCTTTCTGTACAAAGGTTAAAGGTGTGTGTAGCCCTGACAGTGACCTAGGCTCTTAGTGAGAAGAGAGTTGTCACTGCAGCAGGTTTACAGATGAGGACATGGAAGCACAGAGGGATAACTCTCTCAAAGTCACATGACTGTAAAATGTCAGTCAGGGCTGGGAGCCCTATTCATTGTAATTACCTTAGTAAACTTGATTTAAAAAAAAAAAAAAGAATAAGAAACAGAGTAAGCTTGATGCTGTCTTCATTTTTTTTTTTTTAATCTCTTTAAAATTAGCAAAGTATGGAACTGTGTTAAGTGAAATAAGCTAGACTCAGAAAGTCAAATAACATCTTCTTTCATGCACATGGTTACATTTCTAAATCTTTATATTTTTCTTTTTTCTTTTTTTCGAGACACAGTTTCTCTATGTAGCCCTGGCTGTCCTGGACTTGCTTTGTAGACCAGGCTCGCCTTGAACTCACAAAGAGCTACCCATCTCTGCCTCCGGAGTGCTGGGATTAAAGATGTGCACCACCACTACCTGACAAATCTTTATTCTATTTATCACTGGGTGATGAACCTACGCACGTTCAACAGAGTGAGTGTGGAGGTCAGAGGACAATTCAGGAGTCAGTTCTCTCCTTCCACTGTGTGAGTTCCAGAGACAGAACTTGGATCATCGGGCCTGTAGGCAAGCACCTTTACCTGCTGAACCCTCTCACCTGCCTGAGATGCTCTTAAAAGAGATGTAAGAGGGGCTGGAGAGATGATGGCTCAGAGGTTAAGAGCACCATCTTCTCTTCCAGAGGTCCTGAGTTCAATTCCCAGCAACCACATGGAGGCTCCCAACCATCTGTAATGAGATCTGGTGCCCTCTTTTGGAGTGCATGAAGAACATTGTATACATAATAAATAAATAAATAAATAAATACTCTCTTTAAAAAGAGAGAGAGAGAGAGAGAGAGAGAGGAAAGAAAGGGACACTATTTGGGAAGAAGGAGGGGACCAACATAAGGCAGGGAATAGAGAATAACAGGACGATTATCATCAAATATATTATATACATGTATGGAGCTATCATAAAACTCACATAATTAACATGTATGCTAACCTAAAAGCCTTCTAAAACCTAACAGTAACTAAAAACACGCACAAAACCCAAAAGATTAAATAAACTAAACTAGTGCACACAAATTATTGCCAACGCACAACTAAGGCACTTTAATCCTGTGTGACCAAGAAACTTATTTATTGTCCTCAGCAGCCTGCCACCAGCACTGCTGTTTAAGAAGTCTTTGGAGTTGGGCTGGGGCCAGAGAAGGAAATATACTCAGAGGGCATTACACATATAGAGAGTTACATGGCCTTATGTAACCTTGTATAATAAAAAAGCCAAACAAATCAAGATAAATGCAAAGGTAATAACTGCTTTATCGGGATATGTTCAGAGAGCCACGCATGGTAAAAACAGACATACCTGTGATCTTGGATCTCAGGCAGCTGAGGCAGGAGGATCATGAGTGAGGGGACGGCCTGGGCTACATAGCAAGACCCTGTCTCAGAAAAAAAATGTACTCATAAAGTGCTGCTTTTAGAAAACAGTTCAAAGCTGAGACTTTGGTTCAGTGGTAGAATGCCTGCCTAGCCAGTACACGGTCCTGGGTTCAATTCTCAGCGCTGAAAAGAAAATTAAAATAAAACGAAGAAGCTGAACATGGTACTGTATACTTGGGAAACGGAAGCAGGAGGATCGTCGTGAGTTTGAGCTCAGTCTGGGCTACATAGCAGTTTCTGGGCTAGCCTGGTCTGTGAGCTATATAGGAAGAGCCTGTCTCAAAAAGAATGAACCAAGGGCCAGTGAAAGAGCTCAGTGGGTAAAAGTACCTGCCCTAACCCTAACCCTGATGCTGATGCTGAAAATGCATGTGCAAAGAAAGAACAGCTCCCCCCAAGTAGTCCTCTGACAGCCACCAAATAAATAGATAATAATAGATAAATGCGACAATAGAATAAAACATTTAAAAACCAGATTGTAGGTTAGGCTTTATGAACACTAAAATTACTTTTGGAAGATGATAAATATTCCTGAAATTCAAGAGGGAGGGACAGTTCCTGAAGCCACCTGAGGGAGGACAACAGCTACTGTCCTCTGGGTTTCTACCATGGGAGGTACTCAGAGCTGCCAATAATCCCTCAGGCGGGGGGCTTTCACAAGAATGAAACTGCTCTCCAGGAAGGAACAGGGTCAAACATCACACTTCCTTCTGTGCCCAAATCTGGAGGTAGGGGTACAGTCTTTCTCCAGCTCTGGCATAAGCAAAGGGCTTCAGGTTGGAACTACGCCCACATTGGTCCTTTTCTGCTATACGAGCTTAGGGCACAGGAGCCAGAACCAAAGACAAGCGTCTAGACCAGTGTGTCTCAGCCTTCCTATTGCTGCCACCCTTTAATTCAGTTCCTCACATTGTGGTGACTCCCAACCGTAAAAATTATTTTCGTTGCTACTCCATAAATGCAACGTTGCTAACTGTTACAAATCATAATGGTAATGGTAAGCAAGAGATCTGCTATGTGACCCCCCTCCCCGCCCCCCAAGAGGGTCACGGACCCACAGGTTGAGAACTGCTGCTCTAGAAGAAGCCACAGGAGCCCATAATATTCTTCAGCTCTTTTATCGTCTTTTGTTTGTGTAATCTTAAACAAATTCCCTGACCCACGTTCCCTGGGGCAGCATCTTCCTCTAAGTGCATCTTCCTGGCTGTTGCTAAGCATCTGTGCTCCCCAAGCCTCCTTTAATACACGTCACTGTCATCAGCAGTGTCTTCCTTTCTTCTCCTCATCCACTTCTGTTGGCTGAAATGCACGCTTAGCAGGAAGTCAACTGGCCTGGCAAGGCCCAGCTGTGAGTGGGGCTTGAGTGAGAAGTATTTATGGCCTGACAGGAAGCTACAGCTAACGATGAGGCTGACTGGTGGCTGTTAGCGAGGAGAAGGAAGTGTTTATGACCCCCATCTGCTGGTTTCAATAGGATAGAACTGCCTTTATGGCGTCAGTCCCCCCTGTGACTTCCTTCCATTTGGACGTGATAGCTTATTTCAAGACGTTCCCACCCAACGGGGCCCTCCGTTGGCCCCTTTGTTTTGGAGTGACTAGGAAGGAAAGACTTTGTTACTGGAATGTGGGGATGGGGTGGTATTTACGGTTGTGACTGGAGTTGGAGAAAGCCACCTTCTTGCCATTGATTGTGTAGCTCCAGGAAGGCAGCCCCACTTCCTGCTCCCTCCTTAGCTGCTAACCACTGTGAAGGCACAGCCATGTTAATTCTGGTCACTGTGGGCCAATGGGCTAAGCATTGCCTAACCCTATTCTAGCTAGAATGATACTACCTTGACTTCTTGCCTTGTGGAGAAAAATAACTTTCATTTAGTTGGTCCCTTGCTTCTTGTCTTTCACTTAGCTTTCATGTTTTCCTGCCTCTCGACTTTTTTCTTTTACAGACCCTTAAAGCCAACAGAGGTGGTGCCCGCTCAGATCAAAACTGTTGTTTGTGTAATAGAACATAGCGAAATGACCCCGTTCTTTATAGCAGTCCAGGTTAGGAGTGTCTAGAGATGGCGATTCATTTTCGAAAGTACCAAAAATTTAGGAATTGCCTTACAACAGCTCACACATCGCTGAAACCCGTGTTTTCTGTGTATTGATGGTATTTCCATTTTACTGCAGAATGAGTTTTTTTTCCCTTGGTTTTATTTGTGGCTTCCCCTAGGCCTATTAGTACAGATGAAATTGTATATTAAATTGCTCAAATAATCAGCATAGTATAGGTAAATCAAGGACTTTAACTCCAGTACTGTTTGAGTGGGCATCAATGAATCTGTTCAGTGTGACTTTTTCCCTTTTGCAAAACCAAGAATTCTTTCCTTTTCAAGATCTCATGTCTAAAACATGAACAGTTTGCTAAATTTTATTCTCTCCCTCCCTCTCTCTCTCTCCCCCTCCCTCTCTCTCTCTCTCTCTCTCTCTCTCTCTCTCTCACACACACACACACACACACACACACACACACACACACACATACACACACATGCACACACAGAGAAGTTCATTAGTTTTTCTGACTTACAGAACAGAAGGGTAAACTTAAGTCTGGGAGTAACTCAGCCAACAATGAGCTTGCATGTCTCCTTTAAGACCCCATCTTCAGCCAGGCAGTGGTGGTGCACACCTTCAATCCTAGCACTCGGGAAGCAGAGGCAGACAGAGTTTGAGGTCAGCCTGGCCTACAGAGTGAGTTCTAAGATCCTTACCTTCATTTTTACTGGGGGCAGGGGATAGAAAGGGGCAAACAAAGGTGACCTGGGCATCTCCAGAGAACTCCACAGTAATATTTTTCAATGGGGGACACTGTCGTTGAGTCTCATGAATTGGCTACAGTTCTGCAGCCGACTACCTAAAGCCTGGGAGGTAACAGTGTGTGACGAGCTACACTTTATAGTATCGCTCATAGAGAGGCAATTCTCAAAGTGGGACTCTCTGCTGGGAATGTCCCTTCAAGCCTTAGCACCGTCACTGTCCTAAGAACCTCAAGTGAACACTGAGTACCATAACCTGAGAGCTGAGCCTTGACTTTCCCCACAGAAGTTCCTCTAGTCCCTAAGCTAAGGTTGTTTCCAGAACACAGGGCCAAACCTTGTAGTGCTCAGTACAGCAGCGAGTCCAGCCCCATGTTTATCCAATGCACTCCCCGAGAGCAGGGTATAAGCTGCGCGTCCCTGAGACTTTCTTTTGAGCCACATGTTAGCAAGTGGCCTTTCTATCAACAAGGGTCCAGACCACAGCATCAAATGATCCAAGCCACGTCGCCTCCTGTCTTCAGAGTTAAGCTGGCTCCTAACCCTTCCGTGCAGTGGTTAACTCCACGGAGGAGCCTTCTATCAGCAGTAATAGCTTCAAGGTGGGATATAAAAAATGAAGAGTGTTTAAATTGTTAATAGGTTTCATGTTCTTGTCACTGTTGAGGGTTTGTCCCCTTTTATAAACTCATAGAGTTTGGTTGACATTGCTTTTATGTGAGCCATCAGCCAGTTGGTGATGGCGTTGCTGTGTTAGACCGTTACTGCCGGATTGTATTTGCAGTAAAGACGGAGAATGGAGGCTGTAAATCTGTAGCCGGAGATTTAGGGCCCCGCTACTCTGCAGTTTAGGCCCATGTGCCGGGGAGTCCATTTTCCTCCGGCAGAATTATGCCCTGCTACCATACCTTCCCGGGTGCTGATCACCTCACCCATTCCCTGGCCTACCGAGGCACTTAATATGGCTAATTCAGTTAAAGAAGCCTGGGGGAGGCAAAGCAGATGAGCATCTCACTGAAAGGCAGATGCCAAGCAGGTGACTGATGCTGGCCTGTTCTTTCCCCTGCGTGAAACGTCAAGTGGAAACACAGAGTGCAAACACAGAGAAAAACAGCAAGAAAATGTTTCTGAGGTGTCTGGCACAGTCTTCCTCCAAGCAGGAAATGCTGCCTTCCCCAACCCGCTGACCCCTGTGGTCCTCAAGGCATTATCAGGAATATTCAGGAAGCACATTCTTTCCGAATTCAGGATATGTCAAGAACCTTGAAGCCTTGACATTTTTTACAAAATGACTACCAAAGTGTAGAAGGCGGTGGAGTCTGTACTTTGGGGACAAGTAACTAAATGTAGAAGAGGAAAAATAAATAAATAAAACCAACCCTCAACTTTTTTTTTTTTTCTAGCCAATTGGTTTTGAAAATAGAAACCACTTGGAAGTATCTCTTATTGCCGGGTTCAGAAATATTTCGGAAAGACGTCAATATTAAATATATTTTAAACTGCCTCGCTAATTGTACGCGGTTTCTGCTCCTGGGTATCTGATTGCGAAAAGAATTCTGGAATGTTTCTTTAGTAGTCAAAAGTTCTAAGTGTGATTTTAGATTTGTTTTGTTGTGCCTGGTGGGGCCCTCCCCAAAGAGGAAGAATGTTAAATATAAGGCTCATCTGCGTCATCCATCGGGAGGCATCTGGGGCTGCTTTGGGTGTCAGCTGTGGCACAAATGTGCAAGATTTAACCACCCAACTAGTGAGCCAGCATTGGCCTATTAAGACTTCAGATGATCTGTTCGTGAGCTGTCAGCCCAAATTGAGCTTGAAGCCTGCTGGAAAAGATCTAATTTTCATAATTTTCCAGACCCTTCACGCCATCCTTCCTTTCAATAGCACCCTCCTCCCACGCATGCGCACAGAAGGGTAAACTTGAACACACAGACACAGGCACAGAAGAGCTCTGTCCCTAGGGATACATCAGGCCCCTTGCCCGAAAATGCACCGGGTTCATCCAGGGGTCAGGCCTGCCTTCGACTTCCTGCTTGAGGAGCCCCATGTGTGGTGTTCCAACACAGCTAGAGGCTAGTGATGACTAAGTAAGCCGTTCTTCATATTACTGCCTCCCACCAAGAAACAGGGTCCCTTATGCTCCTGGACCCTGAGTGAATGGGCACAACGAATACCTTTTTAATATATAAGGTGGAACTAATGCCAATAGAAATCGTGCTTATCCGTCCCATGACCTCATGCTTGTTAAAAAAAAAAAAAAAGAGGACGGAGCCATTGTCTATGAAGATGGAGACTTGTCTCACAGTACACTGGGGACTTTGATCATTTAGTGCTTGCTTAAGGCAACCTTTGAGATCTACCTGACCCCAGCTGGTCTCCAAAGGACACCATCCTCCTGTGTAGCTGGCGATATCTTCTGAGTACCTGGGACCCGAAATGTGGTGCTATGAGAACCGAGGGCACGTTCAGATTTAACCCTTTGCAGAGTGGGAGGTCAGATAAGCAGTGCATGGTGCAAAAGATAAAGTCACTCTGTGTCCCTTCCCGGGGGCAATGCCACTCAGCCACACCGCACAATAAACCATCTGGTTTCCCGGCACAGTTTGTCGGTGCACCAAGGTCTTTGAGACTGTAGGAGCTTGGATCCCTTGTCTAAATGCCGGCCAGCTGTATTTCTACAATGGTGGTCGATCGTCTTTGCCCTCAAAGGGCATTTCCTGCGACTCAGGGCTCTACAGTTAGAATAAAGGGAATTATTTCCTATCTCCACTGCTTTCTGCTTTTCTTTTCTTTTTTTTTTTTTTATCATGAGTCAAGACTGAGTACGTTACTCAAACCCTGGCTTTTCCCTGAAGTCTGTTGTTTACAGAGAGACATTCGGGTCCCTGGGGCTCACTCCCATAAAACCTTATTATCATATATTTCAAGGCATAAACTTCAGTTGTCAGCTCAGGAGGACGGTTTGGGAAGCTCTGGCTGCTCTTCTCCTTCTGCTCCACTCTTTTTCTCCCAGCTCTGCCCCCCCCCACAACCCCCACCCTGCATTCCGCCCCCCCCATCCCACCCCCACTCAGGCAACGTTCTGCTCCAAGCTGCCTCACTCCTTATTCCACTAATTAGACAAGGAGTCCGGGGAGGCCATTATTAGATTCTAAGAATCTTCATCAGAGCCCATTACATCCTCAGACACAGCACAAACATTTTACTAACTGAGCCCATGAACACTTGAGCCGAGTCAGCCTTGGCCTTCAGCATCCACCCTTCCCTTTGTACTGCATAGGGCTACGTTGCCAACGAGAGCTTCTCGACTGCCTGTGCATCTTTGCACTCATCTCTTTACCCTCCCCAGTGCTAATTGCTGTTGGTGGGAGTAAAAGGGCGACCTGAGAAGCCGGATTTTCCTTGGTGGAGTATGTGACTGTGTGTAAATGTCATAGGTATTAATGTCGCCTGTGAGCAGGATTCATGGTTGCCTGTTTTCCTCTCATTTTCTGTCCAGGGACAAGGATTATTTGTATAGACCAAAAGTCTTCCTTTCCGCCTGCCCCCCCCCAATGGAAGAATAATCTTGCATTATAATATAGTAACTGCAAAAGAAAGCCCCTTTCTGTTTCATTCTTTTCTTTCTTAGCCCACTGTCTAGTGAGTTTCTGATTGACTCACAGACCAATTAAAGTAAAATTTAATGGAAGAATAGATTAACTCCCCGAGGTGTCCCTCCCATCCATCACATTTTTATAGCAGGAGCTGTGAGGAAGCTCATAACTTCATGCTGTGAATGTGATAATAAAGAGGGCACGGAGAGGACTCCGATTTACTGCCGGGCTGATGTTCGCCAGGACAGAATTTACTGCCCAATCCCCTGCCCCTTTTTATTCAGGAGGAGGTCACTAGATCTGCCCTCCGCCTGGGTCTGAGATACCGAAGGGCAGATTGTCAGGTCAGGATTCGTTCCTTTAATTGGGGTGGGGGTAGGAGGCACGGGCTGGGAGTCTCATTGTCCGGAGTTGGATATTAGGTTCAATCCCTTTCTGTCTCCAGGTAGCCGCTGTCACTCCGAGTGTTTACATTTTTAAAAGGTGCATTTGATTTGTTACTATTCGTCAGCAAGGAAGTGAAGCCAGCTGTGTCTGGTTCTGAGTCACTGAGTCATTGTCTTTTGTCTACAAGCCTTTCCGGGTAACTAAAGATTTCTCTCTTCACCCTCAATGATAATTCCTCTTGGACGTCTTTTGGTGAGAGATCTCAAAGCACTTCATAACATGATTTTGGTCTTTCTGATAGGTCCAAAAGAACCTCCTGGCCTTCCTAACAGTTTGCCGGTTCTGATTCTTTCTCACAGGAAGGTGTGGCTTGGAGCATCACACATGATAACAGACTTGTCCTGAGAAACCCTGGTGGCTTGCGTATATTCGCTAAAACTGTTCTTCGTGTAGCAAAACCTATATTTTAGGCCTGAAGTGTTTCCACCCTGGGTCCGGTTTCATAGTTACATTGGATAATTTTGTTTTAAGGTTTGGGAAGATAGAATCAATATTTTAAAATCATGTTCATCTGATGGTCCTTGACCTCAAGACCGGTCCACACCAAACTCACTGTGTTGGTTACTCTTCTTATCATCATGAGAAAAAAAAAAAAAATACCTGACAGAAACAGCTTAATGGAGAGCTGAGTTATTTTGGCTCACAGTTGCGAGGAGCTTTGGTCCATCATGAGGTGGGGGGAGAGGCACGGGAGAGTCTCTAACAGCAGGAGGCTGTGACGGGACTCCTCATCAGTGAGTTAGGAAGCAGAGAGCCTTCAAAGCCAGCTCCGCTGACCCACCTCTGCAACCTATGTCTCATGTCGCAAAGAATCTACAACCTTCCCCCAAAATAGCCCTGACAACTGGGGACCAAGTATTCAAACACACAACTCGCAGGGACATCTCATATTCAATTCATAGCACTCAACACCTATCCTCACCTTCACTATCCGCTCCTCTGGGGCTGGAGAGATGGCTCAGCAGTTAAGAGCACTAGCTGCTCTTTCAGAGGATCTGGGTTCGATTCCCAGCACTGACGTGGCAGCTCACAACTGTCTGTAACTCCAGTTCCAGGGGATCAGCAACCTCATGCATATATATATACCGGCAAAGCAACAGGGCACATTAAATAAATAGACACCTTATTTTTTAAGATTTATTTATCATATATACAGTATGCATCAGATCACATTATAAATGGTTGTGAGCCACCAGGTGGTTACTGGGAATTGAACTCAGGACCTCTGGAAGAGCAGTCAGTGCTCTTAACCACTGAGCCATCTCTCCAGCCCAACACATCATTTTTTAAAAATAGCCCCACCCCCTCAAAGGTGTGAGTCTGAGAATGATGCTCGAGTCTTCCTCCCTGCACATCCAGTGCCTCACTGGTCACCAGACTCACCAAGTCTCCCTCTGTAATATCTCTTGCCTTAGTTCGCGCTTCTCATCCTCTCTTTGATGGATTCTGGGTGATTGTCTTCTATTGCTCGCCCCATCTTCACTCTCATCTTCCTATCAGCCACCCCCCTCCATGCTCATGAAAGAATTAAAACAAACAAAAGTCAACCTCTGTAATGTTCTTGCTAATATATATCATATCATATTATATTATTATATAGAAGGTCTAGCCCTTCTACTGCTTACAGCATAACTCTAAATGCTGTTGCATAGCACACATGTGACAGGGCCGCTTCATGACCTATGGCAGTGATTATCTCTAAGTTTGGAGACGTATCATGTGATCCCCAATTTTCAGCTTTGATAAGAACTCTTTGTAAGTCACCCTTACCCATCAACACTATTTTACAGAGAGGAACGTTATAATATCAGGAAAGAGGAAGGCTGTGAGTTCAGAAGAAAGTATTTTGTAAAATGTAACCGTGTGACTTTGTGGGAAGAAAGTTCTCCGTGTGGCCCTAATAGCTTTCCTTTCACTGTCGACCTGAGAAGCATCCTCTCTCATGACTTCATAGATGCTTCCCGCCATATCCCTACTCCTCCCTCAGAATCCAGCTCAGGCACCACAGGCTCTGCGGCATCCGCCCCTCCTCTTCCAACGCACATTTTTCCGTGCTCTCTCCGTGTTTACAGAGTGCCAGACTCACACTGGGTGCTTTGGATTTCTTCGTTTAATTTCACCAAGCGATTAAACAACAGTCTTATAGAGAGACGTATCTTAGGAGATGGATCCCTGCTTATCCATTAATGCCACTGACACTCATTGAGGATGCACCATGGTGCAGACGCCTCTGCACAGTGTACGCTTCAATAACCGGGAGAGAACATTGAAGAGGTGGGAACAGCTACTCTCCTCTGTGCTGTGAGAGAAGCTGGTTGGAAGCCTGAACGCGGCGACAACAGAAATGACAATTTATACCAAAACTGTCACACGATGCCTCTTTCCTCTCTAGGCTGAGTTCTCTGTTTTTTAAATGTGTGTGTGTGTGTGTGTGTGTGTGTGTGTGTGTGTGTGTGTGTGTGTGTGTTCACCATGTGCGTTGCAGGTGTCTACAGAGGCCAGAGGGCACGGGATCCCCTGGGTTGGGAGCTACAGGTGGTGTGATCCGCCTGACGTGAGTGGTGGGAACTGACCCCAGGGTCTTCTGCGAGAGTAGTTAGTACCTCTCACCCACTGAACCATCTCTCCAGCTCACAGCCTAAGTTCTTTGAAAGCAGTTATCTTATTCATCTTTGTTTCTCGTGTACCTAAAATTTTGGAGGTGCTCGGCGTCTGGTTAGTGATAAAAAATGAAATAACAATAACAAACAAAAGAATATCCAAGCACACCCTCACCTTTAAAGAGCTTTATTTGTGTGCTAGAGAGGTGGCCTGGAAGGCCACTTGCTGCTCAGTCATAAGGGCCAGAGTTCAAATCCTAGCACCCACATTGAGTAGTTCAGAAACATCTACCACCCCAGCTTCAAGGATCCAATGCCTTGATCTGGCCCTCCTTGGATATAGACTCACAGGCACACAAAAGTAAATATTTTACAGAGTAGTATTGTTAGATCTACATATGAGTGTGACATTGCTCCTGGACTCTGAATGGATACCTTCGTCCCATGCTTGTGTAGCTGTTAGAAGTCCTGATGTCTTTTCTGGGTGTGTCTACCTAAAGTGTGTCATTCGCTGTGTCTGCAGATCCTGTAAACGCCTGGCATAGGTCCTCCCTTAAATCAATGGAGCAACTAAGCCATTTTTTTCAACAGTTTAAGTCTGGTCCTTTGAATGGATGTGTTGAAGGAAAGGCAGATCTTCTGGTGCTTGGGAGTGTTTGGCTCTAGGTTCCTAATGAGTAAAGCAAAGGCAAGAGCTGTGGTGGCTATTCTCACGAGACTTGCCTTCAGGTGACGTCATTCTAAAAGAAGAACCACATCCTCCACCCGCAGAGAGTCTCCGTGTCCTGAGGTGGAGCAAGGAGGTGGACACCAACACCCCCTGCTGCTCCCAGTTTTGCCACAGTCTCGCACAAGCTGTGTTTCACGGAAAATTCCGCATCTGATTGCGCTTTTGCCCACTTTAAAACATCCTGCCGAACAGCATCTTGGGTAATCTGTTGTCCACTGGTCACAGCGTGATAACTGCAGGCTGAGGGGATTGCCCTCTGCAGTCTAGAGTGAGGAGTGATCCCATCCCAGGCATTGCTACCTGATGGGGTCTCTGAGCAACGCTGAGGGACTGACTTCCCTGGAGGAAGGAAAATCAACTCCAGGGAATGCTCAGACTCCGTAGCGAGATGACGAGTTGGGACCATTTGTTACTTTATGGACCTTCAGCTGCCATGATTCTCACTAGCGCACGGGAGCACATGAAGTGGCGCTCCCTAAGTACGTCCTTCGTTCGTTTCTCCCTTTCTTTGCAAATCAGCGCCGCCTCCCTATCCGCATCTCTTTTCTGCTCTTAAATATCAACAGTACCAATACTTCTATTCGTCCTCCAAAACCCAGCTAGTCTTCGTCTCCCGTTGTAAAGGCGTCAAACAATATTCAAGGAAAGCCGTACTCTTTCGTGAGCTGCTGCCAGGCAATGTATACCAAGAACAACTTGAAACTTAAAAAAAAAAAAAAAAACAGATCTTACCCAGATTACTCTTTCTAATTTTTTTAAATAATTTTCAAAAAATTTTTGTTTTTATTTTATGAATGTGTATGAATGTGCCCCTTGCACGCACATATGTGCACCGTGTGGATGCCTGGTGCCTGTGAAGGCCAGAAGAAGGCTTAGGATCACCTGGAACAGAAGCCACTCAGTGTGGGAGCTGAGAACAGAACCCACCTCTCCTACAAGAGCAAGTGCCCCCAACCACTGAGCCATCTCACCAATGGCCCCTTGAACCCTTTTTTTATTGTTGCATTTATTAATTTGTATGTGGGTGTGGATGTGGGTGTGGACGTGGGTGTGGATGTAGATGTCGGTGTAGGTGTGGATGTGGATGTGGACGTGGGTGTGGGCGTGGGGTGGATGTGGCTGTGCAGGCCAAGGCCAGAAGGAAGACAACTTGTAATAATCAGCTGTCTTCTTCCACCATGTGGTCCTCCGGGAGAACTCAGGTCATCAGGCTTGGCGACAGCATCTTCACCTGCTGAGCCATCTTGCCACCACCCCTTGTGTAATCCTCATAAAGCATTTCTAAGTAGATGTAATCCCTATGTTCAGACATAAAAACCAAACTAAAAACCACTCAGATAGTCTTCCGAATGCTTTATGGCAGATAATTAAAACATCCAGGGTTTAAATCAGGCCCACGTCATTTCTAAACTAATACTTACTGCCGTTTCCTGGCACTGCTTGTCTCCTTTATCTGTTTGTATGAATGCATACTTCTATAAGTTTGCTTTTTACTCATCATATCCAATTGTATTATTCATTTAGCACCTTCTTACAAGAAAATATAGCTTCTTGAAAGTAACATTTATTTCTTACCTATCTTAGTACTCCCTGGGCTCTCAGACTATTACATGACACATAAAAGATGCTGAAAAAAAAGGTTTATAGGATTGAATTGGACAAAATTTAAACCTAGCTGAAGTGAACAAGATCATCTTTAAGGAGCTGCAGAGATGGCTCGGTGGTTAAGAGTCCTAGCTGCTCTTCCAGAAGACCCCAGTTGGATTCCCAGCACCCACACGATGGCTCACGATCATCTGTAACTCCAGTCCCAGGGGATCTGATACCCTCTCCAGACTCTTCCAGTACCAGGCACAAATTTGGTGCACAAACACACATGCCAGCAAAATATCCATCCACTCTAACAAATACATTTTAAAACTAGGTTCCTTGAATCCCAAGATTTTATGGTGCTAGTGAAATGTTGGGCTCTGGGTGGCATTTCCCTTCAGCTGAGTGACATGTGGCCTCACTCACTCATCTTCATAGTTTCCCATACCAAGATCTGTACCAACGTCACCCAAAACTATTTCCCCATAAATGTGTCACAGTCACCAGCAACGGATGTTCTCTGAGGGTGAAGGGAGGGGGCGACTTTTTTCTACCTCATGTGGTTATTGGAGTCAGCTCAGTGTGTTCAGTCTTTTCGGAATAATTAAAATAGTCTGCGACTCTAATTAAAGCAGTATAGATATATTCAAGAAAACCTATACATAAGAACAAGCTGAGTGCTGACATCACGTTAATTGCGTTATTTTTAGTGGAGATGGCAGCATGGCACCCACGGCCTTTCTAAATCCCCCTATCTGAAATGAGACTGTTAAATAACCCGCATTTTCAGCTCTGAAGAGGAATGGCACTAAGGCATAAATAAATAAAGCTTCTGGGGAAATGCAGAAAATTATCTAGATGCATCCGAAGAAGGAGGCACGATGTCGTTGACTCGCTGGCTTGGGGATGCTGCCTTTAGCACCTTCCACTGTCCAACCAGCCCAACAAATGGCCTGGGACTCTGTCCTAGAAGGGCAGGTAAACTAGACAAGCATCAAGCTTTGGCTTTGAGGTCTCTTCCACCTGTGTTTTCTACAGTTTGTGCAGTAAAGACTAGTTGGTGCCTGGCACAGTGGCGCACGCCTGTAATCTAAGCACTCAGGGAGGCAGAGGCAGGCAGATCTCTGTGAGTTCGAGGCCAGTCTGGTCTACAAAGTGAGTCCAGACAGCCAAGGCTACACAGAGAAGCTCAGTTTTGAAAAAAACAAACAAAAAAAAAACCCATAGTTCATAGCACTACAGTCCATCTGGCCACATTGCCAGCTGTTCTTATCTGATCTAGACATCTGGACGTGCCCTCTTCTCTCTAATCCAAACATCCGGACTTTTTCCAGAAAGAACACAAGAGATGCCATGCCTCCTGGTACAACTTTCGTTCCACTTCTTTTCAACAGGAAGAACTAGCACTGTTTTCTCTTTTTTAAAAAAAATAATAAAATAAAATAAAATAAAACCATGGCAAAGGCCTGTAATCCCAGCACTCTGGGAGGCAGAGGCAAGCAGATCTCTGTGGGTTCAAGGCCAGCCTGATCTACAGAGCTAGTCCAGGACAGCCAGGGCTACACAGAGAAACCCTGTCTCAAAAAACCAAAACAACAACAACAACAAAATCTGTCTTTTAGACAAGATGTCACATAACCCAGGCCGGCTACAGACATTATGTAGCTAAGGATAGCTTTGAACTCCTGATCCTCCTGCCTCCACCTTGCAAATACTGAGATCATGGGCATGCAGTACCATGTCCAGTATCTTTCTTTTTCTCCCAATATTCATTTTATATGCATGAGTATCTTGCCTACATGTACATATGTATGCATACCACATGTGTGACTGGTGCCCTTGGATACCAGAAGAGAGTGTTGGGTCCCCTTGGAACTGGGGTTAAGGATGGTCATGAGCCACTATATGGGTGCTAGGAACCGAACTTGCATCCTTTACAGGAGCAACAAGTGCTCTTATCCACTGAGCCATGTCTCCAGCTCCCGTTTGTTTGTTTGTTTGTTTGTTTGTTTTGTTTTGTTTCTTAATAGCCTTCTTTATCTTGATCTCAGTTGAGCAACCAACTCCCATTGCAAAACTGCTCCAATTAATTTTCTGCGGCTGAAATGGAGTTTCTTTTACATGGGCTTCCCAGAAGCTGTAATGTCCCCTGCCTGCAGGGCTCACCAGCCTCAGTTGCAGCCAAGGTCCCCTTAGAGGTGGAGAACACTTCTGCAGAACTTTCTGAGGAGGCCCCCTGACAGACCTAGAGTCTTTGGTCCCATGCTCAGGAATGGCAGAGTCACATTCCTTGGAAGCTGTTCAGACAGTGGCCTACCTACACGGGGACACAGCAGCGGCTGTGGGTACCCCACAAGGAACTTCACCTCCGAACCATCTATGAGCCTCAGAAAAGGAAGACCCGGAAAGAGATTGATTCTGGAAGTAGAAACTGTTGGTTGGGTTTTGTAGGTGGAAGTTCCGGAGTTGGCCGTTATTCTGCGCAATCGTGAATGATATTCTTGGGGCTACACAGGCAGCGTCCCCATGGGAGACCTACTAACAGTCTTTTATCAAGCACTATCAGCAGTATTGAGCCAACCTGAGCACCCTATTATTAATCCTTTTCTCCGGGTGACATGACAGCAATCGATGTCTGAACAAGCTATTGAAACTGTAGCAATCAAGTGGACTCCCGCTAATCCAATGGGATACTTACTCACAGCCTATGGGAAAGGCAGAGAACTGTCTCTCTGACTCTACACTGTACCTGTTTCCATACCCTTTATGTAGCCAGATTCTGGGTAAAGGTTGACATTTACCGGGGCCTCTAAAATACACAGTGGAACCCTTACCAGTGACTCAAATACGTTCATGACACTTCCAAAGCCACCTGCTGCTTCTATAATGTGGAGAGTTTTTTCATCGTTATGCAAATATTTGTGCCTGTGTCCTTGTGGAGGGCACGTGGCAGCCACCACCCTGCGAGGAAGGCCTTGTTCCCATGTCATTGTACATGGGAGCACTGGAACCTTCACGTGGAAATGCTCTCACCTGGTCGTGTTTGTGGGCGCATAAAAATCAATTGTCAGTTGCAAAGGGTGGAGGACAAAAACATTAGGCTAACACACCTCCTATGCCCTCGTTCCAGACGAAAAGATGGTTAAGAGGTGGCCCCCAGGTACACACTCATCTTCCCGCTTCCTCAGGCACAGAGGGTGGTTCAAGTTCTTCTGGAAGCACACTCAGAATTCTGAATTTTTAAGTTTGCAGAGGAGTTTTGGAGGCATTGTGAGAGGAACTTTAGGGGGTTGTAGGGGAGATAAGGTAAACAGGAGCAATGGGGAAGGCCAGAGAGAGTACCCACTCTTGCTATTTTTTTTTTTTAATTTATTTCTCTCTCCCTCTCCCCGTCCCTCTCTCCCTCCCGGCGTGTGTGTGTATGTGTGTATATGTGTGTGTGTGTGTGTGTGTGTGTGTGTGTGTGTGTGTGTGTGTCTGTGTGTCTGTGTGCGGCATGGTATACAGGTGCCCATGGAGGTCAGAAGAGGGTGTTAGGTCCCCTCAAGCTGTACTTACAGGAAGTTGTGAGCCACTTAATATGGGTGCTGGGAACTGAACCATGGTCCTCTAGAAGAGCAGCAAGCCCTTTTAACCTTTGAGCTATCTCTCTAACTTCTCCGGTGGCTTTTTTTTTTTTTTTTTTTTTTAATGCAAAGACCATTTAGTTTAATATTTTATTTGGCCTTTTCTGTTCTATTCCATTTTGGTGTGTTTGTCTAATAAAAAGTTTCTGGACTGTAATCATAAAACATATTTAAGAGATAATCATTTTGGTTGTACATATGGTTTTATTTGTTTCAGTTAGTCCATACACAAATTATTTTTCAAATAATTTATTTACTTTCTTTTTTATTTTATGTGCATTAGTATGAATGTGTCAGATCCTTTGGAACTGGAGTTACAGACAGGTGTGAGCTGCCATGTGGGGGCTGGGAATTGAACCCGGGTCCTTTGGAAGAGCAGACAGTATTCTTTAAGCACTGAGCCAACTCTCCAGCCCCACACAAATTATTTTTGCTGGAGACGATCTTTCCTCCTCTCCTCATCCAGAAGTTCCAGAACAGTGCTTCTCAACCTGTAGGTCATAACCCTCAGGGGTCCCATATCAGCTATCCTGCATATCAGATCTCCATATTACAATTCATAACAGAGGCAAATTCACAGTTATAAGGTAGCAATGAAATACGTTTATGGTTGGGGGTCACCACAGCATGAGGAACTGTACTAAAGGGTCGCAGCCTTAGGAAGGTTGAGGGCCACAGCTTCAGAAGAATCTACAAAAAAAAAAAAAAAAAAAAGACTTTCAAGCTTAGAACAAAGCACAAGGCTTTACAGCCGCTGGGAGACATCCTGGAAGGCTGGTGTAGCCAGCAAGTTCTAAGAAGCAGGTTGCAACAAGAACATTGACTGGTTTATTACTTTTAATTTAATGAATCTGGTTCCTGTAAAAAACTGCAGGGGCACTATTCCAGGAAGTCCACATCTTTTTTTAGCTCTAGAGTGAAAAACCCAGTCAGTAGTGGTCATGGCTCATGGGCAAGTATGGCTGACCTGTACCCTGACCCAAAGGGGTACCGTTGGAAAGTGAGCGTTGGTCAGTTCAGGACCCGGACCTGAATGTTCTACCCTTCCCAGGGAGATGATCATCAATGAGGTGAATGTTAGGGCTGGCTTTGTCACATGTGTACTTTCCCCTGAACACTGGACCAAGCCCAGGAGCCATTTCTCAGAGCACCCTGTCCAAGGCCAAGATTAGGAGTGGTTCTGCCAGCCTGGAGGTGGAAGAGTTGTCAGATTTCATTGCTCTGAAAATCAGAGTTTAGGTTAAAATGTCTTTCTCGTGTTTATTGGGGAGGGGGTAGCATTGGTGTTCAACATCCAGGCAAGATACGTAACCCAGGGCAAAGGGAGTAGGACTGAGTCAAGTTGAGTCTCTGAGAAGATATTATAAATATTTTGTGATGACAGAACGAATTCTTCTGAGCAGCTCACAATTATCGCTCTCTGCCTCACATCCGAATCCATGTAATAAAAACAAAAATAAGTAAATGTTCATACAAAAATGTCAGAACCTTAAGATGAAAAAGAGTGCTGCCACCTATTGTCTGGGCGCCTGTGATGTGCCTGGCTCTGTACAAACTGCCAGGCATAAAGAGGGCATCCACACCTTCCCTCAAGGATGCTCGGACAAGAACATGGGCCCAGATGCACGGATTCCCTGCACGGCATAGCAACGCTTCGGAGGTGTAAGAGCCTTCTCTTTGAGCTAAGACACAGATATGCCACTGTGTATTTCCTTGCCTGCCTGGAGAGGGCCCAGGAACCTCTACTAGGAACACACACACACACACACACACACACACACACACACACACACACACACACACACCTCTGCCTCTCCTTTATCCCAGCTCCATGGTGCCTAATGCTTTTCTGTTTTCTAAAATGCCTGGGATCTGGCCGTAAGCCTCTTCTACTAAGCTTAACTGTGAGCTAAGTCACAAGGCATTTCATCTCTCTGCCTGGTTTCCTCATCTACAAAATAAGAGCTTGTCTTCCTCATGAGCTTGTTAGGAGACTTAAGTGAGTGGATACATGAAAAGCACTTAGAAGAGAAACTAGCATGTAACTGGAGTGCAATTGATGGCTGCCAGGCTATTTTCCCAGTTATAGCAAAACTGTCTAGTTTAATGCTTAAATTATGCCTACCTTTGCTATGTGTCGGGTACCATTTAAGAACCTAACACTATCCTGAAGGCAGTGTCGGCACCTATTCTAAAAGCAGGAACCAGCCTGTAGAAGATTCTATGATTAGCTCTGGCCAGATGTCAGCAAGCGTTTAGGGCTATTCAAAATGTCAGTGCTCTCCATGGGAGGCTTATTAGCAACAGGAATGTACTGCATTGGTCCTTGAGCTAAGCACAATGTATAGTAACAGAGAGAGGAGAGGTAGAGGGGGACAGACAGACAGACAGACAGACAGAGGGGGAGGAGATAGTGAAGGAACGAGATTAGAAGTTTCTATAGTGGATTTAAAAGACAAACACACACACACACACACACACACCCTTTAGGTAATGATGTTTCCTGCCATCATAACAGCCTTGAATAGCACCAATGTCTTCCTATGCACAAGCCAGTGATTTAATTGCAGGTATTAAATACAGGTCATAGTGTCTCTGCTACCCACTAATGACAGGGTAGACAAAGGAACACGCTCTAAAATGCATGGAGGAATTGATAGCCCCAATAGTTACCAACATTTATGTCATGCTAACTGTGTGTCAGGCATACTTTTTGTTTTAGGGGGTAAGGTCTTATTCTGTAGCCCAGGCTAGCCTTCAATTTACTATTGTAACTCATGGTAGCCTGAAGCTCTCAGTAGTCCCCCTGCCTCAGCTTCCCAAGTGCTGGGATTACAACACCATGCCCGGTATCAGGTGCAGTTCTAAACACGGTTCAGAAGCAAGCCCTTTTGACCTGTGAGATAGAGGCTACCACTTTGTCCATCTCCTACGTGAGAAAATGGAGACACTGCCATTGCATGATTGATTGCTCGAGCCTCTTAATGGATAGGTAGTGGCACCTAGATCCAGGCAGGCACTTGGCTCAAGAGCCACTTCCACTGTCCTTCCTTCTAGACCCCACAATCAGCATGAAATAAGTTGATGCTGCGGTCTTGTTTCCCTTTGTGTGTGAGTGGTGTGTGCACGTGCGTGTGCGCAGAAACCAGAACGGGGTGTCAGGTGTCTTCCCCTGTTGTTCTCTGCCTTATCAGGTCAAGATCATCCTCTAAGCTAGACATGCTGGCCAGCGAGCTCTTGGGACCTACCTGTCTCCAGCCTATTAATGCTTAGGTTTTGGGGGGATAGGGTTTTGTTGGTTGGTTGATTTGAGATGGTCTTCCTGTCTCAGCCTTTCAAGTGCCGGGGATTGCAGGTGTGGACCGCTACACTCGGCTAAGGCTGTGTTCTTCGGTGCCCTCTCAGTGAAGCCCCTACACGTCAGTACTCCAGGTTCTATGGTGTTCTGAAATTCACAACACAGCCTTCCTGCCTGATTGGCAGTCCTTAGTGGCCACAGTGACGCATAAAATGTAGTTGTGAAAGTGTTCCCCAATTTTGTTCTCTATTAAGCTGAAGTCTGGGTGATGGGGGGGGGGCCAGGGGAGAGGGTCACGGGAACAAAAGACAGGGCCTGAGAATATCAGGACTGCGAAGGAGTTGTGTACCCACATCAAATCCATTCCCTGTGCACAGCAAAATGCAGACGCATCCAAGGACACCCTTATCACCACAGCCGCTGTGAACAGTGCTAGGACAGGAACACGGAAGAGAAATGAACATGTACAGCTGGACAGATGTCATCTACCCCCTGTCATGCTATGTGGCCTGCCTTTCTACTCGCAGAAACTAAAATGAGACTTGAAGACAGAGTAGGGGGACAGTCCCAAAACAAGGCAAGTGAGACTTGAAAAACTAGCCTGTGCTGGAACTCAAAGCAAAGTCAATAACCAAGGCTAAAAACAAAGACAAGGTCAAGCCAAGAGGAAGATGCACTGAAGGGTGACGTAGGACCAGCGCGCGGAAAATCGAAGGGAAAGCGATACCAAGGAGAAGCTGGAATTGCAACACCCTGCTCTCTTCCATCCAGCCTCAGATGTTTGGTAGGTTGGGGTAGCGGTGGGGGGGGTGAGGGGGTGGGAAGTTGCTCTCTTTTTAAAGACCATTTGTTCCCTTGCGAATGACGGGCACCAGGCTGGCCATGAAGATTATATAGAATTCTTCTAGGAAGTAGAAAGAAGGGGGGGGGGAACGAGATTACGAGCTGCTGCGACTCAGCTAAGAGATCCGTGCTCAGTAAGCATCTTAGGATTTTAATTTATCTGCCAGTGAAGACTGCGGGACTGAGACAATTCAGCCGGGAATTGAACCTGAGGTTCCAGGAAGTCTAGATATTTCAAAACCTCCTACTTAGTCCATTAAGCTATCCCCTCCAAGAACATAATGTAGTTAAAGTAGACTTAGATATCTTTAGTACAGAGAGTGGGCTTTATTTCCACTTTGGGAATTTCTGATCCATAGTAGGGAGAGAGACAGAGAGACAGAGAGAGAGACAGAGAGAGAAAAAAAGAGAGAGACAGAGAGAGCAGAGAGACAGAGAGACAGAGAGAGAGGAGGGAGAGAGACAGACAGACAGACAGACAAAGACAGAGACCGGGGGGGAGGGAGAGAGTGACAGACAGACAGACAGAGAGAAACAGAGAAACAGAGAGAGACAGAGACAGAGACAGAGAGAGAGGAAGGAGAGAGAGACAGACAGACAGACAGACAGACAGACAGACAGAGACAGAGACAGAGAGGGGGGAGGGAGAGAGAGACAGACAGACAGACAGAGACAGAGACGGGGGAGGGAGAGACAGACAGACAGACAAACAGACAAAGAGAAACAGAGAAACAGAGAGAGAGAGAGAGAACGCACCTCCATCAGTGCCTATAGAATAATGCACGTACATCAACATACAGTGCCCCTTTCCTGATTTACTGTTAGGGAGAGAAAACCCATCTTGGGGGCAGAATAGATTAAGAAAGCATTTGCTTTGTATGTAACTCTTCCCCTTATTCTTCCTAAAGATGCACTCTTGCCCCTCTCTCAATAAAATGGTGAGTTATGCTTACTCAGAGAAACTGAAGAAAGACCACAGATCTCACACACATCTGTCAGGTGGCCTGGTTTATTTGGGGGGGACAGTCAGAGAACATCCTGTGCCATTACAGACTGTCAGCCACAGCGAATGTTTACTAATAAGCCTCGCCATTAGGTTGGGTCGGTGATGGATGGTCTTGTGCTCGCCTGCCCTGGCCTGGCTTTGTGCTATGATACCCACCAACCACCAGCAGCTCTTGTACTAGCTGCCTTGTTAAGGGTCCCTCCAAGTGACATCCGCTATACATCACCCCGGCTGAGACCCTTGATTATTTGGACAGCTCCTGACATGATGAATCATTGGGATTGATCTATCTTTTCTCGCGCATGTCCCTGTCAGTGTCCTTTACCCGTCTCTGTCTGAACTCTTCATCCTTAAAAACAAGGGCCCTAATTACTGCTCTTTAAGATGTACACACCTTCTGCCTTCTGCTGTTTAGAGAATCTGCTCGTTTCAGTGTTCGGAATGAGAGATCAGGACGAGGCTGAGGAAACAAGTGCATCGGGGTTACAATAGATGGGCAAGAGAAATGGCAGTCAGCCTCTCACTGCCAGAAGGAGGGAAAAAAAAAAATGGAAGAGAAGCTCTCTTCCACCAGCGTCCAGGGCTTGGCAGCTTTCGTCACTGAGGTCGTGGGCCTCCCACATGTTCCCCAATGTGGCACAAATTAAATTTGAACGCTGTGGGGACCTGCACGGTGCCTCCTGTTTATAAGACTCCTTCCTTCCGAGGCAGCCGCATCATTTTGCACACAGTATCTCCTCAAGCAATCACCATATCTCTGTAAAAGATTTTTCATCATCTTGGTTTCATAAAGGAAAACTAAAATGAGCACAGAGGGCCTATCTACCCAAATCTGCTTGATAAATCAGTGTGCGGCAGAATCGATGGCAGGACCTAAAACCTCCGGCTCCCTGCAACTCATTGACTTATAAAGTGTTTATTAAGCACCTACTGTGTTAGCAAGAGCTGGGCTTACAGAGAGAGAGAGAGAGAGAGAGAGAGAGAGAGAGAGAGAGAGAGAGAGAGAGAGAGGTGTGGGCTTTTAGCTCATTCAGTCCCATTTATGTCTAACTACTGAGGGAGACACATACTGAAATACACTGTTCTACTGTAGAGAATTTCAACTGTATGTCAGAGACACTAATGCTGTCCCACTGTCCCATGAGTTAACCAGAGGCCATGGTATCTGCTCTTTCCCTATTATGTTATAAACTCCTCTTCACTATCGTCCTTCTTGGTTTTGGTTTGGTTTGGTTTGGTTTTGAGACAGAGTCTCACTATGTAGACCAGGCTGGCCTTGATCCTCAAGCATCTGCCTGTCTCAAGTGCTGGGATTACAGGAATGCGCCATCATGCCCGGCTCCCCTATAGTTCTTTACCATTCTATCCAAATATGTTGAAAGTGAGTAGATCCAAAGAGGCTTATATAAAAGCAATGGTTGTCAAAGGTATTCCCATACCCTTGGTAAAACCATTAAACATTTTGTATATTTGAAGTCGATATTGTAGGCAACTCTATTGTATAAGATTGGGCCCTGTTATTATGTTTGCACTATAAGCTTTCACTGAGAAGATTACAGTATGCCAGCACCAGCCCCCTCCCCAAATAGTCTCTCAAGCCGATGCATTCGCTCTGTCTGAAATAGTTAAATAAATATAAGAGAGGAAGAAGGGTGGATGTCACAATTTAATACCTGTGGCTCACAGAAGGTTCTCATAGGATGTGGGGGGGGGGGGGAACACCTCAAGCTAGATTATGAGAGATGGCCTCCAAATATTCCTGTTAATGTGTTTCTTCAAGCCAGCCTTGTGCCTATAAACGCTGCTGCTCAGCATGCTGAAGCGGGAAGATTGTTTGGGACCAGAAGTTGAGTCCATCTTGACCAACATAGTAAGACCCTATCTCAAAATCTTAAATTAAAGAGCTGAAGAGAAGCTGGTTCAGGGCTTAAGAGCACAGGCTACTCTTCCAAAGAACCTGGGTTTGGTTCCCAGCGCTCATACGGCAACTGACAGCAGTCCATAACTCTAGTGTCAGTGGACTCATCGCCCCCTTCTGGCCTCCAAGGGCACTGCAAACATGTGATACACAGACATACCACACAAGCACTGGAGAGGCAGAATCAGATGGAGCTCTGAGTTCAAGGCCAGCCTAGGCTAGCCAGGGCTACAAAGTGAAACTTTGTCTCAAAAAAAATTTTTTTTAATTAAATTAAAACATGTATTTGTTGCTGTTTAATATTGATCCTTTTATGGCTACCTATAGAACAATTGGTTTTTAATCCATTGTTTTAAGGGAAAATTATGTTTTGTTTTGTTTTGTTTCAAGACAGGGTTTCTCTGTGGTAGCTTTGGCTCTCCTGGACTTGCTTTGTAGACCAGGCTGGCCTCGAACTCATAGCGATCCACCTGCCTCTGCTTCCCAAGTGCTGGGATTAAAGGTGTACACCACCACGCCTGGCTTTAAGGGAAAATTATGGGAAGAAATTTTGAAAGCATTTCTACCCATTCAGTAGGTATATATACATTGCTCTCTAGAAATATCCAAGGCAGCCAGACCTGCTGACACAGGCCTGTGTGGTCTTGGTACTCAGGAAGTTAAGGCAGGAGTGTTGCAAATTCAAGGCCAACCTGAGCTCCAGAATAAGATTTGTCTATTAAAAAAAGAAACCCAGAGTGGGAAGTAGTTAACTATTCTTATAAAGAATTATTAGTCTCTTTAAAAAATGGAATCGGTCAGTGAACAGAATGCTTGGGAAATGAGACTATTTAAATCATCTCGATCACTAGAGAACACTGGTTTTCTCATGTTCTTCTCTGCTCAAAACCTCCAGTGTTTGCCTACCAGGCAGGAAACTGCTGGGATTCACAGCTCAGCCTTCCATGTGTCTGGCTGTCCTAGAACACACCCATGACTGCACTGCCCACAACATGTGTAGGCTGTAGTCTGGTCCCATTCATTGGGAGCACACATACCCAGCATACACTTTCAAGCTGTCTTCTCTCTCGCTCTCACCCCCTTCTCTGCCATCTCTCAACCTCCTTCTGTGACCCACAGGTATTTTTTTAGGACACCCACACATATTCCTCTCTCTCTCTCATATTTATTTAACCATCTCAGACATTTTTCCAGAGGTCACTCTCTCTCTTCCCCTGTTCCCTAGCATGGTCCTTGTCTTCACAGAGCATGCCTGCAGAGTTCTGAGTGAATTAGAATGACCCCACAGTTAACTGTATGTCACTGTGAATTCATAAAGACTGATGGCATTTAGTTATTTCCCCAATCTCTGAGATAGTTCTATTCTCCACTGGTGGACACTGGCAGCTGTTTCTGGCCTCACATTAACTTCATGACCTTGCATGGGAGCGATCTGCACACACAGGGCACTGCCCTGTGCTCCAATCTCTGGCAGTTCACACACACAGGACAGTAGGACGGTGCCATACTTTGTGCAACATATAATCATAACATGGGAAATTTACGAGTAACTAGGAAGGTATCCGGTCTAAGGGTTTAGCCGGGTAATTCCGAGACCCTCCTCACTGCCAGTAACTGAACACTGGTCCTCACTTATGCCAGAAAGTTGCCCCAGAGATGTGAGAAGCCAGAGGCTGGAAAGGCCTTAAATTTCTATGTGCATATTTTTATCTTGCATGAGTCTTTATGAGGCATAAATCTGCTTCAGAGTCTACAGAGCTTTGTTGCTATCATTCGGTCTCCACTTACCGAGCAAGAATCAGCAGTTTTTAGAAGGCTCCAAAGCCACAGAGGAATTGAGCTAAAAGGCCAGTAGCACTTTAACCCTGAAAACCTTGACTCCAAACTATCGACCTTTCAAGCAGATATTTGGAGAGGTATTAAAAATATTCTTCTGTCCAGACATGGCAGTGTGTGCCTCTAACCCCAGCACTTGGGAGGCTGAGGCCAGATCAAGAATTCTAGGCAAAGCTGGGCCACCTAGTGAAACCTTGTCTCAAAATAAATAAGTAAACATTTCAGAGATGTGCCCTAGTTTAGCTAATTATATTTCCCAGCCTAAAAGCAAAACTCAAATAAAACAAAGCAAGCCCAGGGTAGTTCCTTTAGATCTCTTTAATACTGTTTGTCTTAGAGGTAGCAAGAGTGACGTGTCTAGAGGAAAAAGAATCAATGAGGAAAGGGGAGGAACTTCTAGAATTTTCTGTCATCTAAAACTACTGTTGGCCCATGGCATGGCAATATTGTCTGTAATCTCAGCCCTTGGAAAGTGGAGGCAGGAGGATAAAAAGTTCACAGTTGTTCTCAAGCTTGAAGTTAGCCTGAGCCATGTAAGACCCTATCTTAAAACAGTAAAAAAAAAAAATAATAAATTATAAATAAATAGTACTAATTTACACGTTTAAAAAACCCTTTTGGCACTGGATGTAGTAGCACACGCCTTTAATCCTAGCACTAGGGAGGCAGAGGCAGGCGGATCGCTGTGAGTTCGAGGCCAGCCTGGTCTACAAAGCAAGTCTAGGACAGCCAAGGCTACATAGAGAAACCCTGTCTCTTGAAAAATGAAAAAAAAAAATTTTTGGCCAGACACGGTTGCATATCTCTGAGCTCAAGGCCAGTCCAATCTACATAGTGCGAGCTCCAGGCCACCCAGGGATACATAGAGAGACTTAAAATTCACCTCTTTTTTTCATGTTTGACATGAATTTGTTCTTGACTCAGCTTAGCTTCCTAGAGGTGGTTAGTGTCTTTCTCTATCTTTTTCAGGTGTGCGTGTGTGTGTGTGTGTGTGTGTGTGTGTGTGTGTGTGTGTGTGTGTACATGTGTGCTTATGAATACCAGCACACATATGTACAAGCCATATAGAGAACAGAGGTTCATGTCAGGTATTATTTATATATATACCATCCCAGCCCCACATAGTGTTTCTTTGCGTAGCCTTGGCTGTCCTGGACTCACTTTGTAGACCGGGCTGGCCTCGAACTCACAGACTTCCTCCTGCCTCTGCCTCCTGAGTGCTGGGATTACAGGAGTGCACCAGGTCAGGTCTCTTCCTCAGCGGTTCTCCACCTTAGTTTTTGAGACAGTCTCTCGCTGAACCTACAGCTCACATACTGGGCAAACCAAGCAGCCTCCAGGGAGTCCTGTGTCTCCGCTCTAGCAGCATTTTAAGTTACAGGCTTTTGTGTTGTGCTCATGAGCAACCCTAGGGCCTCATGCATGCTAGGTAAAGTCTCTAGCCACTGAACCACACCCCCCGGCCCTCCTACTTCTTTTTAAGATTTCTTTTATGTGATGAGTGTTTTGTCTGCATGTATGTCCATGTACCATGTATATGCCTAGTACCCAAGGAGGTAAACATATTGTGTGTGTGTGTGTGTGTGTGTGTGTGTGTGTGCGCGCGTGCGCGCGTGCGTGTGTACCATAGTACACAAGCAAGTACATGCATGCCTGAGATAACCAAAAAATAGTGTCTTTCTCTAGCCTTGACCACCTTGTCCTCTTGATAGAGGGTCTCTCTTTGAACCTGGAGCCTTCTGGTTTGGTTTGGTTTGGTTTGGTTTTTCCTGGGATACCTGGCCAGCAAGCCCTAGTAATCCTCCTGTCTCTACCCCAACTCCCAGAATGAGGTTACAGACACACACAAAGCCACACTCAGGTTTTAAACTTAGCTCTCTGTGCTAGTACAGCAAGGACTTTATCCACTGAGCCAGCCCCCTCCTTTTTCTTTTTCTGAGACAAAAATCACACTTTGTTTTTTGAGGTAAACTGGCCAAGGCTAGGCTATAGCCTGGGAGCCTCTAGCCCAGGCTAGCCTCGAATTCCTGAGCCTCTTGCTTCAGCGTCCCACGTACTGAGAATATAACTATGTCAGCACACTGAGCCATCAGCTGGTTTTCTCACTGGCCATTCCGGTTCCACACGTGAAAATTAACATCGAGCTCCCGAAACATCTTTCTGATGTTCAGTTGAAATAGTTCCTGATAGTTGGGGTGTGGTGCCACAGACCTGTAATCCCAGCACTCAGGGAGGCAGAGGCAGACGGATCTCTGTGAGTTCGAGGCCTACAAAGCAAGTCCAGGACAGCCAAGCTACACAGAGAAAACTTGTCTTGGAAAACAAAAAGTAAAAGAAAGAAAGGAAAGAAAGAAAGAAAGACTCCTGGTTTCATTTAAGCCGACGTCCCCTCATTGCATGCACAGAGGCTGCTTTGCTCTTTCCTCACAAATCTTTATTATGACACATCGTTCTGTACTTGAAGGGTTAAGCCAAGTTGCTGCTTAGCCTTACAAGCTCCAGGCTTTAAAAAGAAAAAAAAAAAAAAAACTCTTTTGAATCATTATTTATAATTGCTTCTCTGAAACTAATTTTTTTCTAACTCTGAAGGAAATTTCACTTAGTCATTCCTCCTGCCTTTCCTAGAGCATTTCAGAAGGTGGCGCACATCAGTTGCCAGCAAATTACACGAAGAATAATTTTGTGGATTGTAATTGTAGCAAATCATATACAGAAAGACGTGTACGAGTCATAACCATGGAGTGCAACGTTAATGTTACTCACAAAGTGAGCACATGTGTCTCCATTACCAGCACCCACAAGCTCCTTGCAGAATCTCTTCCCAACCACTCTCTCTCCAAAAGCAGCTGACTTCTTTCTCTCACCAGACTGTCTATCCTTGACCCTTGTATGAGCAGAGGCCCCGTTATGTGCACTTTTGTACACCTGGATTCTTCCATTGGGCACTATACATATGAGAACCAGACCTGGCCCTGCATATAACATTAGTTCTTAAGTTCTCAGGGCTGCATAACCCATCAACCCGTCGTATTTCATCCTATTCTACACAAACATTTGAGTTGTTCCGACTTTGGGGAGATGCGGTGTTGCTGTGAACGCTTCAACTCTGTCTTCCGGCACCCATCGTGCTGGTCTTCCTGTTGGGTATTTATTCGCCTGGGAAGTGGATGCTGTGCCAGAGAGTTCATTGCACGTTTAGCTTTACCAGATTCTGCGGTTTCCGAACGGGTTTCTACTAACTACGCCCCATCGGCAGTGCCTACAAATTACATTTCTTCCCCACATTCACCATCGCTTGGTCTTCTCAGTTTTCCGTAATTATAGCAATTCTGTTGGGTGACTGTGGTGGTTTCTTCGGTTGAAATAAACCAGCCTCCCACATGGAGCAGGTCTGGGAGAGGGCTACTTTTCCTAATCCCATTGTGCATTTGCCAGCGGGTCATAGGTACATCTGCCCTGGAAGGAGCTGCGTGGTAACCACAGCCCTCATTTGCATGACTTTGAACTGTTCTCCATGGCTGGTGGACACTAGCCAGAGCCGACTGAGGGACAGCACGCAGCCAGATAACCTTTTCTTGTTCACTAAGGACCCACTTAGCTTGCTACAGGGCTGCAGCAGAGAGCCTGCAGAGGCAGGGCGTGACTTTATGGCTATGGAATGCTAATCTCATCAATAATAATAGTTCTAGGGACGGGAAACCAGAATTCAAATAACTAAGTGGAGACATCCACACCAGAGTTAGGGCAGCCATGTTTGCTTTTGCACACACACGTGACTGACGTGGCTCCACTCTTCATTGTAACATAAACTCAGAGTTTTCCTGGAGGCTGACATGGAGGGTGGGAAGGTTAGTTGCCCCCGGGGTATTTGGTAAACACTAGCCTGTAAGTAGTCACGTTAGAAGCAGTTAGGCTGCTGACTTGGATACCGTGCTTGAGGCTGGACACACAAGTTTCAAAATGGCTTATAAATGATAACGCTGCTCCCTTGTCTGCAAGCATGTAAGTTCAGTGGCCAGGCTTTTCTCTTCCAGTGAGAAGTAAACAGTAAAGCCAGGTTTTTTTAATCAAATGCCAAAGTCTCCCCCCTTCCCACCTTGGGTGGGTTTGCCTTCCCAGCATTAAAGCAATGTTTTCAATAAACACAGAGAAACGAGCGAGCAAGCGAGCGCCACTCAAGCAACCCGGCGCTACTGAGGGGACTCACTCTACTAGAAATCTGTCTGCTGTCTGTTTTGTCAAAAGGCTGGAAGGAAGGAACTCTTTACTGATGGTCCCAGAGACTAGGAAATTAGACACATGCCATTAGATAAATGCTAATAGGAAATTAGATTATGGGCTTTCTCAAAAGGTTAAACTTTTCTCCTCAGCCTTTCTCCCCGGTTTCATCCTAAAAAACACACTTGCCAAATGCTTTGTGCTCTGGTTTCACCCTCTTCCAGGGGTTTCTTAACCCTCAAACCCCCAAATACTGGCCGAGTATGGAAACAAGGTGCAGTATTTCGAGCCCTGTGCCACGAGAAAAGTAACGGGATAATGATTTTCCTTCTGCAGTTCAGATCTCAGAGGCCAGGTATTGATTGCTGGTGTCTTTTGCCTCCTGCCCCCTGGTGGAACCACACTCTTGACACAGAGTCATAATAAAATGCGCCCCTTCTAGTATGAGATCTCTGTAAATGTCATTCCCGTGGTCTCTGTTTCCTAATTCCCTGTGCTTTCATCCAAGCGAGGCAGAAGCCCCTCACCAAGGCTGGCAAGAAAGCAAACAATGTTTAGATTTCAAATTCACTGAAACAGATCCCGTATTTTGCTAAAGGCAGATACAGTTTAAACATAGGGTTGCTCCTTTCCACCGTGTCATTGACTTACAACTGACTGAGGCATGGGGTTTCTGATAACTAGAGGTTTTGTAAAAAATATTAGTAGTAGTAGTATTGGGACAAGGGAGATGGCTCAGTGGAAAGAATATTTACAGTACAATGTAAAGGAAGACCTGAGTTCAAATCCCCAGATCCCCACCCAATGCCAGGCATTGTAGCGCAAGTCTGTCATCCCTGTATGATCCCAGTATCCCTGCAGTGAGCCGGGAGGTAGAGATGGGAGAGTACCCCAACACTCATAGGCCAGCTATTGTGGAGAATGCAATAACAAACAGAAAAAAAAAAAAAAACTGCCTCAGACAGGATGGAATGAAAACCTGACACTCAGGTTGTCAGATTGTCCTCTGACCACTACACACACTATGACACATGCACAAAACATGCATACACACACACACAATACAATAGTGTGAATATTCATCTTTGTGGGTGAGAAGGGCTGTTGGTGACATGAGCGGAAGGCAAACACGGGAGGCTGGGCGGTAACGGTTCGTTCCCCCCAACAAAGCTCTACCAGCCAGTCCTCCCCGTGACCTGTAACCCTCCTCCCCGCTGCCTCAGCTCTCTGATCGCAGCTGCCAGCCAGTGATTTGTGATTTTGTTTAAGGATACATATCGGCGTTAGTCTAGCTGGAGGCCACCAAACTCATTTCACTTGTGCCCTGCACCAAATTTGATCCCAACGGTGTCAAGACGCAGGATTAACACAACAGGACACTCATCACCTTCCCCTCCTTTGTGAAATCAGTTTATCTAAAAATACCCCATACAAAAGACCTGCGGTCTCCAGCCATACACGAAGCCCTCACGGGTGTCTTGAAAAATGTAATGGGCACACCTATGGCTTTTCAAGATGCTCCCATGCTGTGACCCTCCGTTTCACATAATGTAGCCTTTTTATTTATTTCCAATAGCTTCCTAATCAGTCAGCACCGGCGTCCTTTCTCTAACCTCTGATCACGATCCAATAATCCGTTTTGGTGGCCTTATTGGCCTCGAATGTAGTTTGAGCTGTTAAAAATCTTTCTCTAACAAGTTTCCCCCCTAATAAGAGCCGTTCCAGCAGGCTTCATCTCTCTCTTACCTTTCCCTAACCTTGTCTAGACAGACACAAAAATCGCAGGTCACACAGACCTTAGCAATATCATCCAGCTTTGGCACGAAAGCTCCTTTGGACACAGGATCATCTAAAACTGCTGATAATTTCTGGTTGATTTGGGGCAGAAGAGAACTCCTGGAGTTGACATTAAATACTGCATGTGACTGCGTTTTGTGAGCGACAAGGACAGCAGGGTGTTCGGAGGGTACCACTCTTCCCTCCGCTGGCCGCATTACTTATCCCACGGAATTCGGAAGTGGGAGACAGAACAATATTTTATTTGTGCTCTCTATTTTGATGCTACAACTCTTCTTCTTCTTCTTCTTCTTCTTCTTCTTCTTCTTCTTCTTCTTCTTCTTCTTCTTCTTCTTCTTCTTCTTCTTCTCTGGCCTGGCTTTTGCCACAGAGTATTCTGGACTGGCTGCTTGGCTGTTTGCAACTAGTATGATTACATCTGATCCAGTATTGGGAACTGCCCATTAGAAATTTGCTCAGGAGCTGGAGAGATGGCTCAGCAGTTAAGAGCACTGACTGTTCTTCCAGAGGTCATGAGTTCAATTCCCAGCAACCACATGGTGGCTCACAACCATCTATAATGTAATCTGATACCCTCCTCTGGCCTACAGATATACATGCAAGCAGAGCACTATATACATAATAATAAATAAATAAATCTTTTTTTAAAAAGAAAGAAAGAAAGAAAGAAATTTGCTCAGAAACTCCATTTTCATGCATCTCCGGCCTTTGCCTTTCTGAGAGGCAAAGACAACATAGACCCACAACAGAGCAAGCCTTATACTCTCTCTCTCTCTCTCTCTCTCTCTCTCTCTCTCTCTCTCTCTCTCTCTCTCTCTCTCTCTCTCTCTCGTGTGTGTGTGTGTGTGTGTGTGTGTGTGTGTTTGCCTGCATGTATATTTGCGTGTCACGTGCATGCCTGGTACCTATGGAGGCCAGAGGAGGGCATCATGATGTTCTGAGGGAACTGGAGTTGTGTGCACATGCTAGAGATCACGGAGATTGCACCTGGGTCCCCTGAAAAAGCAGCCAGTGCTCTTAACCACTGCTCCGTCTCTCCGCACCAACTCTCCACTTTGCTCACTTTCAACTGAGCCTCCCTAGGAGGAAGGTAACTGATTTAAAGGGTCTGGAAATGACTTAGAAAGGCATTAAGGGGAAAAATGAGGCCAGTGTGAAGAAGTCAGTGCCACACACTTTCCTCAAAGTTGGCAAGAAAAGAAAAGCTTAAGTTCTGAAATATTTCAAGTAAAAGACTGAAATATGTGATAACAGGTTACCTGAGATGTAAAGAGTGAAATATGTGGTAACAGGTTGCCTGAGATGCATTTTAGGGAGCCCTGGCCTCCCTTGTTTCTTGCCCTCCCTGCTCTCTGCTCGCTTTCAGTATTGGAACCAGAATTTCTGCTTATTGCATGAGACAGATTTTCAAACCTTAAGTTTCCTAGATAGTTTTTAATAACTGCTATCAAAAGAAAGCTCAATGGTTTTTCCCTTTCTTTTTGTGAGAGTTTTGCTATGTAGCTCAGGCTGGCCTCAAACTCACAGTCCTATCTTAACCTCCCCGGTGCTAAGATTATAATAGGATTTACCATCATCACATCTACTAAGAAAGGTCAATGTTTTCTATCTTAAAAATATTTGCTCACTTATCATGTATAAGACCCAAGGTTTAGTCAACATTGCAAAATAACCTTTTTTTAAAATTCAAAATATTTCAAAATCCCATGTTGTTCATGATAAATATATACAATTCTGTTCATTAACTTCAAATTAATTATAACAAAAATAAGAATATCTACAGTCTGGAGAGATGGCTCAGGGGTTAAGAGCACTGGCTGTTCTTCGAGAGGACCCAGGTTCAATTCCCAGCACCTATATGACAGCTCACGGCCATCTGTAACTGCGGCTCCAGGGGAACCAACACTGTCTCTCTCTGGCCCTTGTATACACCAGGCATGCACATAGTACATATACTTACATGCAGGCAAATGCTCAGACACATAAAAAATGTTTTTAATCATGTAAAAAGCATAATTGCAATATTCAGTATTTTGTACAAGGCCTACACGAGGAGCACGGATCTTAAGGGTTTGGGGTTGTGTTGTTGTCGTTGCTCTTTGAAACAGAGCCTCATGTAACCCAGCCTGGTTTTGAACTGACTATATAGATGAGGCTAGCCTTGAATTTCTGACCCTCCTACCTCCAGCTCCAAAGGCTGGGATTACAGGTGTGCTCCACCACAGTTGGTTTTATCCAAGGTTGGGGCTGAACCCAGGACTTTGGGCATGCTAGGCAAGTGTCTTACCAAACAGTCTAGACCTCAAGGTTTATCTGAAATATCTCTTCTATTATTTCTACTCTGTGTTGAGAAGGTAAGCAGTGTCTCTCCTGCCGTCACACACTGTTTCGGTGGTGTGTTATCAGCGTCTTGAGTTGTAAGCTCTCTGTTTCAAGTTTTATCTATAAGGTTGTACTGCTTTCTATATTTCACGCAAAACCAAGTCTTTGCCGGTTCCATTTTCTTCAGCACACCAAAGGTAAAGTGACTCCTTTTGGGAAAATGTCAAAGGCCAACCAACCACTAAGACGTTACCAGAATCCATACTGCCAAGACCAGGGCAGACCTGCCTTGCTGTTAAGGGCCTCTCTGGCTTTTCCCTCTGTTGCCAGCAGCTCAAAAAACCCAACACATTCTCAAGGAGGGAGTACTGAGCCCTCTCTCCTCTCCCAAAATGCACAAGTCAGGTGTGGCCTAGGCTAAGCATGATGCTGTGAGCGAGGGATCTGAGAGAGAGGGAAGGGCCAGTTAGCTCACAGCCCTCCCTATCCCAGGGGAGCCTGCGCCTGCAGATCTGCACATTGGAAGGAGCCTGGGAAGCCGGTGGAGTTGGGGCCCGCCTCTGTCTAAACCCTGATCTCATACTGCTTCCCTGTGGAGGATTCTCAGAACTGCAGCTTCACTCTCTGGGCCCCCGCCTGTTGTGTTCATCCAGTGAAGTCTCTTGCCTGGGCTGATCTGACAAGCCTTCATGGTGTACCTATGTGTGTATGTATGTAAGTGTCATACATACACATGTATACATAAATATGTACTATATAGACATATGCCTGGGATGACTTGGCATGTTTTCCCTTACATATACATATGTGTGTGTGTGTGTGTATGTTTGTTTGTGCGTGTGTATTCAGTGTATTGTGAGGTATTGTACATAAATATTGTTTCCTTTTTAAGCCCAAAGCCTATGTGGGCCCAACGGTGTTCCTTTAGCTCTGCTTTCATAAATACATGCTCTGGCTTTTATTCTAAATGAATTGACAACATTGCTCCTATTTCCACAGATATATATGTTTTTTTGTTTTGTTTTGTTTTTTTTCCAGAAGAACAAACTAGCGTCCTGGCTAAGATAGGAGCATCCCTGGTCATCTTTTGTTATAGTTACCATCCCAAACTTCCTGAGTCTCCTCTATACCCACCCAAGGGTGCCTTAGAGGCAAGCACTCACAAGGCTTGCCTTCTTTGCAGGCTGCTAGAGCAACAAAGCACGCCTTAGATGGCCGGCTCTTTTCTTGAGGACCTGGTGGGCAGGGAATCTTTCTCCAGTTTAGGAAGGGGTCGGGGTGGAAGCTCAGATGCTTTGCATTAAGAATACGTCTGAAGAGAGCCCATACTTTTGGGGGGGGGAGGTGAGAGAGAAGGCAGTGGAGTCTTTGGTCAGGCCAGAGGTCTTCCCAGAGAGCGCCCAGAAGCAGAACTATACAGGAAGTTGGCCATGTAATTTACATTCTATACAGAACCTGTGAGCCTCTCTCTTCACTCCTCTCCACCTCTGTCAAGACTCCAGGGTGAAAGCTGGGAGCTGAAAGGGACGAGCCATCAGCAGAGGGTTGACTTATGATGAGAAATGAAAATATTTGGATTAGCTGTAATGCCAAGCCAGTGATATTTACAAATTATTAAACTGCCATCCCCGCATGAAAAGCTTTTTCTTTCCCCCCTTTATGAAATGCTAAGCCATTCTTTCCGTTTGTTTCAAACGGTCAGGGCCATTATTTGATGTTCCTCTCTGTTTGTTTATCTTCATTAAGATGTTGGAATCAATCATTTTTGCCTGCTCTCTCCGAGAGCAGGAGTTGGCTCCGGGTCAGGATGAGGCCCCCCCCCCCCCCCCCCCCCCCCCGCCGGCTGTGCAGGTGCCCGGCCGAGTTTGTTCACGGAGGGATCAAAAATATATTTGTTTTCCAGGTTGTGTGGACAGACTGGCAGGTGTTTTGTTTTGTTTTGTTTTTTGATAAGAGATAAAAAGAAAAGTCTCCCCTCGTGGTGAGAAATGGCATTTCTATCTGCAACAAGAACACACAGCAGATCTCCTTTCTGGTTTTGGAGATGGATTTCCAAATCAGCATCCTGACAGCTCACAGTCGGGGGCGGAAACACGGAGGTGAAGGAGGAAGTGGGAGGCAGAACTCGGTGACTCAAAGCAAGCAGGAAGCAGCGAGTGGAGCGCCCTGGACCTTGGCCTTGACAGATGTTCATGCCGTGTTCTTGTCGGTTCACAGTGTGGCGTTTCAGTATCCACGGCTGCCTGAGTAGAGTCTCCTAGAATGAGGGTGGTTTATTGTTGGAGAGAGAACAGTTGAATTTCTCTTTATACGGAGCTACTGCTAGCCCATGGACTCTGTGTAAGGACTGCTACAGGGGCTTTCCACACGCAGCGTACCTTCACGCGGCTGTGACGCCCACGCTCTCCTGCTTAGCCATCCTTTTGAGAACTGCTAACCAGGGATAGAGAAGCGGCCAGCCAGACCTAAAACAGAACTGCGCACACCAGCTGGCCTGTCTAGGGATAAAACCTATAACCTTGGTCTCATTAGCCCCGAGCTCACTGGCCCACGCAGTTTAATCAACTGAACAAACGAGAAAGGCACAAACACACACACATACACAAAGAGGAAACTAGTTTATTGCATGATTTCAGAAGCAAGCTGGAAAACAAAGTCGTATTACCTTTAAATCCAAACTAGTCTATCCAGGCTTGGAGGATTTCTTCCGAGCATTCGGTAGGCTGAGGCACAAGGATCGCCACAAGTTTGAAGCCAGCCTGGACATGCAGTGAGTTTTGAAGCTGGGCGTAGTGGCGCACACCTTTAATTCCCAGCACTAGGGAGGCAGAAGCAGGCAGATCGTTGTGAGTTCAAGGCCAGGCCTAGAAGGCGAGTCTAAGACAGCCAAGGCTACACAGAGAAACCTTGTCTCAAAAAAACAAAAAATTAAATTAAATAAATAAAAATAGAGTGAGTTTTGAAGGCAGCCTAGGCTACGTAGGCAGTGAGACCTTCATCTCAAAATCTGGAGGGGAGAGGGTAGAATCCCAGCCAATCCAACAAGAGTTTAACAAGTGTCTCCTCTTACAAATCACGTGGTTGGGGGTTTTTTTTCTTTTCTTTTCTTTTCTCTTTCTGAGAAAAGGGCTTCATTTAGTCCAATCTTGGCCTCACACTCATCATGTTGCTTAGACTGGCCTTCAACTCCTGACCCTCCTACCTTCACCTCCCAAGTGCTAGGATTAGTGATGGGTACCACTGTGCCATACTCCCACCCCACCCCGCACAACAAGTTTCTAGACTAGAATTCTCCTGGTATTACTCTAACACCTCTCACTGGCTGCAGAGTCCTGACATCGCCCAAAGCCCTTGAGCTCCAGGAAGATTCATCCTTCCTTTGCTCAGTCTCCCTTGCACCAGTCTAAGCAGAAATTGTGTGAGACTGGTGATACCACATCTCCTAGTGAGCACGGTGAGCCCCAGCCAGTGCGCCTGTCCCACCAGCTATACCCTGTCCCACTGCTGATGGTAACACGCCAGTTGACTATGGAGTCCCAGACTCGAAGGCCTTTGCTCTAGCCTTTCACTAAGCAAGAGGTGGCCTTTCAAAATACCCCAAGAGGAAGCATAACCTTTCAAAAGGCAAACCGACACTCCATTTATTTGAGGCCTCTGTTATGACTCTTGGGCCACAGATAATGACTCTGAACAAATGCTCACTCCTCGTTAGTGGGAAACACTTCCTCTAATCACCACGAATTACACCAACACCTGGAGTCATGCAGGCTTCTCCTTCCACACTCATTGGCTTCCTTTCCGGTTGTCACCGTGTCACGAGGTGTCTGCAGCTGCAGTCCTGTGTCCTCCTCCTCCCCTTCTGGTACTTTAATGGGCACCTGGCACCCCCACTCCCTCCCTTCTTGGCAACATGATTCAACCACATGACTTCCGTTGTGACCAGCGGAGTGTAAGAGCAGTGCGCCCAGTTCTAGGGGTCACACATGCTGGGAAGAGGGTCATTTCTGGGTTCACCCTTTGCCCCTTCCTGATGCCTGAGGCTTAAACCATGAAAGAGAAACTGTGTGCTTTATAAAGATGGAGAGAGGACTCAGCCAGTAAAAGCCCTTAGTGCTCTTGCAGAGAGAATGGGTTCAGTTCCCAGAACCCATGTGGTGGCTCACAGCCATCTGTAACTCCAGCTCCAGGGGATCCAATGCCACCTCTTCTGACTTTGGTGGGCACTGGGCATGCAACTTGGCACATATATATACACGAAAGCAAGAGCATTTATACACATAAAGTGAATCTTTAAAGATTGTGGAGACAAAGCAGAGATTGCTCTCCATTCCCAGGATCTCTCCATTCAGGATGTGGAAATTATAGTCTGTAGCTACAGTTTTCAGTAGACTAACTATCACATCGGCTAAACTAGGCTTAGCCTATCACTGACGACGATTCCCTTTCGGGAATGCCCAAAGCGAAGCTAACTACGGGAAGAGTATACCAAGAAGGGGGCGGAGAATGAAGTGACAAGTGCCTTCTTTGGCCGTTTGAGCAGATGCAGTAAGCCAGCGTTGTGTAATAATAATTTGCCTGGCATTTCTTAGCTAATACTCCACAGAAGTCCCAGCATTCATAGCTAATTATCGTTTCTGCACGTCTTGGTGGTGTTAGTCCGGGGTAGTTTGCACAGATTGTCTCTGCTCCTTCCCGGCTCATCCTTGGTTACTTTCTTCATGATGCCTCTCATATCACTCAATCCACAGTCTGGTACACAAGTTCTAAGCCTTTCGCCTGGTCCCTTTCACTAAGGGCTACCAGCAAGCCATCAGGTTGACAAGGACTCTACAAACAAATTCACGTTCAGGCTGTAGCTCTCAGCCCGAGACGAGCATCAGAACCAAGAACAGAACTTCATAAGAATAAGTGTCTCCCACCATGCCCCAGAACCAGCTGGTCTGTGTTCTCAAAAAAAAAAAAAAAAAAAAAGCTTGATGGGAAATTCTGATGTGCACCCACAGTTAAGAACCACTGCCCTAGCCAGGCGTGGTGGCTCACGCCTTTAACTCCAGCACTCAGGAGGCAGAAAGGTAGGCGAATCTCTGAGTTCGAAGCCAGCCTGGTCTACAAAGTGAGTCTAGTAGGACAGCCAGGGCTGTAACATAGAGAAGCCCTGTCTCAAAAAAAAAAAAAAAAAAAAAAAAAAAAAAACCTTAAAAAACAAAAAATGAAAAGAATCAAGAACCACACTCCCCTAAGGTGGTGTTGACTGACTGACAGTACCTATGCCTCAGAACTATCAACTCCACACACTTCAGGGTGGGAGAGTGCCCGGGACCTACTTCCAACCCTCATCTCTGCTTGGGGATCTGCAGCAGGATTCCAAGTATCTGTGCCTTGTCCCTCAGAGAGCTGCCTCCCTTCCCATAGTGATGTGGGATGTGGAGCTTCATTAAGACGCTGTGGATGAGAATGCGCCTCTATTGCCAGCATCTCCCAGAGCATCTGCTGCCAATGGGGACCGTGCCTTATCTCAGGGAACGGGCTCCTAACGGTGGAATTTCAGGAATTAAGGAAGTCAGTTGAGACTATAGTTTGGAAGAGGGACCCTTTATCAGTTCCCTCAGGCACATACCATTAAAGCACCCCAATTCTACTTACAAAACAACAACAAAACCACTAGAGCCTTTTTCAGAAGGTTTTGCAGACTCTGTGGCAGTGGGGGAAGAGGGAAAATGAAGGCTAGCGGCATCTACTCCCGCTCTGCCCTTCCCGTTGTCCTGTTGGGAGTCAGCCTCAGCTCTGCCCTTCTCTCTGGTCAGAAAAAGCAGCACCATTCGCCCCTGACTGAGCCACGGTGAATGGCGAGCCGGGGGATGTGGGAAGCTGCACCGCCATTGAGTACGTGTCATACCTGGAGCGTGATCTTGGAAGCCAGAGCAGAGGGTCACTGGGCAATCAATCCCCTATTACAGCACATGCAGCCAGACTGATCGATATTCCCACACATCCGGCCATCTTTCACAGACTCTGGGTGACTAAGACTCCACCGTGTCTTATGTAATCTTTAATATTTCACCGGCTTTTCTTCTCAACTGTGTAAGCTGTTTCTCTTTATTCACACCCTCCCTTCCTGCCTCACTGTTATAAAACAAAACAGAAAAGAAAAGCCACCTCAGTGTAAGGGCTGGAGAGACGGTTAACGTTAAAGGACACTGGCTACTCTTCTAGACTACCCAGGTTTGGTTCCCAGCACCCACATGGTGGCTCACAACCTAATGTAACTCCAGCTCCTGGCAATCTAGCACTCTCCTCTATCCTCTGCAGGAACCAGGCACAGACATAAGCACACTATACACGCAGGCAAAACATTGCTGCACATAAAATAAAAATCAGTAGATTTAATGTGTTGGGGCTGGAGACATGACTCAGCAGTTAAGAGCACTGTCTGTTCTTCCAGAAGTCCTGAGTTCAATTCCCAACAACCACATGGTGGCTCACAACCATCTATAATGTGACCTGATGCCCTCTTCTGGTGTGCAGGTGTACATGCAGATAGAGCACTCACTCATATACATAAAATAAATCTTTTTTAAAAAGATTTAATGTGTTATATGTATAATTCAAATAAGTTTCAAAGCACCCTACAAGTGTTAATGCTCTATTCAAACATATAGAACTGTTTCTAAAATAGAGATCATATTCATGCAGAATTACCTCAGGTCTCATAAAAGGGGAGCGAGGAAGACTGGGCGATATGGAGAGGTAAACTGAGGGCTAGGCATGACTTGTCCCTTTACCAACTGGAAGCCTTGAGCAAGGTGATATAAGTTCTCCATCAAGACGAAAACGTTGCCAGCTCTAATGGGGTACATCTATAACCCCAACACTTGGGAGTTAGAGTCAGGAGGATCATGAGGTCCAGGCTAGCCTAGGTTACATAGTAAGACTGGCTAGCCTAGGCTACATAGTGAGACTGGCTAGCCTAGGCTACATAGTGAGACTGGCTAGCATAGGCTACATAGTGAGACTGGCTAGCCTAGGTTACATAGTGAGACTGGCTAGCCCAGGCTACATAGTGCAGTGAGGCTCCCTCAATAAGACACATGTCATGCAAACAGGAACTGAGGTTGGATCCCCCGCACGCATACCCACGTAGAAGCCAGACAGTGGTGGCATATGCCTACACCCCAGGATGGGGGTGCAAGGGGTAACAGGGACATCACCAGATCTCACTGGCCAGCCGATCTAGCCAGATCTACAGGCTCCAGGTTCAGTGAGAGACCCTGTCTCAGAAAGAGAGGGTTGAGCAATAAAGAAAGACATTAGTCGGGGCTGGAGATAGTTCAGCCGTTAAGAGCACACTGCTGAGTTCAATTCCCAGCAGCCACATGGTGGCTCACAACCTTCTATAATGTGATTTGATGTCCTCTTCTGGCCTGCAGATAAAACACTCATATACATTAAATAAATCAATCTTTAAAAGAAGGAAATAAAGAAACAAAAACGTTTGTGCTGGCTAGTTTTATGTCAACTTGACACAAGCTAAAGCAGTGGTTCTCAACTTGTGGGCCATAACCCCCATACAGACACATGTCACATAGCCTGCGTATAAGATGCTTATATTATGATTCATGACAGTAGTGAAATTACAGTTATGAGTAGCAATAAAATAAGTTTATGTTGGGGGGGGGGGTCACCACAACATGAGGAACTGTATTCAAGCGTCGCAGCATTAGGAAAGTTGACAATCACTGAGCTAAAGTCATCAGAGAGGAGGGCTCCTCAATTGAGAAAATAACCCCCATTAAAATCAGGTTATAGGCAAGCTGGCAAGCCTTTAATTTTGGGGGTTTTGGGTTTTGATTTTTTTTTTTTTTTTTTTTTTTTTTTTTTTTTTTTTGAGACAGGGTTTCTCTGTGTAGCCTTGGCTGTCCTGTACTCAGTCCCCTAACCCCCTACCCCGAGTACTGGAATTATAGGCGTGCTCAGCCAGGGCCTTTTCTTAGTTAGTGATGGATGGGAGAGGGCTCCGCCCATTGTGGGCGGTGTCATCCTTGGGCTGTTAGTCCTGCATTCCCCAAGAAAGCAGGCTGAGCAAGCTATGGGGGAGCAAACCAGGAAGCAGCACTCCTCCATGGCCTCTGCCCCCCAGGATCCTGCCCCGACTTCCTTCAGCGATGTCGGACTGCAAGTATGAAAGCATAAGCCACACAAGCCCTTCCCCCACACAAGCAGCTTCGTCACGGCAATAACAGCCCTAAGACAGCACCCTAGCCTCCATATGTGCGTGGATGCACACGTGTCCATGAACACGCTCATAAAACACACACAGAGAGAGAACACACACACAGAGAGAGAACACACAGACACGTGCTGTTGGGTTTTTTTTGTTTGTTTGTTTTTTGTTGTTTTGTTTTGTTTTGTTTTTCGAGTTTTCGAGGCAGGGTTTCTCTGTGTAGCCTTGGCTGTCCTGGACTCGCTTTGTAGGCCAGGCTAGCCTCGAACTCACAGCGATCCACCTGCCTCTGCCTCCCGAGTGCTGGGGTTAAAAGGCGTGCGCCACCACGCCCGGCTTATGACTATGCTTATTATAGGTGACTATTCTCAGTGCCAAAGTAAAGGAAAGGACTAAGCATAGTAGGAGATTTAAGACTCCATGGTTTGGTTTGGTTTTTCAATCTTGTAGGGGGAAAAAAAATCTGAGGACAACGAGGCAAAGTCCTAGGACTCGGAGATAACCTAAGCATGGGACCCTGTTATCCAGGCACCCCACTCCTCGCTTCTAATCCTTAGCGCGCTTCCGCTGTTGACCAGGATGAGGGGCCTAGCTTCTGTTCTTGCCCATGCCAAACGCACACCTCTGTGTCTAGAAGCATTTTTTTTTTTATAACCAGCTCAGACCGATTGTGCTGTTCAGACGGTTCTATAATGAATGCCTTCTCGTACCTTTTGGGGTGGGAACTCCCCCCTCCTAGATCAGGCAAAAAGATGAGTGAAATAGCCGCCAATGCAATGAACACAAAGTGCAGCCTCCAATAAGTTGTTTGCCTTCTTTTCAAAGTGGCAAGACGCTGTTGGAGGTTCATACTTCACTTTACATACAATATGAGTGTCCTTCCCGCGCGCATGAGCGCGCAGGTCTCCTAGTCACAGGCGGAAACAGAACCCAACCCTCCGGGACATCATTTAATATTTCCGGCATTTCGTATGAGCTTCTGACACTCTGGTCTTCCAGGGGAAAGCTGATTTATACCTTCAGCCGTCGGACAGTGTAAAGGTGAAGTCAGGCATAGGCACCCTACATCCCTTCCCCGGGTGCTCACAGGTCCCTTGGGCAAGGTGGAATCAAAAGCATCTCCAACGGTGGAGGTCACAGACGCGACGCCATCAGAAGCAAGAACGCAGTCTCCTTCCGCCACGAGTGGGGCTGACGCCTATACATCTCCCACCGCCTCTGCTTCCACTTGAAAAATTGCCCACGGCTGGTTTTGGTTTTCCTTCATTTCCTGTTCTTGAAACAGGATTTCCACCCCCCAATCTAAAGTGTAATATATGTCAAGAAATAATGATTATTTGTTGCTAATTATGTTTTTAAAAGGCAAAGCCCTTAGCAAAAACGCAGGACAACAGGTGTCCTGTTTTACGGCCCTGTACCTCTCCAACCCTATCAATTCAAATCATGTCTGTGCCCTCTGTCTCGGCACTGACCAGAAATTAGTTTTCCAGGACACCCAAGGAATTCTTTGCTCCCTGGCATAACCTCTCCCGCGTGATAGGCGCCAAATAAATTTTCCCTGATTTGATTTGATCTACAGGTGCTTTGCCCAAATTCTTGTTCTGCCCAGCAATACAATAACATTCGATAAATTGCAGCCCCAAGCTTACACCCCTGGGCTTCTGACCTCAGAGGACTCTGCGCCTTTTTATTACTTGTGAAATAAAGCAGGCCTCCGATGGAGAGATGCCTCCTGTTTTCATGAGTCCTCTTGCCACGGAGGAAGGACGTAAGCAAATTAGACCTGTGATACCAAAGACAGTCTTAGACCAGCAAATGAGTCTTAAAATTGCATGCGGACTGCAGCTTATTAGAGTGCTCTTTAAATGACGCCTAATTCAGGCAGATCTTGGGTGCGTGTTTTTAATAAAATTGTTCTATTCTTGTGCAACACTGGATTTTTTTTTTTTTTCTTCCTTCTGTGGACTCATTCACAACTTATTAAGCTTAGGCATTTTCTATAGCCAGCCATTCAGAATGAACATCATTAGATAATTATGTAGTTATATGGCTTTGCGATAAAATAGCTAGCTGTAAAGTTTTTAATCTTTGGGTTATTTTGTATCATTGTGTAAAATAATGTAAGTACATCATTTAGAGTTGGTTTTTTATTTATTTATTTTGGATGTATGTACTTATTTTAAGTGTGTGTGTGTGGTGTGTGTGTGTGTGTGTGTGTGTGTGTGTGTGTGAGAGAGAGAAAGAGAGAGAGAGAGAGAGAGAGAGAGAGAGAGAGAGAGAGAGAGAGAGATGCCACAATGCATGTATGAAGGTCAGAGGACAATTTCCAGGAGTCCGTTCTCTCCTTCCACCATGTGTATGGGTCCTGAGGATTCGATCTCAGGCCATCAAGTGTGGTTAAAAAAAGAAAAAAGAAAAAAACTTTAGCCTCTCTGAGCCATCTTGCTCGCTCAGTGTATATACTGGAGTTTATTTTGTTTTTAATTTTTGTTTTAATGTGTGAGAGTTTTGCCTGTGTGTTAGTATATGCACCACATATGTGCAGTGCCTGCAGAGGCCAGTAGAGGGCATCAGATGTCCCAGAACTAGAGTTCAAGTAATTGTGAGCTGCCAAAAGGGTACTAGGAACTGAACCTGGATCTTCTGTAAAAACATAAAATTCTTATAACTGCTAAACTATCTCTACAGCCCTGCCCTTAGCACATAGTTTTTATAAATAAATAAAATAACACCATAAGCAGATACCACTTCCCAACCCTGGAATTCTGCCCTCTGGAGGTGGGCATTTTTTTTTCATCTATATTGCTATGTGCCTTCCATATTTCTAAATAATATTATTTGTCAACTTCAGATGTAATCTACAATTTTGAAACATGGCAAAGGAAAATGTAGCACTTCTACCCTGTCTTAACCCTTGCTTCTCCCTTCGTCTTCCCAGTAGGATAATATTAGAATTTTTTGTTTTCTTGGTTGGTTTCATTTTTTTGAGACAGACTTTTTCTGTGTAGCCCTGGCTGACCTGGACTTGCTTTGTAGGCCAGGCTGGCCTTGAACACACAGAAATTCACCTGCCTCTGCCTCCCAAGTACTGGGATTAAAGGTGTGAACCACCACCACCAGCTAATATCAGAATTTTTTTATTAATCAAAATCAGTGTCTGCATTATTTTAGTATGTAAATACAATACAAACTTGGATAGTTAAATTTTGTTTTCATAGCCAGGCAACCGGCACTTGGGAGGCAGAGGCAGGAGGATCTCTGTGAGTTTGAGGCCAGCTTTGTCTACACAGCAAGATCCATGACTGCCATGGCTGCACAGAGAAACCCTCTCTCAACACCAACCTCAAAAAGATTAAATTTTTATTTACATAATTATTTGTTTGTTTGTTTTTTTGTTTGTTTCTGATTTTCCTAGAGTTGGTGAATGCTTTGGCCTTTTCCTTTGGTTTCTTTTCATGGTTGCTACCCATAATTTTCACCAGTCTTTGTGAATATGCTTCTGCCCCTGTTTTCTTTATAGTCAGACACACCAGCTGATCCCTCAGTTCCACCTTGATCTTGGGGGGTTGCCCTCAAAGACCACTGTCCTGCCCATGCGAGGCTGGCTGCTGCCATTCTCTCCCTGCCTTTCTCCCCTTTCCCTTGTCAGTCCCAGCTTCTGGGTCCAGTCTGTGCTCCCTCATTCTGGTGGCATTGTGAGATGGGCTGGGGACTCTGCATACGTGAAAAACTGCTTTCTACGTTCGTGCCTGACTGGAAATTTTCTTTTAGACCTTGGAAAGTGTCACTTCACGGGCTCCTTGCCTCCAATGTTGTTGGACAGAAGTTCGTGCCATTCTTGTTATTGGCTCTTAGTGTATAAGCTGTTTGTCCCTCTGACTCAGGAGCTTGTAGGATAGTCTCCTGTAGATTGTTTTGAAAGTTCACAGGAGGCTGGAGAGATGGCTCAGTGGTTAAGAGCACTGACTGCTCTTCCAGAGGTCATGAGTTCAATTCCCAGCAACCACACGGTGGCTCATAACCATCTTTAATGTGATCTGATTCCCTTCCTCTGGCCTGCAGATGTACATGTAGGCAGAACACTGTATACATAATAATAAATAAATCTTTTTTTAAAAGAAAAGAAAGTTCACAGTGATCACCAGTGTGCGAGTCTCTTTGCTCCAAGGGGACTCTTCTCACTGCAAAATATTTGTCTTTCATTTTCAGTTTATTTCTTTCTTTCCCTGTGCTTTCTACATTTTACTTAATCCGTTCTATTTTCCTTTCCTTACTCTTTTTTTTTTTTTTTTTTGTCCAATATAAGATTTCCCCAACTTTATCTTCCAACTGACTGATGTGTTTTGTTTTTTAACTTTAGCTGCCATTAACTTAATTTCCAACTGTCTTTCCTTGGTCTCTAATTGCTTCATATTAAGCATCCTTCTTAATGGCTGCAGCGTCTCTTCCTCCCTCTGGAACTATAAATGATGGCTTGTTTGTTTGGTTTTTAAATTCTCTTTCCTGTGCCCTAAATTAACCATTTCCTCTTATTTCTTTTTATGCTGTTGTACATTTTAATCTTCTCTTTTACATCGGGAACCTTACTATGGATGTCTAGCGATATCATACGGCCACTCATATTTCAAACTGAGCCACCTGTCCAGTGTGTATAAGAGGCTGGCTTTAATCCCCGCCAGGACACAACACAAAGTTGTGTGCTAAGGCAGATTGAAACATCTGTGTGTGTCGGAGCAGAGTTTTTCAACTAAAGACCTTCATTCAGAGTCTAAACCTCTGAACGCCAGGGGCACCCAGTCGCCTTTGCTTAGAGTGTCCCACGCATAAATCTCACTTCTCTAAAATCAGGCCCTTACCACACCCCACGCCCAGGAAAGGATGAATAAAATGTCTCCTGCTGCCATTTTGCATAATTACCAAGGATCTTGAAGTCTTGCAGCAAAGGGAAGCCGGAGAGCCTCAGTTTTTCGAGCATGGGCAGTTACCTAATCCACCCACTTCCGGTACGGCTTCTCACTCTCCACTGGGCTATGTGTCCTACGCACTGAGAGCCTCCCCAGGAACCAACCTTTCTGCGTCAGAAGTGGAGAAGACGCTTTAGTAGACTTGGGGAGCGGGGCCGGTGGCTGGGATGCTTGGAGTTGGAATTTTTTCACTTCTCTTTTCAACGTCAGTATCTTGCCTTGCCTTGGATGAGTCAAGCTGGCTCACACAGCTACCTGCGTGCTAGTTTCTCCATCTGCAAAGTGGGTGGCTGGATCATTTGCTTTATTGCTGCTAGAGAGTCCGGAACTGTTCCCTCTGGGAGTTCTTCCTCAGGTTATCTTATGGATAAGCAAGAGTAAGCGATGAGATGGTGTCTGCAAGGATTTTCCTTGGGAGCGTTGCCAGCTCCTTAAATCATACTGCGGCTCAGCAGCTTGCTTCACAGAAACCTTGCTGTGGTGGTCGCGATTGGCTGCGGAGCCTACATCAGGGCCTCACTGGCTCGCCTTTCATGCGTGCTACACAGTTGGCCCACGAGAGACCCGCCAGTTTCGAGTCTTATTGCAGAGAGGCAGTGCAGATCTTGACCTCTTCTCTGAGCCCATCTCAGAAGCTCAACACCCTGGTCAGCTCCTGGGCACAATGTGTGCATCAATTTAGCAGTACTATGTCAATAGCCGAGGTAGGGTAGGGTAAAATAGAAAGAAAGAAAGAAAGAAAGAAAGAAAGAAAGAAAGAAAGAAAGAAAGAAAGAAAGAAAGAAAGAAAGAAAGAAAGAAAGAAAAAGAAAAAGCATGACATCTGGATCTGGAGAGATGGCTCACTGCTTAAGACTATGTAGTGGTTCAGTTCTCAAAACCCAGGTCCAGTGGCTCACAGCTTCTGTAACCCCAGCGACAAGGAATCCACTGCCCTCTTCTGGCCTCTGTGGACACGGCATTCACATGCACAGGCACTCAACTAAACATTACTTTTTTTTTTTTTTTTAAGTCCAAAATCATGAAATTCAGATTGAGAAATCTAGACTTAAAGCATTCCTCATCTTTTTTTGAGGCTTTAAAAAAATATTCATTTGTTATTTATATAGTATTCTGCCTACATGTGTGCCTGCACAGAAAAGAGGGCACCAGATCTCTTTATAGATGGTTGTGAGCCACCATGTGGGTACTGGGAACTGAACACAGGACCTTTGGAAGATCAGACAGTGTTCTTAACTGCTGAGCTATCTCTCCAGCCCTCACTCTTCATCTTGATTTTTTTTTTCTTGTTTGTTTTTCTGAGACAGGGTTTCTCTGTGTAGCCTTGGCTGGCCTGGACTGACTTTGTAGACCAGGCTGTCCTGGAACTCACAGAGATCTGCCTGCCTCCTCTGCCTCCCTGGATGTGAGCATAGCCTTTAACAGCTGGGCCACCTCTCCAGCCCTTCATCTTGATTTTTCAAGGCAAAGTCTCACTATTGTAGTTCAGACTGCCTCAAACTTGCCCTTCTCCTGCCTCCATCCCTTGGCTCTGGAGTTACAAGTGAGTACCATCATGCCCAGCTCTTTCTATGACCTTCAGGCTATAGCTATGACTACACCATTATATGTTAAGTCAAACATTTGTGCACCAAAGTACAGCGAGTTTTTGTTTGAAGCTTTGGAAAACCTGAATTTGTGTTTTAGTTTTTCTTTGCAGTGGGATGGGGGTTTGGGTTACAGCTTTCTGGAAGCTTGTTAGTGAGGCCAGAAACAAGAGGGTTCCAGAGATGAGCGCACCTCACAGACCCAAACATAAAGGACTACTATCATCATCATGTGACTCTGTAACTATTTGCTAGGGAAGTCTGAATTCCATGCTGCTCTATAACACCCAGACAATTCCAGAATTACAGTCAGCTTTTCCAGAAAGACACATTAAGTTTGGGTTTGTTTGTTTTTGTTTTTGTTTTTGTTTTTCCTTTTTCATGCCAAAACAAATGAATCCTGAACCAATCTACCTTAACCATCCAATATGTGCAGGTTGAACAACCATCCAGGTAATAAGCCTGTATGCCCCTGTGACAGAGAAAATGTTGGAAGGAAATGGATTTCCATCTTAAATGTTTAAGGTGCTATACCAAACAATAGCAGGGGGGAAATTAGTCAGCTAAACACACCTGACACGAGCTAGCACCTAATGTGCCCCCCACCCACCTCGCCAGGCATTATAACTTATATACCTGCCTGTGAGCCGGGCTTCTGGGGAAGAGCTATTCTGCTTCTGTCAAACATCCATTTTAGAGAGTTTTTAAATAAACTTATATAGCGAGACCAAGCTGCACGTCTTTTAAACTTTGTTCTTTCATCCGTCTGGACCAAGTGCCGCGAAGCAAAATGGATGTGCCTTCAGCTTCCCACAGTCCTGGAAAATGAACCAGTCCACTTAACAATAAATGGTGGTTGGCTCAAACACACATGACTGGTCTACTGAAGAAGAAAAGAAAGTTGAGCTTAATGAAGTCCAGGATCTGTGTCCCTGTGCACAGACAGGAAAGGACAAGTGTTTTATAACTGTTTGTTGGAGTTAATGGTAATAAATTCCTCACTTGTCATGCACTAACTTTAATGTTTTCATTGCTTGGTGATTTAGGTTTCCCTTTTCACGTTGTAAATCATGCTGTCCCAGGGAACAGAGCAGGTCGAGTGCCTGCCGTGATGTCCATAATATTCAGTGGGAGAGAAGTGCTCTTTCACTCGCTCACACAGCCTGACAAAAAGATGCTTCGCTGCTTACTAAACAAGCAATAAAGACAGACAGACAGACAGATGGACAAACAGACACACCCAACTGCAGTATAACAGGGCAGGATTCGTTTAGCTCAGTGCTTCACAAGCCCCCAAAAAGACCATCAGAAAACACAGGCTTTTGCATTACCACTCACAGCAGTAGCAAAATTACAGTTATGTAGTAGCAATAAAAATAATTTCATGACAGGGAAACCCTATGTTGAAAAAAATAAATAAATAAATTTACGGGTTGGGGGTCACTACAAGAGGAGGGGGCTGCCTTAAAGGTTTAGGCTGGTTGAAAGCCACTGCTTTAGACCCCAGGGAAAGGACACATCTCTGTGGAAACTTTACAACTGTGTTTGTTCCTGGAGTTTGTGAGGAGGCGGGGGTGGGGGGTTCCCCTTTTTGGTCTTTGTTCCCCAGCTGCTGATTGTGAGCCCTTAGCTAGTGAGCGGTATCTCAGATCGATACTGAGGCTTTGTGTTCCTTTTCTGCAACTGCGGACTGGGGGGTTTGGTTGGAAACTTTTGAGGGGTCTAGAAACATCACCCTTGTCTTTTCACCCTCATGCTCTTCCCTCACAAAGCTCAACTCACTTCAGACTTGCTTGAGGTTTGTCAGAAGAATCAAGGAAGATTTTTTTTTTTAAGTCTCACATTTAGAAGTTTAATAAACAGGGAGACAATTTTTTCCCCTAAAGGTTCATCTTAAAAGCTGACTCTGAACTACTACAGAGACAAAACAAAACCAAAACAAACAAACAAAAAAAAACCCACCAAAAACCACCTCAAGGAGCTGACTACCCATGAGGCCTGGCCGGGGAGCAGCCTTGGTCCAGGAGATGATACATATCAGGTCAGAGTCACATTGTGGAGATCATTGCCTTCCCATCAAGTTTTTCCTGATGGGGTGTGAGAGCTCTCGTTAGATCATCCACCCGGAAATACTCCCTAGAGGACCGCGATAATTAGTTCCTGACTCTTCTTTATTTTCTGCTTTGTTTGCTTTTAAAAAGTTTCCTCCTTACCATGATCAGCTGCTATCTGAGTGTCTTTCTGCTGGAGAGACGTGGGGAAGGCAAAAATCATGGCCCTTCGATTCCTTCTTGAGAGCTTTTGTTTTGGAAAGGACAGAGATTCCAACAGCAATATGGTGACCACAGCCTACACTGTGAGTGTTCAGACTCACCTAGGATACTTGTGCACAGGGTGGGAAATAATGGACTTGGAGGAGTTCAAAGGAAAAAGAAAAGGAAAAAAAAAAAAAAAAAAGGAAAAAAAGCCACAACCCAGAGAAGGACGCAAAAGAACAAGACTAGAGCACATTGCCACAGGCCAGGTCCTGAGTACAAACACCCAAAACGTACAGCCCTGAAGCTGCTGTAACAACTATTTTCTGAAGAGTGATCACATGTTCACTTGTTAGCTTGTTCACCTTTGGCTTTGTCCACACTGATTTTCTGCTTCCTCTGGATACACCACCGTGTGGTGCATTCCTGAAGATAAGGAAGGTCCTAGGTGGTCCTACCTGACTGGTACCCAAGCCAGGCTCTGAAACACAACTCAGAAATACACTTCCTGGGGTTGGAGAGAAAACTCAGTGGTTAAGAGTGTGTACTGCGTTTACGGGGGACCTAAGTTCGATTCCCAGCACCCATGTCAGGTGCTCACAGACCCCTGTAACTTGAGCTCCAGAGTTCCGTGGACGCCTGCACTCACACACACATACCCACAGCCACACACATACACATAATTTAAAGTAAAATCTTTCTTTTCAGGAATTATACTCAGGCTGGGCAATGGTGGCTCACGCCTTTGATCCCAGCACTTGGGAGGCAGAGGCAGACAGAGCTCTGTGAGTTCGAGGCCAGCCTGGTTTACAGAGTGAGTTCCAGCACAACTAGGGCTACACAGAAAAACTCTGTTTTGAAAACAGTATCACTTTCCTCTTCTTAAAGCTCTTCGGATTTCTCTCTGTTTTTCCCTTTGCCCTTTTGTCACTCTCAGCACCATAGTCTTTGTGACTTCTATCCCTTACTTCCTCTCTGCTCCTTTGAATGTGTCCTTTCTTTTCCTTTTTTTTTTTTTTTTTAACTTTCCTGTTTCACATTACCAACCCTAAATTAAAGTAGTAAATATACAGCAGAACAAAAATTACTACTTGTAGCTTGAAAATGATTTATCTAGCAAATATCCACCCCCATATTGCCTTCTTAGAGTCCCTTTAGGCAAGAAGTGGTTTTCGGTTCAGTTTAGCGGAAACGTATCGGATACCTACTGTGTGTATACCAGACCCCTGGGGATACGGAGAGAAACAGGTGTGTGAATAATGGCTTTACGCTGCCCTCTATCAAAGAGACCATATTTTCCCCACCGGCATCTTTTCTTTAGGCTTCAAGAAATTAAATAACCTGCATGGAGCTCCGCACGGTTTCCTGTGTGCGCCCTAGAGAAAGATCCCTCTTAATCTCACAGCGATCCGACAGCTAATTAGAGGACACCTTGCCATGAGCCTCGGATACTTACTCGGTCCAAGTTCCTCCTCCAACAACCCTTTCCCTCCTTCCCTAAGGAGTTGTAGTGTACACCCTGACTCGTCCTCCCTCAGCACTGGACTCGCTTACATGTCCTCATCTATCTCTAGGCACTAACCCTTCCATTCACGTCCTTTCCAGAATGGCGTCAGCTCTCTTCCCTTGAATGCGAGGTCTATATGTTCGCCCTCCTCCCTGGTGTCTGCTGACTTGGCCCACAGCTATATTCTTTTTCCCCCAGGAACAGTAGCTTTCCTGTATCCTGTTTAAGACTTAACGGCAGTTTTTACACGTATCTCAAGGCTCATATGAAACTAAGCAAAGATGTAACCATAGGTAATGTTACTGTAAGGTTCACGGTGCCTGGGTGCCCAGACTGTCACATAAAACTTCCCTGCAGAAAAAAAAAAAAAAAAAAAAAAAAAAAAAAAAAAAAAACGATACCAGAGTCCGGAATAGAAGTGTGACTTTTACATGGAGAAAACAGAGAGAGGTGTTTGGGTCTCCCCACCCCCCCCCCCCCCCCCCCCCCCACCCCCACCCCCCGTTCGAATCGGGTCTCGGGTCTTCCTACTCAGAAAATGCGAGCAGAGACAGAAGACGCCAAACTGCAAATTCGGTATGAGCAGAGACACGGGCGGTATAACCTGGCACACTCCTAAAGGTGCCTAAAGTGCTGGGATCCGGAAGGACCGGAGACGGGAAACTGGAAGGCTCTTTACAACCAAGTGTTTCTCCCAGTAGCTGCACGCGGAGGCGTTTGCATTGTCTAGGCAACGGAGACTCCCGGAAGGCTTTAAACAGGAATGTGATGCGACTAGACGAGATCTGAGCTTTAGTGAAGTGACTTTCTGGCCATGGGGTGTTAAACAGATAGGGGGCGGGCCAGTTGAATAGCGAGCTCCGAGCCAGAAGAAGAGGCGTGTGCTTATAATGCCAGCACTTGACCAGAAGCCAGAGGCTCTCAAATTCAAGGCCACCCTGAGAAAGTGAAGGCAGGCATGAAACACTCTCCTTTGTGTTTCCTTTTCTGCATTTACGGGATTTTGCCTTTTTTGTTTGTTTGTTGTTGTTGATGATGATGATGATGAAGATGATGATGTTATTGGGGCATTTTAGGGGGGTTTGTGCTGGGATTCCAACTGAAGGATCACACCTGTTAAACACATGCTCTACCACAGAAATGTGCCCACAATGTTCCCCCCATGTCTTCACAGTCCAGTGGTGTAGTATACAAATGGATTTGGAAATGAAATTTTGTCATCTGCTATTAAAGATATGCTCCCAAGGCAAATGTAGTGGCGCATGCCTTTAATCCCAGCACTCGGGAGGCAGAGGCAGGCAGATCTCTGTGAGTTCGAGGCCAGCCTGGTCTACAGAGTGAGTTTCAGGACAGCTAAGGCTATACAGAGAAACCCTGTCTCAAAAACAAACAAGCAACAACAACAAAAAGAATGGGCCCCCCAGTGGCGTTGTTATGGGGGTGCCCAGCTTCAAGACAAGGTGAAAATGTACTACAAAGCTTCTGAAAAGACAACTGAACATTTCTAACTCCCTCTTCCTCCTTTTTAGAATGGCAAGGCATTTTCGGAGGATTGTTGTATGCATTGATACCAGGACCCCTACTTTACACTGTCACCCCTTCCTGGGGCTTAACTACTAAAGAGACTTCCAGTCATTTGCAGCTCTATAGCTGATGGGTGGTTACTTTTCTTACTGCTGTCATACCAAACAGAACAACTTAAGGGAATAACATTTACTGGCCTCACAGTCCCAGAAGCCTTAGAATATCACAGTGGGGAAGGCACAGCCCGGTTCCCAGCAGTGGGAACATTTAACCAGGCAAGGGAAGACACAGAGAGCCAAGCCAGAGCTGCCCTACCATCCACAAAGGCCCACCCTCAAGCCCTAAATCTGCCATCCAGGCCCCCTTTTCTGATGGTTCCCTAATCTCCCCTCCCAAACAGCGCCACCACTCGGCGATCAGGTGTACAACCCCATGAGCCTATGAGGGACATTTCAAACTCAAACCATAACACAAAAATAAGGACGGATTCCTAAGCTAAAAATGAAGCTGTGGGTGCCACGTTGCAGGTGTCAGAGCATTCCTGATTTAGATGCTGTGGATCCTATGGCCATAACGTACATCTACTAACATCTGCACATTCAATTCACTTCCCTGGAACCAACATCAGTTCTGAAGGAACCCAGTTTGTTTGTTTGTTTCAAGGAGACAAAGTGCTTCAGAGATCCTTGGCTGCATCAATTACGAAACTGCAGATTTGCTTAGTGACTACAGACTGCAGCGTAACTGAGATAAATCATGCCTTCCTTTAATTGGCTCTTCTCCCTAAAAGGCATATCAGAATGCAAATGAGGGGCTTTACTCTAGGGAAACTTTAAATCTGTTCTGATCCTGAAACAATTCGAAACCCACGCCCTTTGACTAATCAGATTGCGTCAGGGTGCCGTGAAACAGAAGCAACAGTTTTGTTAAGGCATCCATTTCTAACGAGGGACCCTTTGCACCTGCTGGTTGAAGCCGAATGTTACCATTTGCTTAGCTGTAGGCCTCAGTGTGTCAAGGTTACCACCTCTGGGGGCCTTATTCTTATACCTCCACATGGGTAAAAATCCCATGGAAAGGGAACATGTGAAAAAAGGACAACCTTGGAGACCACAGCCTCTTCTGTTTGTCCATAAGGAGGTTCTCCACCCTCTAAATGCCCGTCATCTCTGCCAACCACCTCAGATCTTCTCACAGTGGATGCAATGTTCTGCAAAATGGAAATCAATGTGTACGTTCGTCTCAACAATCTTTTTAAACTAAAGTCTCCTCCAAGAGTACCATATTTTTGGGACTATGAGACACACCTGACCCAGTTTTTAGAGCAGTGAATAGTTAAAAACAAGCAATCGGACCATAAGATGCACTCCCTGCGCCCAAAAGTGGTTTGCCTTATGGTCCGAAAAATACAGTAAACTGTGCCCAAGATCCCTGCACGAACTGTAAGGGAGTGTCCTTCTACAGACAGCTCTTAGAGCCAGCAGGAGAGCTTCAGGGACAAGGGCGACCATGGGAGGAGAGGAGATTGGTTTAAGCCCTTCCAGGTTGCTTCCTCTGCTAATATTCCTCTCAGCTTGTGCGCCCAGCCTGAGACTCTTATTTTGTTCCATGTGGCTGTTGACTTCTTCGGTTGCAAAACAACCTCACAGACCATCACACCACGCTAAAAATTATTAGTGAGTAAGAAATGAGATATAAGACCCTAAGGGTACATGGGGGGCACACACCTCTAATCTCATCATTCAGGAGGCTGAGGCAGGAGGATCACAAGGACTAGGTCAGCTTTCACTATATCATAAGACTGTGCCTCAGGGGGAAAAAAAATCCTGAATGCTGTTCTTTGATGACTGCTAAGTGTGTCATTTCGCCACTGTGTCTAAATCCACTGCCTTGCTTTGTTGCCTGACTTTTTCCCAGTGGAGATGAACTTAATTAGCTCTTGTGGTGGTTTAGAAAGGAATTGGCCCCCATAGACTCATGTGTTTGAGTGCTTGGCCGGTAGGGAGTAGCACTGTTAGGAGGTGTGGCCTTGTTGGAGGAAGTGTGTCACTGTAGAGGCGGGCTTTGAGGTCTCTCATATACTCAAGCTAGGCCTAGTATGACAGTCTTCGCATCTGCTGCCTGTGGACCAAGATGTAGAGCTCTCGGCTCCTTCTCCAGCACCGTGTCTGCCTGCATGCCGCCATGTTTCCCGCCATGATGATAATGGACTAAACCTCTAGACTGTAAGCCAGCCCCCAATCAAATGTTGTCTTTTATAAGAGTTGCCGTGGTCCTGGTGTCTCTTTACAGCAATAAAACCGTAACTAAGACAGCTGTGTTCACTCCCTGCCTTTCGCCTGTGTTGGGCTTTTCCTCCACAACGCAGCCATTCAGTCTGGAGCCATCTGTCAGGAGGTCTCTCTGTCTTTGAATCCTTTACATCCTAAGTTAATTGATAATGATTTAAACTTTTTTTTTTTTTTTTTTGCCTCTCACGTGTTTCTCTAAATCCCTTAGTAAGGAAAGCACAATGGCAGATGGGTTGAGTGCAAATCCAAGTGGCTAACAGTGGAACTACAGAAGGTAAACATTCCATGAGTGTACCCCAGAGAAACAGTAGAGCCACCAGAAAAAATTTTAACTTCTCTCTTGGCATCCGAAGATGCACAGTTCCTGCCAGATACCCCAGACTATCATTGGCTGGTTCTGACTAAGGGGGGAAAGTTAACCCAGAAAAACAAGGGACTAAGGATAAGCAGACTTGATCTCACTAAAGAAGGCCACAGGGGGTGGAGAGACGACAGCTCAGTGGAGCACTGGCTGTTCCTCCAGATGGCCTGCGTTTAGCTCTCAGCAGCTCACAGCTGCCTGTAACTCCATCTCCAGGGGCACCTAGTGCCCTCTGCTGGCGTCTGTGGGTAGCTACAGATACATGACATACATATGTATATGTGCATATATGTACGTATGTATGTGTGTATTATGTATTTGTTGTCTGTGTATATGTACATTTATACATCTATATACATATATGCACAAGTATTTACTTTAACACCCTTAAAGAAAGTATGTGGGTTATGCACAACTCAGGAGACAGACCCATGTCTGCATTTAGCGAGTTGGAATTAAGATGGAACCTGACCATTCCCAGTCTTCAGGCACCAGATTTTTTTTCTAGCCTCAGCCAGCCAGACCCCCCAGTGTGGTCTACCATGGCACCTGAGAGCCCCCCAACCCCAACCCCTGGGAGCTAGTGGTCTTTAAGCTTCAGTGGATTCATTTTTTTTTTTTTTTTTCAAGACAGTTGAACTTGAGTTAAAAGGAAGAAGAGGAATGAGAGAAGCCCATAATTTAAGTTGGGGGAGAACTGGAGGAAAAGAAGACCATTTTTTTTTCCCCAAAATGATTGGTCTTTTCAGGTTGAGTTAGCGAGAGACTGTGGTAGGAGTCAGCAGGCACCTGGTTTGTTCTACAAGGGCTGCAGCAGGTTTTTTGGGTTTTTTTTGGGGGGGGGGTTTGTTTTTCTTTTTTTGCAGAGGAACTGGGTGGCCTCCTGTGCCATTAGCCTTGTGCTGTGTGTTGCCAACTGATTTCTCCAATACTCTTTTCTCAGTGGGCTAGAACACAGCTGGTTAAATAGGCCGTGACGCACATAAGCTCCCACGTCTGTTTTATTGACTGCTTTATGGAAATGTATCACACTCCAAAGGGTCCTCAGTGTTGCTGCGGTGAGTGGCTGACTGAAGAGTCGTGTTTAGTGCTGAGAGATGAAGCCCTACCCTGTCATTTTTTTCCCATGGCAGCGTTGGTTTCTGAGTGGGATGTGAGGGACGAAGAGAGAAGGATGCCGGAGAGTTTCTTTTATCTTCATTTGCCATGGAAGTTGGGCTGCCATCACTTCTGAGGAAAACACTTCTCCGTTGATCTTATCTTTACGGCCCGGACATCCTTCTGCTAAGTGAACCTTTTCCTTATGTGGGTTGCTCAAAGAGATTTAGTTAAGTGTACTAGTGGAGAGAGATTATGACACTATGCCATTCTGGTCTGTGCTGATATAATGTGACACGTGCTCAGGTTTATGCAAGAGGACCATTTGTTCCCAATAAATTGAAGCAGTTTTTAGTTTTTGTCACCGTGATGGTGGTAGCTTCCAGTCAAGTAACAGACCAAAACAAAAAGAAAAAGAAAAAGTATCTCTTTTTACAAGTTTATACTATCCATGGTTTGCCTTTTAAATAGCATCTTGCCCTGTTGTTTGTGGCTTCTTCCTATTTTCCTCCATCATCCTGGGTAAGCATCTACATACTGTTTCTCTAAGGCCTGGAGCCATTTGCTGGACAGTGGGGGGTGGACTCCATTGTAGAAGTCTCCTGCGGAGGTGCCAACCTTAAGCATTCTGGGCTTGCCAGTTCTTGATCAGGGCCTTGGAAGACACCAGAAGAGGAGTCAGTAAAAGAGACACAATGGCTCCCCGCCTTGTTTACATAGATTCTGCTGATGGGTCAGTGAGCTAAGGAGGCTGAACTCAGAGTCAAGATCTACATGGAGGACAGCTAACATTGACTCGCAGCAGCGCCAGAACAGTCAATCTAATAGAGACTGGTTGCACTTGATTGACAGGGTGTAGCCTTGGCTGTCCTAGACTCACTTTGTAGACCAGGCTGGCCTCGAACTCACTTCGATCCTCGTGCCCCTGCCTCCCGAGTGCCGGGATTAAAGGCGTGCGCCACCACGCCCCAGCTCCATGAGCATTCTTAATTTCTTCTATAGACCCCATTTCCCTCCCCCACAGTGCATCAGGGAAACTAAGTGAGATATTTTCCAAACACAAAAAGCAACAGGGTGCGCACGAGTTGACACACAAAAGCATAGCATGTGAAGAGCATCCCCAGCCGGACGGCTCTTCAGGATCTTGTCGGTGAACAACCAAGTGAGAAAGAGAGTCAGCGACTCATCCAAGTGCCCAGATTTTAGCAAGCTGAGTTTGACTGCAGGGGAAGAGGAGGTGGGGACCGCACTATCCCTGCAGGCCTAGAATTAGTGACTTGCAGCTCAGATGTCTCTGCTGCATTCTGGCTTTGTTTTCTTGGCGGTGGTATTCTTGGGTTTCACTTGGTGGGGAGAGAGAAGCCACACGCTGATAATGTACTGAAAGTAAATGAAATTAAATAAGCGAAGCGGCGCTCATCACCACTTCCTCCCCCCTGGGTAATTCAATTCAAGCTCTGTCTCTGATGGCAACTCGCAGGGGCTGTCTCTGTCACCCCGCTGGGGCCTGGAGTCTTAGCATCTAAATAAAAGTTTCACTCAAGCATTTTTTATGCTCCTGCCAGCAGGATCAGTGAGCTGGGGTGGGCACATTAATGTAATATTCATACGCACAGACTCTCCCCGCACACGAGGCGATGTCTTTCCATTTTCATAATTATAAATGTTCCATAAAATGGCATTTGGATTTGCATTAAAAAGGGAGGCTTAGTAAGACTCTTAACATGTCTTTTATGATTCAGACTTTAACAAGAAACTCTCTAAGTTTAACAAGACCAGAAGAAGAAGAAGAAGAAGAAGAAGAAGAAGAAGAAGAAGAAGAAGAAGAAGAAGAAGAAGAAGAAGAAGAAGAAGAAGAAGAAGAAGAAGAAGAAGAAACTTGTAGAGACACACAGCATGGAGGGATCTCTGCTCTCAGGCCCGCATTTGAATTTGCAGCCTCTGGGGGCAATTTTTTGAACAGTGCTTCAGAGAAGAACCTGCTTTCTGAGTGCTCTCCTGTTGCTGGTCTTCACCTCACATGACCTGCAAAAGAATAACTATAACTACCAGCTCCCAGATGGTGTTTTCAGGGGGGCTAGAATTTCAGAACAATTTGGGGTGGGGTGGGGGGTAGGGGGGAGAAAAGCCCCAGAAAATAAAACTTTCATTTGGTGTGGTTCATCTCAGACATGTACCTCAAGAGCCAAACACAGAATTTACTCACCATAAAACCCACAGGTGAAAATGGTTGCCGGGCGTGGCCAACCTGGTCTACATTGCGAGTTCCAGACCAGCCAGAGCTATATAGTGAGACCCTGTCTTAAAAACAAAGAAGGAAGAGCAGGGAGCAAGGGATGGGGGGTGGCGTGGGGGAGAGGATGGAGAAGAAAAGAAAAAAAATGCTATGAGCAAGGAAGTTTGTAATAAGTCAACTGGATAAAAGAGTCAATCACAAAAAGACAAAAGAGGACTCTCCAGCTTTGCTTTACCTTTTTTTAGTGTGTGTGTGTGTGTGTGTGTGTGTGTGTGTGTGTGTGTGTGTGTGTGTGCAGGTGCCTCTGAAGGCCTGTGAAGGCCAGAGGCATTGGATCCCCACTAGATCTGAACTTGCAGGCAATTGAAAGCTGCTGAGCACGTGTTGCGGGAGGCAAACTCTAGTCCTCTGCAAGAGTGGCACATGCTTGTAACTACTATGCCATCTCGCTGACCTCTGATCTATGTTTATGGGGGTTTTGTTGTTTTGCTTTGTTTTGGTTGTTTATAACTCATTGATTTTTATTTCACATGTATTGGTGGTTTTCCTGCATATAGAGCTATAATGAGAGTGTCAGATTCCTTAAAA